>NC_133137.1:99545289-99851660 GCF_048418815.1 Hemitrygon akajei | reverse complement strand
ACCACCAGACTCAAATACAGTTACTTTCCCCAAGCAGTGAGGCTGATCAACACCTCCTCCCACTAACACACCCCTCCACACCCCCAATCACCATTACTTTATCATTTCCTGTTAGTCTCCTTTTGTACAGTATAGTGTCACTTTATAGACATACAATCAATGTATATTAGGTATCTTATGCACTTATACTTATTGTGTTTTTGTTATTTTTGTCTTCTTTATCTTGGGTGTTTCTTGTGCTGCATCAGATCCAGAGTGACAATTATTTATTTCTTCTTTACACTTGTCATTAAACAATCTTGAATCGCCTGGCCGGATTGGAAAGGTCAGGCAGGGCTTGAGTCTGAGAGTGTTTCAAAGTGACGGGGCCTGGGACCGAGAGTGAGAAATAACCTGTTGTATGGCCGATTTAAGCACCGGGCCAGATTGCAAAGGTCAGGGTGTCTGGGCCAGAGCTGAGAGACAGTCTGGTGTTCAGCTTGCTGCTTGTGAGATGTACTTCCTCTATGCTAAACTGAGGCGGTGGCCAGGACTGGCTGCAGTGCTGACTGGCTTCTTGGCCGTGGACTCACTTTCGCGACCTTTCGGTTCTGAATGTTATTTGCTTACTTTTATCATTTGCATGATTTGTATCTTTTTCTGCAGATTGGGTCCTTGATGGTCTATATTTGAAATAGGTTCTCGCCAGTTTCTTTGTTCTGTGGCTGCCTGTAAGGAGACGAATCTGAAGGCTGTATGTAGTGTACGTACTTTGATAATAAATGTACTCTGAACTTTGAATCTTGAATGAGGCTAGAACAGCTCCTGAACACCTGTGTTTCAAGGTCACTTGTCATGATCCTTATGTAGAGATGTTACACCTTGAGAATCAGCTGAGAGGGATGAGAGGTATTGACTAGTTGCTCCCTTCTTTACTTCTTGTAACCGTGGTCAGGGCTTCAGAGTATTCCCTAGTCTTCGAAGACAAATTAAACAGCAAGTGATCATGATTCTGCTGTCAACACTGCCTTGTGGCAAAGCCTTGGTCACCTTTGCCTTGCATTTACAAATCACATCACAACCACCAATATTCCCATTAATTCTTTGAGCCCAAATCTATTTTAAAAGCCTCAGGTGCAAGGTTTAAGCTGTTCCATGTATGCAGGTGCATAACAATGACTATGCACAGCTTCCCCCAGTGTTGTGGTATCTCTGAGAGGGACCACTGACACAACCCTTCACAATGTGGATTTACTCACGGCAATCCGTGATGCGCAGTTTTTCATGGTTGTGTGTCTCACAGGAAATATAAACCTGCAGGAAACTATCTCTAAATCTCCTGCAAGAGGCACAAATATTTAATGTGTTTTCAAGGGACTTGCAAATCCATCACTGACACTGCTCAACTTACCTAAAAATTCATTTATACAACTCCAAAAAAAGATGAAAATTGTGTAATCTGAGGAAGAGCAGTTTTGCTCAGATTTCAAGAAGTCTTAACGTCCATTGGGAAATTCATCTCAAATTTTGAGGGGAGTTTTGTTATCTATAGCAGTTTCCTCAAGCATAAAGCTGCCTCAATAATGACAAATACACAAGACTTAAAAATCATCTGTGGTGTGATTTTCAATTATATTTCTTATTTTGGTATACTTGTTAAGCAAGGCTATGAAAGTTCACCATTGATGAACAGGATTGTGGAACGAAGGAGACAATCAGACAGGAGGAAGCTCGAGGGGCTGACTCCAGTTCAGACTCCAACTTGGTATTTAATATTTCAGTAATATTTGAGTTAATCTTGTATATAGAATTGATTAAGCATTCTTGTTTGTTTTAATAATTCATTATAGTTTAGATGTAAATATACATGAATTACATACATCATCATGCTACCACATTATATGCGTCTGCTTTGCTTAAAGTAAACACAGAGTTAGACTCTCATTTTGGATTCCTGAGTCTCCCTTTGAATTAGCTTAATGCTCTGAAGTTACAAAACATAACAGGTATGTTTAAAATGAACCCGAGACGGCATCTGACCCATTGAAGCACATCGAGGAATGGCGAGTTGTAAAGAAAACATCCCCCAGCACATGTAGAGTTGGTCAAGTTTAAAAAAGCAGCACAGCATGTGTCCCTTGGAAGGGAAGACATGATCATGTTTTTTTTTAAAGTCAGAAATTGGAAGAATTCATGGGTCCTTAATCAGTGAGTACTGGATGATAATAATCATAAAAAATGAGCAGAAATGGCTGGCTATATTGGAAAGATTGACAGACTAAACTACATTATGGGTAATTGGCTCATATATACTGAGCCAATTGATCTGTATTTTGAAGCAAATGAATTAGCCAATGAGAGACGAGTACCGATTTTGGTGAGTGTATTAGGTTTAAAGACATGCGGTTTGCTTTGAAATTTAACTGCTCCAACCAAACCAGCAGAAATAAGCTTTGATGATATAGTGAAAGTGATGCAGGAACACTTAGAACTGAAGCTATTGTTAATTGCAGACCACTTTAGATTTCACAAGCAGAATCAAAGGGAAGGGCAGTCTATTTCAATGTATGAGGCTGAATTGAAGAGGTTGAGTATTGTCAGTTCAGTAATTAGCTTAATGATACACTAAGAGATCACTTGGCTTTCAACAATGGTTCCTAAATGAAGCACAACTCACATTTATAAGAGCAGTTGAAATCACCGTAACAATGGAAACAGCAGACAGAGTTGCAATTGAGTTGCAGTTAGGAATGAAAGAGAACATGAACACAATTACAAATTCTAAATAGAAACATGCTTGGTTGAACAAATTGTGTTACTGATGTGATAGGAGCTCACATGCACCAGGCCAATGCAGGTTTAAAGGCAAAACTTACAGAAAATGTAACAAAGTAGGACACACACAAAGAGCATGTTGGGTAGACAACAATAAATGGACTGTACAGGGAAGGGACAAAGATAAGAAGTCAAGCTGTGCTTTCAAACTGAGCACTAAGCATGCAGTTGATGAAAAATCTAATAGCAATGAAAGTGACAGGGATCTACAATGTGAGAACTAACAATTGACAAGCAATGTGGCTTACACCAGAAGTGAACAGCAAATGAATTCAAATGGAATTGTACACTTGCTCAGCTGTTTCAGTCATTCCACAAAATGTGTCTGAACAGCATTTTAAAAGTACAAAACTGATACCTGCAGATATCCAACTGTGAACTTAGTAAGAACTTACCTCACTAAGAACTAAGACAGAAGATAATTCCTGTGGGAATAACATTCACGACAATGAAATACAACAACCAACAAGCCCCATTGAGCTTGTATGTGGTAAAAACAGGAGGACCAGCATTGTGGGGTGTGATTGGCTGAGACAACTACAACTTGATTGGAGATCCACCACTTGCATGTCACATCCCCTACAATAGGTGCAGGATGATGTCACAACTGTCTCCATGTACCATTGCCCAAAAGAGGACAAACAGGTGTTTGTGCCAACCATTGTGTTTCTGGTTGGAAAATATATTGGACCAAGGAAGGACCATGTTGCTCAGAGGAATCATCAAAGTGATGAAAGCAGTGACTGACTACAACAGTTTTTGTAGGCACCATATCTGAGAAAGGATGTGATATGTTAATCAGGTAGTTACTTGTGAAATGTGGTGTGGTTTTATGCTAGCAGAGTTCAAGGAACTTCAGGAAAGTTGCAAGTATTCGGTGTTTGTGTGCCCAAAGGCCAGCTGGATGAATGAAGGGCCAAAAAGAAAGGAATCAATAGAGATAGAAAAGCAGAAGATTTGTCAGATGAAGTTGTGGATAAGGAAACCAAGAGGATAGATCAGATAGTAAAGGCAGCAATTGAAGGAATAGCAAGAGAATACTCCAGTGAACTAAATGCACCTTGCCAAGATCAAGATGCACAAACTAGAAAAAGAAAGAGGACAAAGAAGAAAGGTGGCTACTGCTGTCAGGCCACTTTCTGCAGTCACAGAGTCAACCCCTACAACTACCGTGGAGGAGGTCCCAGAACCTGAGATTGTTTTCACAGCCGCAGGATTCACCTGCCAAGCAGAGTGATCCTCCTTGTCAGGAAAGACATTATCACACAAGAGTAAGAAATCCTTCACAGCAATTAAATCTTTAGGCCTAATGGGTCAATTTAAAATTTACTATGCTGTGCATACATAGTTATATAATATACTGTGTATATACAGTAGTGGAGATGCATTCGCTATTGAGTTGGAGTCTACAGCCTAGCAAGGAGGAGTGTTGTGTATTTACTATTTCAGGAATATTTGAGTAATCTTGTATATATTTTGGTTGATTAAGCATTGTTGTTCACTTAAATAATTCATTACAGGATATATGTATAAGTATGTGAATTACATTCATCATCATGCTACCACTGACACATGCATGACAAAATTAGACTCACATTTCAGACTCCCATGTATTCCTTTGAATTAGATTAATGTTTTGAAATTACAAAACAGAACAGAAACCAATGAAGGGTCTCGGCCTGATTTTTCTTTTCCATGGATGCTTCTTAACCGGCTGAGTTCCTCCAGCATTTTGCGTGTGCTGCTCTAGATTTTCAGCATCTGCAGTCTTTTGTGTTTCAGAACTGAGATGATCATGAACACAGAACAAACAGTTTTTGGTACCGCTGTTTCTTCTGAGGTGGGGCTATCAAACCACATTATACATCTTTACTGAGACCTGGAACTGGACTGCTGGGCTTATTAAGGCCTGATTTGCAACCACTGTCATCTTCCTAAACCCTTTACAGGCTGCAGGACTCTGCCACAACTCACAGTATGTTACCTTCTGCAGCTCTGGTGAGGTCACCAAATTACACCCTTGAGAGAGGAAACTTGTTCCAGCCCACACAAAGAGTAGACATGCACGGACACTTGCTGGCAGCAAGAGCTTCCCCTGACGTGACTGCGTTCATATTCTGCACACGTGCCATTACAGAAACCTCACTGGCAGCCTCAATATTTTCCTTTTACTCCTCACATAGAAGCTGACCATTCGGTCCATACAGGTTTATCAAGCAATTTCATACCCCATAGATTTTGCACTCTTCCAACTTTCTGATTAACTCTCCCAGGTTCCACCATTCACTTACCAGAGGCAATTTACAGTAGTCGACTAAATTCCCAACTGGCGTGCCTTAGTGATGTGAGAAGAAATTGGAGCAGTGGGGAAAGCCATAGGATCACATGGAAATAGTCTAAAGTACCCAGCACAGCAAGGAAGGATTGAACCTGGATCACTGATGCTGCCAAGCTGCATCTCTTCCAGCTGCATCACATATGCCCCTGCCAGAAGTGGTTAGATGTAGCCTTGGATGGCCTTAATGTCCCCAGTGCACAAAAGATGTTCTCCCTGTGAATCTGTTCTCCACTATCCTGCATAGGTCCCTTTAACTCCCTGTGACCATGCTTCCAATCCTTTCCATTCTGGACTATCCATTTATTCAGTAGCAACTCTCTCCAGGAGCTAGAAGAGTGATACTTACACTGTAATATTTCCTTTTAAGAAATTGTATTAGAGATGAGATCCAATGTGCCATATGGCAGCAGCTGTGTGAACTTGTAACACAGCAGAAGGAGAAGCGACATTACGAGCAGAAACCTCAGTTTGAGTACAGGGAAACCACAGGTTTAGGAGGAAGAAAGTGGTTGCAAGTCAGGCCTTAATGAGCCCAGCAGTCCAGTTCCAGATCTCAGTAAAGATTAATAATGTGGTTTGATAGCCCCAGTTCAGAAGAAACAAGGGTACAATGAGGAGAGTGACTGCTCGAACTCAGTCTTTCCATGGAGAGCAATCGCCGACCCACTGCCTTTCCAACCACAACACATTACCTTCATGGTCAGCGGCTGCCGACCCAGCCTCCTCCTCATTTGCCTTGATGCTTCAAACTTCCTCGATGATAATGGCCCCCAGCCCTGTCTCTGGTCTCCTCGAGGCACCTCATGCTCATGGTCCTCTATTGGAGTTCTCCTGTACAACAGAGTGCTGGATCACTTGATCGAACTCAAAACTGCAAGTCACAGGCTCCAACGGTTTCTGAAACACAATCAAGATTAAAAGAACAAGCAGAACGTGTAGAAAAATGAAATAGTTGCAATTACTCAACTTTGACTTTGAGAAAGAGAAAAGGAAGTGAGGTCACGTGGAAAGGGAGAGAGAAGGAAGTGAGGGCACACCTGGGATATGAACATGGGATGAGAGTCTTGTCAACCTGATGTCCCTGCAGGTCAGAAAACAATGGCGTGGTTCAAAGTTCAAAGTACAATTATTATCCAAGTGTGTAAATCATATACAATCTTCAGATTTGTCTTCCAGGCAGACTCTAAACAAAGAAACACAATGGAACCCATTAAAAAAAGAAGACAAACACCCATTGTACAGAACAAAAAACACTTCATGCAAACAAAACAGTAAGCAAATATCATTCAGAACTGAAATTCACAAAAATGGATCTATAAAAATGACGGTCGAACACCCAGTGTGCGTAAAAAACAAATTGTACAAACAATAAAAAAAGGTAACAAATGTAACCCTCCACTGGGCTTGTATGCAAACTTGGCTCGACAGCTAGCTGTGCAAACAATCACTTGACTCAATGGTGCGCAGGCCACCTTTCATAAACAGGTTGGTACAATTTGGGGTTCAACCAGACAGGAACATTGCAATGTTCTGAGAGTAAAGAAACCTTGATTTGAGAGAATGCTGTGTAAATACTGCCCATTCAGAATTGTCAGTCAGCCAGAAGTAACAGATTGTACACCACATAAAATTATAAAGAAAGCATATTTACAGATTTCAGCTTATCAAACAGTTAATAGGAAAAGGAAGATATAAGGGCCCATTATAGTTAAACCAGTTCAATGTGCACAAGGCCGTTGGAGTTCATACTGAAGTCATCTTTTACTCACGTGCTGTACCCACAATCTACGTGAAAGCACACACCACATTCTGAGCTTCACTCGAACATGTTGGCTCTCTCAGGAGAACTGGCCCTTCCTCCTTGGAGCCTTTCATCTGCTCAAAGCACTTAGTGCAATGGGGACTCTCTTTCCAATGGCATTCTACGGCATCTTCCCTTGTGCCTTGCTCTGCAGTTCCTGCCAAAAGTCCCCAAACCAGACTACAGTCCTTCTGAAAACTCTTCCCCACAATCCTGATTGGCTGACCCACATTCCCAAGTTGAAGAGCAGGGCTTCTTATCTTAGACGAAACCAAAACATTCTGCCAGGAGAACACACTGCTTTTGCAGACAACTGCTGAAATGAAATACCTGCAGCATAGCAGAAGAAATCTTAACCAGGGCAATACGGAAATATCACACAGAGTATGAACCACAGAGTCCCTGAACGGTGCCAGTTCAGCACTGCCGTTGGCCCAGGAACCTAACTGCTACAGTCCAGTCACGCAGCCAGTTCAATGCTGAGGTGAGTGCCGATGGTTGCAGGCCAAAGGTGGTGCATCGTCAGATACATGTTCTGCATGAGCTCATGCTTCCAACGAACCCCAGGAAGTGGGGCATCAGAATAACTGTGACCAGCTGGACAGAATTTGCAAAAGCATGGAACAATGATAATGAGAGATTTTGTGTCTCCTTATTGCAGTTTTTCAACAGTGCTATTGATTAGTGTCTGTTTTAGAGGGTAATGGGAGACCTTATGATGAAGTTGAGACCAGATCTACAATATTGTACATGGTCTAGGTGAGCCAAAGGGTCTGTTTCTGGAGTGGCCTATGACTCTGACTAAATGTGATCCTGGTTTTGAAGTGTGATCTGAAATGACTCTGGTTGCAAGTTAAAGGTAGCTCTCAGAGAAAAGAAACAGTTTTTGCTTCACATTCGAAGTATTTTTTTCTTAATGGGTTGTCTGAGATACTGAAATAAACCCTCGTGTCCAAATAAGTTAAATATTTGACACTCTGGAAGTTAAATGTTAGTCATATTAATGTACCTTCAGATGTGTGGCCTTATTTCAGTAGTTCTCTTCACCAGAACGGCTCTTGAATAGGATTCTATTGACAGATTTGATGGCATCTCCATGACCAATCTCTGACCTCTCTCATTGTCTTCAGGCCCTTTGGGATCTGAGACTGGCAAGGATGGACTCTCTGCTTTCACACTTCAATGGCTGTGATCTAAAATCAGAATTAGTTCTGATAATTAACACTTAGCACAATTTCTCTATGCTCTTTTGGCAAGAGTCCATTACAATCCTGAAACAGGTGATAAAAAGGAAGACTGACAGTTCTTAACAAAGCGGAATATATTAGCCTAATGAGTTTCATATTACAAAAGCACACAGTTGTACACACACACACACACACACACACACATATACAAACACACAGAGACACACACCACATAACAACACACAGAGACACACACCACATAACACAACACACAGACAGATAAAAACACACGCGTACACACATGCATCCACACACACACACAGACACACACACACCCCCAAAGATACACACACACACAAAACACACAAACAGATAAAATCACGCACACACACACACACACACACACACACTCACACACACACACACACACACACACAGAGTAGCTTTTTATGGACTTCAAAAAGGATTTTTTTTGCTGACAAGATTTTACAAAATGATTATGCAGGAACAAGAAAGATGTTATTTTTGAGGTTTTCAATTTAGAATTGCATTTATTTGGTAACAGTTCTGAACCAGGTGACAAATCTCATCAATGGTGAGATTACAGTGTAATGGTAACATTATTATCACGCCAACAGCATCCTATAGCTTTTGCTTCCCTCTTACAATACGAAGGCTCTGTTACTTCAAGCCCTCAGCCGCCTGATGCAATGCAGGCCACTTTCCCCACCTTGTTGACATTGTGCTTCAGTATTGCCCTTCAAATGTGTTTCTTACTTCACAGATGTATGGTAGCACGATCACTCAGTTCAAGTACAGTACAGTGCAAAAGTCTTAGGCATGTTTTCATAGCTGTGGTGCCTAATACATTTGCACAGGACTGTAGTAATTTTATGTATTGAATTGAATTGACTTTATTTCTTACTTCCTTCACATACATGAGGATTAAAAATCTTTCTGCTAAGACCTGTCTAAATGTGCAATGTGCAATCTTAGTAATTTATAATAATTTATAATAAATAGAACAGTCAATGTAACATAGAAATACACTCAAATCAGCGTGTTAATCAGTCTGATAGCCTGGTGGAAGAAGCTGTCCCAGAACCTGTTGGTTCTGGCTTTTAAGCTGCAGTACTGTTTCCCAGATGGTAGCAGCTGGAATAGATTGTGGTTGGGGTGACTCGAGTCCCCAATGAGTCCCCGTTGGGTTTGGCATTCCACCCTCAGCATTCCCAACATCCTTTGCTCTTGCCAGATTTACAAACACGCTGTCTGCTCCACCTTGTGCAAAAGTCTTAGGTCCTCTTGCTATATATATGTGACTAGTACTTTTGCACAGCTCTGCCTTATGTTGGCCGATAGGGTTGACCTTAATGGAGAATGCCTTCATATGACATCACTTAATGTGGAGAGGTTGTTGCATGGACAGCCATCAAACAGGCAAGATGATTGAGAACTCTTCACTGATGCTCCTTCCCTCCATCTTCACTGCTGTTGTGATATGTCATCATCTTCTGCCAGCTCCACTGTGTAGGTCTTGGATGAAACACATTTTGTTCCCATTGACCTCACAGTCATGGGTTGTCCTACCAGGAGCTAAACTCCAGACGGCATCACTCTTGGGTTCTCAGAATCTCACAAGCCTCTTTGTAGTGTTCTCGCACAGGTGTAAAAGAACTCTGAACTAAACACCAGGCATAAACCAGTCAATGAGGTGGTCCCAGTAAGATTAACCATTTACTGTTCACTCTTCCACATTAACGTATGGTGAAAACTGTTGATAAAACAATACAAAATATATACAGTATTTGTTTCCTTCTTGACATCACATTTACATCATAAATACTTGCAAAAGTAAAACTACAACAACTATATTAAAGTGCAACATACAGTCAGAATCTACCTACGCCATCGACTGGCTTTAAATACACTTCAACACAAACTATCCGCAACTCTTTAAATGACAAAAAACATAAACTTATCAACCGTCATTACTTTTAACAGAATCAGCATTAACATTTTTAATTCAATATATCGATTATCTCATAAACTTACGGCGTTGCTTCTCTGATGTTTCTGGTGCGTAGAAAGAAAACTTTTCTCGTGCTGATCCTGCACACATAAGCCCCCTCCTTCCTGTTTCTCCGAACCGGTATTTTCCCACAAGATGCGGAGAAACCGGGTGTGACGTCATTGCATGCCGCGATATATCACAGACAACGAATTTACTTTAAACAACCTTAACTTTAACTAGAAAACGATAACAAATGAATTACTAAAGCGAAAATATAATAAACTAAACAAATACCTTAAAGGCAACACACTCTCCATCACAACAAAATAATGGTCCTCAGAGAAGAAAAAGGTATATTGTGACTACAAAGTCAGGATCAGAATCGGGTTTAGTATCATTGGCATGTGTCGTGGAATTTGTTGTTTTGTGGCATCAATGCATGCAGTAGGTAGTAATAAAAACTGGAAATCACAATGAGAAGTAAATATTAAAAATAACTAAATAGTGTAAAAAGAGAGGAAAAACAATATTGAGGAAGTGTTCGTGGGTTCACTGTCCACTCGAAAATCTGATGGTGGAGGGGAAGAAGCTGTTCCTGAAATGTTGAGTGTGTGTCTTTAGGCTCCTGTAGCTCCTCCTTGATGGTAACAATGAGAAGATGGCATGTCCTAGGTGGCGGGGTCCATAATGATGGATGCCACATTTCTGAGGCATTGCTTTTTGAAGGTGTCTTGGATGCTGGGGAGTCTAGAGCCCATTATGGACTGGCTGAGTTTACAAATTTCTGCATTTTTTTCTGATCCTGTGCAGTGACCCCTCCATACCAGATGACAATGCAACTAGTTAGAATGCTCTCCATGGTACATCTGTAGAAATTTGAGGGTCTTCTTCGTGACATATTTACTTTCCTCAAACTCATAATGAAATATAGCTGTTGTTGTTCCTTCTTTGTAATTACATCAATATGTTGGGCCCAGGATAGACCCTCGGAGATGTTGACACCTGGAAACTTGAAACTGCTCACCCTTTCCACTTTTGATCCCTCTATGAAGACTGGTTCATGTTTCCTTGACTTTCCCTTCTTAAAGTCCACAATCAGTTCCTCGGTCATACTGATGTTGAGTACAAGATGTTTGCTGCGATACCACTCAACCAGCAGATATATCTCACACCTGTGCACCTCCTTATCACCAGCTAAAATTTTGCCAACAATAGTTGTGTGATCAGCAAATTCATAGATGCCTAGCCATACACTTGTGTATGTAGAGCGATAGAGCAGTGAGCTGAACACAAGTTCTTTAGATTTGCCAGTGATGGTTGTCAGTGAGGAGGAGATCTTATTTGCAATCCACATAGTTTGTGATGTCCCAGTGAGGATGTCAAGGATCCAGTTGCAGAGGGAAGTACACAGGCTCAGGTTTTGGAGATTTTTGATTAGAACTGAGGGTATGATGGTATTGAACTCTGAGCTGTAGTCAATAAACAGCAGCCGGACATTAGAATTACTATATTCCAGGTGATCCAAGGCTCAGTGGACATTGCATCCACTGTAGACTTATTGTCGTGGTAGGCAAATTGCAGTGAGTCCAGCTCCTTGATTAGACAGGAATTGATTATAGCTATGACCAACCTCTCAAAGTACTTCATCACAGTAGACATGAGTGCCATTGGGTGATAGTGATTGGGGCAACTCACCCTGCTCTTCTTGGCCACTGGTATGATTGTCTCCCATTTGAAGCAGGTGGGAACCTTTGACTGTTGCAGTGAGGAATTGAAGATGTCCTTGAGCAATCCAAACAGTTGGTTGGCCCAGGTTTTCAGAGCCCTACTAGGTACACCACAGGGTCTGAAGCCTTGCAAGGGTTCACCCTCTTGAAAGATGTTCTGATGTTGGCCTTTGAGACAGAGATCACAAGGTCAACAAATGCTGCACAGCAACACACACAAAATGCTGGAGGAACTCAGCAGGCCGGGCAGTATCTATGGAAAAAAATACAATCAACATCCAGCATTTTGTATGTGTTGCTTGGATTTCCAGCATCTGCAGATTTTCTTTTGTTTGTGAAATGCTGCACAGATTCACATCAATGTAGTTTTATTCTCCCTTTCCAAGCATGTGTAAAAGGCACTGAGAGTGAATCACAGCCATTTATGATGTTAGGCTTTGCTTTGTAGGAAGTAATGGCCTGCACACCCTGCCAGAGCTGATATACATCTGATTTCACCTCTAACCTCAATCAGAATTGTTTTCTTGCTCCTAAGATAGCCTCAGACATGGTGTGTATTGGAAGACCACTCACATGGACTTATACCTCAGCAGAAACAGCCACCATCACCCCTCCCAATGTAGAGCTTCACCTATGATGGATTGGGTTGTATGAGTTAAGAGACTGCAAGGGTAAAAAAAACATTGTGTGAATCATATATAGACCTCTAAATAGTAGCCAAGATGTGGGGTTAAGATTGCAAAGGGAGCTGGAAAAGGCATATAATTAGGATAATGACACAATTGTAATGGGGGACTTCAATATGCAAGGGGATTGGGAAAATAAGTTTGGTGTCAGATTGCAAGAGAGAGAATTTGTTGAATGCTTGGGAGATGGCTTTTCAGAGCAGCTTTTCAGCAGCAGGTTATCTTAGATTCAGCGTTGTGTAATAACCCAGATCTTTTAGGCAGCTTAACGTAAAGGAACCCTTAGGAGGCAGTGATCATAGTATGATTGAATTCATAGTGCAATTTGAAAGGGAGAAGCATAACTCATACTTATCTGTATTTCAATGGAATAAAGGGGCAAGAGCAAGGGGCTTGCCCAGGTGGATTGGAAAAGGATACTGGTGGAGATGACAGCAGAGCAGAGATGGCTGAAGTTTCTGGGAATAGTTCACAAGGTGCAGGAGAGGTGTCCCACAGAGGAAGTAGTTCTCAAATGGCTGCGGTAGGCAACCATGGCTGACAAAGGAAGTTAAGGATTGCATAAGAGTGGGAAAAGATGAAATATGAGAGCAAACTAGCCAATAATATAAAGCATGATATCAAAATTTTTTTCAGTTATATAAAGATTAAAAGGAAGGTGAGAGTTGATATTGGACCACTGGAAAATGATGCTGATGAGGTAGTAATGGGGACAAAGAAATGCCAGATGAACTTAATGGGTCCTTTTCATCTGTCTTCACTGTGGAAGCCTCTAGCAGTGTGCTAGAGGTCCGTGAGTGTCAGGGAGCAGGAGCGAGTGCCATTGCTATTACAAAGGTAAAAGTGTTAGGCACATTTAAAGGTCTTTAGGTGGATAAGTCACCTGGACCAGATGGACTACGTCCCAGAGCCCTGTGAGAGGTTGCTGAAGAGATAATGGGTGCATTGGCCATGATCTTTCATGAATCACTTGATTCTGGCATGGTCCCAGAGGACGGAAATATGGCAAATGTCACTCCACTCTTTAAGAAGAGAGGAAGGCAAAAAAAAGGAAATTATAGGCTAGTTAGCCTAACCTCAGTAGTTGGGAAAGTGTTGGAGACTATTATTAAAGATCAGGTTTTGAAGTACTTGGAGACTAATGATAAAATAAGTCAAAGTCACCATAGTTTCTGTAAAGGGAAATCTTGCCTGACAAATCTGTTAGAGTTCTTTGAGGAAGTAACAAGTAGGGTGGACAAAGGAGTGTTAGTGAATGTTGTTTACTTGGATTTTCAGAAGGCGTTTGATTAAGTGCCACACATGAGGCTGCTTAACAAGATAAAATCCTATGGCATTACAGGACTGGCATGGATACTGGCATGGATAGTGGGATGGCAGTGAATGGGAATAAAAGGGGACTTTTCTGGTTGGCTCCCGGTGACTAGTGGTGTTCCTCAGGGGTCAGTATTGGGACCACTGCTTTTCACATTGTTTGTCAATAATTTAGATAATGGAATTGATGGCGTTGTGGCAAAATTTGCAGATGATACAAAGACAGATGGAAGGGGAGGTAGTGCTGAGGAAGCAATGTAGTTGCAGCAGGACTCAGACAAATTTGAAGAATGGGCAAAAAAGTGGCAGATGGAATACAGTGGGGGAAAATGTGTGATAATGCATTTTGGTAAAAGGAACAATGGAACGGGCTATTATTTAAATGAGGAGAAGGTTCAAACATCAGAGGTGCAGAGAAGTTTAGGAGTCCTCGTGCAGGACTTCCAGGAGGTTAACTTACAAGTTGAATCTGTGGTAAGGAAGGCAAATGCAACGTTGGCACTTATTTCAAAGGGAATAGGATATAAAAGCAAGGAGATAATGCTGACCCTTTATAAGACATGAGTCAGGCCGCACTTAGAGTATTGTCAACAGTTTTGGGCCCCTTATCTCAGAAAACATGTGTTGCCATTGGAGAGAATCCAGAGGAGGTTGGCAAGGATGATTCCAAGAATAAAGGGGTTAGCATATGAAGAGCATTTGGTAGTTCTGGGCCTGTACTTACTGGAATTTAGAAGAGTCTGGGGGTATCTCATTAAAACTGACCAAATGTTGAAAAGACGAGATAGAGTGGTTGTGGAAAGGATGTTTCCTATGGTGGGTGTATCCAGAACTAGAGGGCCCAGCCTCAAAATTGAGGGGTGACCCTTTAGAACAGAGAACAGAGGAATTTTTTTAGCCAGAGAGTATTAAATCTATGGAATGCTCTGCCACAGGCTGTGGTGGAGGCCAAGTCCGTGGGTATATTTAAGGCGGTTGTTGATCATTTCCTGATTGGTCAGGGCATCAAAAGATATGGTGAGAAGGCAGGTGCATGGAGTTGAGTGGGATCCGGGATCAGCCATGATAGAATGGCGGAACTGACTTGATGGGCTGAATGGCTTAATTCTGCTCCTATGTCTTATGGAGCTATGGATCTGGTTCTCAAAGGATTAGTGTTGTCCATCACAGGGCTGGGCTGAGATTTGAACCAACTTGACCACGTGAACGTTATTGTGTTTCTCTTGTGATCTGGACACTGGGAGCACTTCTTAATGTCAGTGAAATTGAAAGGCGATTGAGAGAGACACCATAACATGTAATAAAAGTAGTGGGAATCAAGGAACAAAAACTGTCCATTGTATGGAGCCAGACAATTACAAATGGAAGACCATTAGATGTTTGTCATCTCTGACCCTGGACAATGGGATTCCTCCACCAAACAATCTTCAGTTGCTTCTTCATTGATCTCCCTCTCAGCAAAGTAGAAATTCCTACTGATGTCAGCAGTTTTCAGTTCTACTTGCATCTCCTTAGTTTTTAAAGCGTAAGAACGCAAAATATAGGAGCAGAAGTAGTCAACTCAGCCCATCAGGCCTGCCCACTATTCAATATGATCATGGCCAATCTGCCACAAACTTCATCTCCTTTTCTTGCCAGTTCCCTATTGCCCTTGCCCTCAAATCTTTGCATATCTCCAATCATCTAGCTTCCACACCACTCAAGAGTAGACGATTCCAGAGATCCACCACCCTCCACAGAGTGTCTTTGCACTTCAGTTTAAGATGACCACTCTCCCTTCTTGTCACTATTGTATGTCCACTCATTTGAAAATAGTTCACAAATGGAAACCCTTCAACATCTCGCCTGTCTCTGTGTAAGGAAGTGTATGGTCATGCACTTCGGTAGAAAGAATAAAGGCATAGACTATTTTCTAAACATGGAGCAAACTCTGAATTCAGGGATGCAAAGGGACATAGGACTCCTCTTGCAGGATTCCCTAAAGGTTAACTTACAGCTTGAGTCGATGGTAAGGAAGGAAAATGCAATGTTAGCACTCATTGTGAGAGGTCTAGAATATAAAAGCAAGATGTAATGACAAGGCTTTATAAAAGCTGTGAGAAGTTAGCAAAGCAAACAGCATACTGATTGCGATAGAGAAGTATTTTTATTATTGTACAAGATGTTGGTAAGGCTGTACCTGGAATACTGTGTACAGCTTTCAGTACTGTGAACAGTTTTGGACCCATATCTAAGGATGTATTGGCATTGGAGAGGTATCCAGAATAAAAGGGTTAAATATACACCTTTTATGTACCACCCACTTTTCTGGTTGTAAGTCTGATGTCTCTTCCAAGAGGACCACAACCTCGCCGTTGGGTTTGTTGGTTTGCATGCCTCAGTGACCAGGAGAACGACGTCGTCTGGTGTCAGGCATTTATATTTTGACTCTTGGTAAGGTCACCCATGCCAAACAGGTCAAAGAATAGAGGCCAAACTAAGAGTAGTCTACCAGTCCTCCAGGTTCAGGGGTTCAGCTCAGGGCAAACAACCCTGACTGATAAATCAATATTGTCACAGAAACAGCAATGAGGAATACTTCTACATCTGAGCATGATGGTTTCCGGTTCTTGCATGACTGACAGTAGTGAAAACTGACATGATGAAGGAAGCCCTGAACACCACCAGAGGTGGAGGCCCTTCACTGCTGCTCTAGATGCCAGTGGCATAATGGGGAGTAAGTAAGTCAGAGGTATAACTTTTAACTTGCAACAAGAGGATCCTAGGAATCAAAGAGTTAATGTATGAGAAGCTTTTGATAGTTTTGGGCTGTACTTCCTGGAGTTTAGAAGAGGGATGGGGAGAGCTCATTGAGACCTATCAAATATTGAAAGGCCAAGATAGCATTGATGTGCAGTGGATGTTTCCTACAGAAGGGGAGCCGAGAAGCCGAGGGCAATGCCTCAGAATAGATCCTTTAGATCAGAGATGAGGAGGAATTTCTTTAGCCAGAGAGTGCTGAGTCTATAAAATTCTTTGCTACCGCTGACTGTGGAGGCCAAGACATTGGACGTATTTAAAGCAGAGATTGATTGGTTCTTGATTAGTAAGGGTGTCAAAGTTTATGGAGAGAAGACAGGAGAATGGGATTGAGAAGGATAATAAATCAGCCATGATGAAATGGTAGAGTAGACTCAATGGACTGAAATGCTTAATTCAGTTCCTATGACTTGTGGCAGTATCCAAAATTACAACAGATGTTCCCAGAAAACTAGTAAAGAAATATATGATCCCTCTTGAAACCGATTCCAGCAGAGTATGGTTCAGCTTAGGCTGAGAACATTCTCAAATACCATGCCAACTCCTCTTGGTCTTCCCTAACCCCAGCAAATACCCCATTTCCTGTTCATACACTGACTGGTTCACAATATACAGGAAGTTATGCTGAAGCTTTATAAACGGTCATATCTTGAGTATTGCATTCAATTGTGGCTGCCCTTCCAGCAATCATCTATGAACAAGAAATGGTGAGACATTGAAAATTGGCCTGGCCGTCACCAGCAGAGGAATGGTAAAAGATGATGAAGATTGAGAGATCATCAGCTCACATCAACAGAGAAACACAAAATGAAGATGACTCAATCTTGCCAAAAAAACGCAACTTAATGATTGCTTCAATTTGTTCTTTATTCAATGTCGAATCTTCCAAAAAGGGAGAAAGTAGTAGTTCTTCAAATTTTATCAGCAGGAATTTCTCAATATATCTCACTGACCATGTTTGAAGATTTTAAAACCAATTTGCTTCTTGCTGCCATGGCAACCCTTTGTTATAAAATGCTTCCCTGCCAATCTGAAGGAATTTACATCACTCGGTGAGAAAGCAAGCACAGGAGAGGCAGAGAAGCAACCTGCTTACGTCATCTTAACTCTTAAACTCATGAGCTTATATTCTGTACATTGCCTATACATTCTTTTGTTTCAGCAAAACTTATTATTTATGTATGTTTTATTTTTATTTAGAGATATAGTGCAAAACAGGTCCTTCTGGTCCAACAAGAAGCACTGCCCAGTAACCCACCAATTTGACCCTAGGCTAACCGCAGGACAATTTATGATGACCAATTAAGCAACAAACTATAATGTAGGATGAAACCCATGCGTTCATGGGGAGGATGTACAAACTCTTTACAAATGGCACCATAATTGAACTTTGACCTCCAACTCCCCGAGCTGTAATACTGCTGTGCTAACCGCATGCTACCATGGGGCCCCTTTTCCATAATCTCTATTTCGCTGTCTTTCATATGGGGGCCAGATTTACAATGTCACAATTTTGATCTGTACAAATTAAACAATTTTTTCTGCTTTTCAACTCCAATGCTCCTTGATTGCCTTCTTACAGTTGGTGTATCTGAATCCCAGAGTATCCCTGCTTTGTAGGTTCACAAAGGGAACCTGCTTTCCTTTTGCTTACCATCTAAAAAAATTACCAATCATTGTGTTTATTAAGGAGTTCTGTCACAATGCTTCCTTGCAAATATGGCATTCCTCAATTTGCTGACTGGAACATTTTGAAACTATACTCTTGATTCTTGGGTCCAAATTATCAATGTAAATGGCAAAGAAATGATCAGCCCAAAACCAATCTTCGTGAAGCATTAGTTATTTATTTTTTATTTTGAAATACAGTAAGCCACATGACACAGCAACCTTTCTATTTCTTCTTTCTTTCTGCCCATTACATCGCTAGCATTTAGGGCAGCAATGACAGTCCTCCATCTCTGTCTGTCTTTGGCTACACAGATGTAGGAGGATTCTTCAGTGCTGTTTCTGTAACAGTTTTGTTTGACCAGTCAGGGATGTTAGCCCTGAGCTGAACCCCTGAACCTGGAGGACCGGCAGACCACACTTAGTCTGTCCTCTACCCTTTGAACTTTTTGGGATTGGTGACCCTGCCAAGAGCCAAAGCATAAAGCTCTCCAGGTCATTGAGGCCCACAATCCTCCAAACCATGACAAGGTTGTGTTCCTCCTGGAGAAACCTTCCCATTTAACTCTAGCCTAGTCACTAATGACTAATCAACCTATTAACTGGTATGACTTGAGACTGTGGGAGGAACTGGGAGCACCCAGAGGAAACTCACGTGCTTCATGAGGAGAATGTACAAACTTCTTATAGATGGCACCGGAATTGAACTCTGAACTCCAGAATGCCTCGAACTGTAATAACATCTCACTAACCACATTACTTCCAACTATTTCCTCATCAGAGCAACTACTTTTAACCTTTTGCACACTTTCCATGTTTTTGTCATCTTTGGTCATTAAACAGAGAGAAATTGGTAAGTTTGGGGCTTAACTGGTTATATACACAAGAGATCCTGCAGATGGTGAAAACCCAGAACAACACACACAAAATGCTGGAGGAACTCAGCAAGTCAGGCAACATCTACAGAAATGAATAAACAGTCGATGTTTTGAGCTGAGACCCTTCATCAGCATCAGAATAGAGGGACATTATTTTAGAAAAGAGATGAGGAGAGATTTCTTCAGCCAGAGGGTCGTGAATCTGTGGAATTCATTCCCACAGGCAGCTGTGGAGGCCAAAGTATTAGGTATACTTAAGGCAGAGGTTGATATATTATCGATTAGCAGGGCATGAAGGGATATGGGGAAAAGGCAGAAGATTGCGGCTGAGAGGCAAAATGGATCAGCCGTAATGAAATGGCGGAGCAGACATGATGGGCTAAATGGCCTAATTCTAGTCCTATATAAAAAGAAAGGGGCAGAAGCCAGAATAAGAAGGTGGGGGATGGGAAGGAGTCCCAGCTGGCAAATGACAGGTGAAGCCAAGTGAGGAGTAAAGTCAGTGGGAAGAGCAGAGGGGATAGAGTGAGAAGCTGGCAGGTGATAGGTCGAAGAGATAAAGGACTGATGAAGAAGGAATCTGATAGGAGAGGAGTGTGAACCATGGCAGAAAGGAAATGAGGAGGGTCACCAGAGGGAGGTGTTAAGCAGTTGAAGAGAAGAAAAGGTGTTGGAGGTGTGCCAGAATAGGAATGGAAAAAGACAGAAGGGGGGGGGGGGATGAGAAATTACTGGAAGTTGAGTAATTGATATTCATGCTGTCAGGTAGAATTTGAGGTGTTGCCCCTCCAATCTGAGGGTGGCCTCATTGTGGGACTCCAGGAGGCCATGGAATTGTAGCCCAGGAGTCTCTAGGAGCTGAAAAATAATCTCCAGGGCAAAGGGTAAAAGTTCAAAGCAAATTTATTATCAAAGTACATATGTGTCACTCTACGCAATCCTAAAATTAATTTTCATGTGGGCATACTCAACTCAATTATAGAATAATAACCATAATAGAACCAATGAAAGACTGCACCAACTTGGACATTCAACCAGTGTGCAAAAGACAATAAACTGTGTAAATGCAACAAGAAAGAAATAATAATAATAAATAAATACATAATAAATATCGAGAACGAGGTGAAAAATCCTTGAAAGTGAGTCCACAGGTGCAAGCAGCTCAGCAGAAAACAGAAGCAATGGTTTCATCATGGATGAGGGCCATTCATTTCTCTGAGTCTGTGCCAGCTCTATGTCAGAGCAGTCCTCTCCCATAGCCTTTGTCGTGCCTTACGAACCTCATTGAATTCTTTAAGGATGTAACAAAACACACTGACGAAGGCAGAGCAGTGGATGTAGTGTATCTGGATTGCAGAGAGGCATTGATTATGTGGATAGTTGGAGGCTTTTCCCTAGGGCTGAAAATGGCTAAAATGAGGGGGCATAGTTTTAAGGTGCTTAGAAATAGGTACTGGGGGGATGTCAGGGGTTAGTTTTTCACACAGAGTGGTGGGTGCGTGGAATGCACTGTCGGTGGCGATGGTGGAGGCAAATACAATAGGGTCTTTTAAGAGCCTGTTAGATAGAAACATAGAGCTTAGGAAAATAGAGGGCTATGCGCCAGGTAAATTCTAGGCAGGCTGTAGAGTAGGTTACATGGTCGGCACAACATCGTGGGCCGAAGGGCCTGTAATGTGCTGTAGATTTCTATGTTCGATGTTCTAACCTTTCAAATGTTTCTATTTCAGTTTCTTATCCATCTCTGTGTTGAACTATACAATGGAATCTGCTTCCACATTAATTGCCTGTGGTTGTGTTAAAAGAATTGCTTATCCGGTGAAAAATATAAGAGGGGAAATATTCTCCCCATCACCCTTCTTCCATCCTCCATTCTGACTCCCCTCTTACCTCTTCTCTTCTCCACATCTGAGTATCACCTCCCTCTGGCGTTCCTCTTCCTTACCTTTCTCCCATGGTCCATTCTCCTTTCCTATCAGATTCTTTCTTATTCAGTTGCTTACCTTTTCCACTTTTCCACCTATCACCTCAAAGTTTCTCACTTCATCACCCCTCCCCACCCACCTACCTCCTCCTAGCTTAAGCTCTTTCCCTTCCCCTCCACCTTCTTATGCTGGCTTCTTTCCCCTTCTTTCCAGTCCTGATGAAGGGTCTCAGCCTGAAATGGTCCACCTTTTATTCATTTCCATAGATGCTCCCTAACTTGCTGAGTCCCTCCAACATTTTGTGTGTGCTGCTGAAGGTTTCCAGCATCTGCAGAATGGAGCTTAGATTTATCCACTTGGGTGATCTCATTGAAACCTATCGAATGTTGAAAGACCTAGACAGAGTGCACATGGTGAGGATGTTTCCTACAGTGGGAGAGTCTAGGACCAGAGGGCCCACCTCAGAGGAGAAGGATATCCCTATAGAATGGAGATGTGGAGGTATTTCTTTAACCAGAGGGTGGTGAATTTGTGGAATTCATCATCACAGATACCTGTGGTGGCCAGGTCATTGGGTATATTTAAAGTGGTGGTTGGTAGGTTTTTGATTAGTAAGGGTACCAAAGGTTATGGGGAGAAGGCAGGAGAGGAGATAATGAATCAGACATGATTGAATAACAGAGCAGGCAATAGGCCGACAGGCCTAACTCTGCTCCTATGTCTTATGGTCTTATGCTGACAAAGAGTCCACTGGGAATTCTGATTGGGTATGGGTAGGTAAATCAAATTAATGAGGATGTTCATTATCGGGAGCTTTTGGCTGGGAGGTTGGAAGAAGCCACCTCCAGGAATCTATTGAATAGGAGCTGTCACTTCTGGAGTTCCTGCTTCTGAATAAATGATTTGGTTTCTGGATGCCATTCTGTTGAGTGAATGAGTCACTCTCAGGAAATAAATCCAGAGCTCTCAGCGACAATGCAGAATCAGTTCCACAACTGTTCAGAGATGAGTTATAAAGATTTTTCTCACGCATGATACCAGTTTTGTATTCTAAGATTCCCTGCTGAGGCTTCTGTTGATACATGTGTTTCATCTAATAAGGCAATAAACTGAAATGTTGCATGCGTTATGTAAATGATAGAATGCATGATAACAATTTTGTTGTTGTTTGCAAGATCAAAAAAATAGAATGATGATACACTTGACATGTTGCACAGAGGCGAGGATTTCTCAGCACTGTTCATGATCCCCATTCCTTTTAAAACAACCTTGAAATCAGACAAAATTACTTGCTGATAATAGGAGGCTGTGCAGTCTGGACAGGACAGATTCCTCTTTGAAATGCTGCTCTCTGGAGAAGTCCTCTCTCTGGATTACATTGCAGAGGGAATTTTGGACTAGCAGTTAATGTAGTTGTTAGTTTGTCTCCTTTGGAAACATACTGGCTTCAAAGCCCGGAAAATGTTATTCAGCACATGATCCAGCCTGACACATCACTGCAGTCCTGAGGGAGTGTTACTTTGCCAGCCTTTGAATGAGGTTCAATCGGATGTTAAACCAAGTTTTTACCTGGTCATTGGGGTGAATGGGAAAGAATCTATTAGAGGACTCAACACGGAGGTGGTTGCTGAGATCGGTCCTTGGCGGGACACACTTGGATTTGAAGTGGATCGGCTCTTTGCTGGACACACTCAGATTGATTGGCACTTGTCTTCTTGCCAGTTTTTGGAATCTGTGTAATAAGGATTTTGACAATTCTTTTGCTGTATGATTATTGGCTATTACTTCCTCTAATTATGGTCTCCTTCACAAGTGGAAAAATCTCAGCCTTCCTTGTCTTCAAAGGATGATGCCTCAAAATGATGGCATCCATCACTAAGGACACCCACCACCCAAGGAATGAGCTCTTCACATTCAGGCAGGAAATACAGGAGCTCGAAGACACACACTCAGTGTTTTAGAAACAGCTCTTCCCCTCCGCCATCAGATTTCTAAATGAACAATGAAACCATGAACGCTATCTCACTATTTTTGCACGACTTGGAGCATAGAGCAGTACATCACAGGACTGGTCCTTTGGCCCACAATGTTGTGCTGAACAAGCTAAGAAGTAAATCTAAAAAAAACCCCAAAACAAATCCCTCCTACCTACACAATACTCCTCAGCCTCCGCTGCTCAGAGAAAACAACCCAAGTTTGCCCAGCCTCTCAGAATAGCACATGCCCTCTAAACCAGTCAGCACCCTGGTCAGCCTCTTCTGCAGCCTCTCCAAACCCTCAACATCCTTCCTATAGTGGGACAACCAGAACTCTATGCAATACTGCAGATGTGACCTGATCAAAATTCTATAAAGTTGCAACATATCCTCTATCCTTTAAACTCAATGTCTCAACTAATAAAGGCAAGCATTCCTTAAGCCTTCTTAACCACCTGGTCAACCTGTGTAGCCACTTTCACGGAGCTATGAACTTAGACCCCAAGATCTCTTTGCTCATCAACAATCCTTGTATTTGCATTATCCATGTGCAGCACCTCACATTTATCTGGGTTAAACTCCATCTGCCATTTCTCTGCCCATATTTGCAACTGATCTATATCGCCCTATATTCTTTGCCAGTCTTCCACACTATCCACAACTCCACCAATCTTGATATCATCTGAAAACTTACTAACGCACCCATCTACATTTTTACCTACATATATACATCCCAAAAAGCGGAAGTCTCAGCACAGATCCCTGTGGGTCACCACTAATTACAGAGCTTTAGCTCAAATAATTCCCTTCACACACTACCCTCTGTCTGAATCCAAACATCCAATTTGCCTTGGACCTCATGGATCCTTATCTTCTGGGTTATTTAAAAATTCAGCATGTTTTATCCTGTACTGATGTTGCAAAATAACAATTTTCAGTGATAATAAACCTAGAGAAGGGTCCCGGCCCAAAACATTGACTGTTTATTCATTTCCATAGAGACTGCCTGATCTGAGTTACTCCAGCATTTTCAGAATCTCTTGTGTTTCAGAATTCTGAATTCTTCATTGTCTTCCCTTATGTATTTTTGGCCTTTTGTTGTTGTCTTTTATTGCTTGATATCAAACCAAGTCTTCACAATCTTCCCTGCTAAAAACTTTTATAATCTCAAAATCTCCACCAGTCCCCTCAACACATGCTTCTCCTCTGCATGTACCGTAATTCAGTGCTGCCACCCTGATAGTTGAGCTAACCCTGACAATAATGCTCATTTTCTGGGACTCTCAAATGTTTCTTAACTATTCATGATTTGTCCATTACAAGCACTAAACCACTTACTTGTCAATCTCTTCACTCAGCTTTATTGATCTTGTTTTTTTTTACATGTTAGAGATCAACTAAGATTCATTAATCACTGGTCAATAGTCCAATATTACCTGACCTCCTGCGAGCTCTGCTGCTTTTTACCTTTTAATACAAATCAGCCGAGGCAGGAATCTGGAAAGTGTGAGGTTTCAACATTTCCATCGAGCAGTGGCTGGTGTACGTAGAATGGGATTAATCTTGCAGTCATGGTTAGGGAACATAGAACATAGAGCATTTCTGCACAGCACAGTCCCTATAGCCCACAATGTTGTGCTGACCTTTTAACCTACTCTAAGATCAATCTAACCCTTTCCTCCCTTATAGCCCTCTATTTTTCTTTCATCCGTGTGCCTAAGAGTTTCTTAAGAGTCTGCCTTCCTAATGAGTTCTGGGTACTTTCGTTACACTTAATTGCACTCTTGAAAGCTAAGTGCCAGGAGGGCTGTCAGTTTTCTGTGGGGGGAAATTCTCACACTGGATTCCCTGCACTTAGTTGAAAGGCAGCCAAAGTGACGTGAGGATGAAAGGGCTGTCGTCTCCACAATCCTTGGCAGTGGATTCAAGCAAGACTGGATTGTGTCTGGACACAGCTTGCATTCCCTGGAGAGAGCATCAGTGTTGAGGCATTGGCATGGACGGCAGGGTAGATGGGGAAAGCACTTACTTTTAAGCAGCAGCCTGGCTTTGACGGCAACCATTTTCAGCAGGCTTGCTACACATCGAAAAATAGAAACCTAAAATGTTGTGCAGAATTGCAATGCTGTCATGGAGAAGTGTTGGGGAGGGTCATAATTTGCTGGAGTTCCACTCACCCTTCGTCCTGTCATCGCCTGCTTACACACATTCCCTGGTTTCTGATGAATTGACTTGACTTTGATTGCTGCATGTTATCCATCTATCATAGTAACTCAGTTTTTCTCTCTCCAATAATAGTGTCCAACCTATTGGGCATACTGCCAGCCAGTGTGTAGAGGCATCCACACCAGACTTCGAGACAAGCAGTTCAGGGCTCGAATCTGGCTGGCTTCTTGCACGCTTTCCATCCATGATGGGTTGAGCATCGAGCTAGCAACTTGGCCTTCTTAAAAACAGACAAAATTACTAAAGAAATGGTAAGGTTGCCGCCTGATGTGCCACAAGGCTCAGTGAGGAATGACAACATTGAACGTAGCCAAAACCATCGACCTGCATTTCACAGCCTTTACATTCCCCTTGTTTTCTTTCTCTCCCTCTCTCTCTCCCCCTCTACCTCTCACCCTCTCTCCCTCCCTCCCTTTCAGTTAGCCTGTCAATCAGAGAGCTTCTTCAATAATTGATCATAATGCTACTTTAGTCTCATCGTATCAGAGCTATTGCCTTTGTCCACCCCACCTTCCCAACATGCTCTCAACAAATGTAACTTGATCTCTCTCCTTCCCAGTTCTGACAAAGGTTCTCAGGTCAGAAACTGCTTTGCCTCCCACAGATGCTTCCCGATTTCCTGAGTGCTGCCAATATTTTTGTTTAAATTTTAGTTTACCAGCATCTGCAGCTTTTTGATTTTCATTAACTATTTTTTAGCTCACCAGTCCAAATTTCTTTCCTTCTTTGCAAATTTTGTTTGTAAATTCTGCTTTTTTATCACATTACCATCTCCCAAAGCACTTTGCCGTTAATGAAATACTTCTGAAATGTGGAATTGGAATCAGAATTGGTTTATTATTGTTACATGTGCTGAGATACAGTGAAAAGCTTGATTGCATACTGTTCATACAGATTAAACCATTACACAGCGCATTGAGGTAGAACAAGGTAAAACAATAACAATGCAGAATAAAGTGTAACAGCCACAGAAAAAGGACAGGTAGACAATGATGTGCAAGATCATAATGAGGTACTGTAGATTGTAATGAGGTAAATGTGACCACAATAGTAATGTGGCGGAAAAATGATGAACCTCACTGTTATCATTGTCAGCTCACTGAACCCATTTCTGGACTCTGAAGTTCCCTTTCCTCAATCTATTCACCTCTTCATTTCTAACTTTCTTCACAGGCATCCTCATGTCTTTCTTCTCTGTTTATACATTTGGACTATCTTTATTTTTGGTTTATCCTGATAAAATTGCCTGGATCTGGTTGAAAAGGGTGGAGCTTCCATTCTTGTGGAAACAAATACTTTAATTGTGAGAAGGCTGGTGGGAGCAGGCGAGGAGAGAAATGGAGAGAACTTTTTGAAAATCTTGTCCATTCACCCTGTGTTAGAGCTGCTTTTGAGAAGGTGCAAGTTCCTCCTAAGCAGGATGATAAGCAGAAATGAGAAGCACATTGGCCAGCCAGGTAGATGCTTCTGATGATCAGGCAGAAGAGTCCAGCAGGAGTGCTGGTGAGACCTGAACTGCAGAAATCTTCAGCTGTCTACACAAACAGGTTAACAGTGATTATCAGTAACACCTCAGGAGGAGATATTACCCTCAGACATGGGATGCCGATTGCCCCTCTTTTTCCTGTGACGGTAGTGTTTAGTTTTCCAGCGAAAATGGAAGAGAAACCGTTCCTGGATCAAAGAAGTTGACATCAAAGTCATACAACTTTTGTGACTCACCAATATCCGAGGAATGGAAGAGCAGATTAACTGAGAAGATGTTGAAATCCGAAGATGTCTTTTCTACTGACGAGTGTGATGTTGGTTGCTCCAAAAGTATTTACCACTCTTTTGGAGTGACTGAGAACACCCCTTTCTGAGGGAAGTCTCACCAGTTTACAGGAAGTCCCTAGCTAAGCTGGCAGAAGGTGCACCTGGGAAACAGAGTATTATGCCCATTCCCATGGCGATACATGTTATTTCCATGTACAAATGGATTGAGTGTCCTGAAACCATGAAATTCATCTGAATACTGTGTTATTAATAATAGTTTAATAAATCCCACAGTCAGGAGGACGTGACCATTTCTGCTGGGGGAAGAGTGTAATGCCCTAGTTAAGATTTCTATTGCTATTCTGTAGGTATCTCATTTTAGCAGTTTTCTGCAAAAGCAGTGTGTGCTGCAGGTAGGATATCTTGGTTTCAGCTAAAAATAAGAAGCCCTGCTGTTCAACTTAGGAATGTTGTGTCAGCCAATCACGATGGAGAGATCTGGAAAAAGTTCTAGAGAAAGCAAGGCAGAGAGAGATTTGTGATGGACAGTGGTCTGGTTTGGGGTCTTTTTGGCAAAGCAGTGGAGCTGAACAGAAGCGAAGATGCTGCAGAATGCCATGTGAAGGAGAGCCCCCCTATTACAAGAAGTGCTTTGTGCAGATGAATGTCTCCAAGGTGGAAGCACCAATTCTCCTGAGAGAGAGCCAGTTTGCTCAAGATAGACTTCAGGGAAGTTCAGACTGTGGTGGGTGCTTTCACATAGACTGTTGGTGCAGTACAGCGAGTAACGGTTATACCCAGCTTTGGAAGGGACAAGTTCCAATGGTCATGTGCACATTCAGACTGCTCTAACTGTGCACCCTTCTATTTTTTTCCCTTCTTTCTTTTAATAACTGTTTGATAATGCTGAAATAGGTAAATATTCTTTCTTTATAATGTTATGCGGTGTATGATCTGTTATGTCTTGCTAACCGACAATAGTGTATGGGCAGTATTTACAAAGCATTCACTCAAATCAAGGTCTCTTTAATCGGAACATCACAACGTTCCTGTTTGGTTGAACCCCAAATCCTACCAAGCCTAGACATATATTGTTTGAGAAACTGTATTACAGTAAATATATATATGTCCATTAAATAGTTAAGTTAAAATAAGTAGAGCAAAAAAAAAAGTAGTGATGTAGTGTTCATGGGTTAAATGATTCCTCGGGTAACAACTTCCAGATAGCAAATCTCTCCAATTACTTCACCTTTTCTACGCCTTCTGCTTGTTCTGTTTGTCTTCTCTGTGTTACGGACACAGTTGGAGCCTGTGAAATGCAGTTTGGAACGCGATTGAAGGTTCCAGCACTGTGCTGTGTCTGGAGAGCTGCCTCGTGCAGATTAGAGACAGGTGGCTGAAAAAAACCAAGAATACAGGCTGACTCATGGAAAAGACCAGGGACAAGGCATGGGGTCCTGAATGACTCCATCTCGAAGTGGCAAGGAAGGTTGAACCATCAAGGTGAATGTGGAGGGGGCCACTAGGGTGAAGATGGTCAGCGGCTGAATTGGCGCATTTGTACCTGGATTGGTGGCATTTGTACCCGGATTGGCATTAGGACCTGAATCAGTGATCACTGTTTATGGAAGGACTGAGTTTGTGTGGCCACTCTCCTTAAACGCATATGAAAGGATGTTTCTGATACTCTGAGATTTATGTGATTATTGGACTCTATAATGGTTTCCTTCAGTTTTTCAGTGTTTTCTTTCTTCTGGCTGATTGGCGGGTGGGTGATCTGCCAATTTTTTGTGCATGGGGAGGTTGGGGTGTGGGGTTCTGATGCTATTATCATTGTTTTTTGTGGGGGGTTATCATCGCTGTTTTCTTCTGCGGGGTAGGGGTGGGGGATTTTGGGGTCTTCTGGTTTTGTTCGGGAGTTAATGTCTTTTCTTTCATCAGCTCCCATGGCCCTTCTGTACTCCATGGCTATCTGGAGAAGACAAATATCAGAGTCGATTTGTACATGAATATTTTGACAATAAACCTTTGAATGTAGAAGAATTGTGTTTCCCCAACTAAAACTACGAATGTTTCCCTCTGAGTTCTTGTTTTAAGTAAGGAATCTTGCTGCTCTGTTGAAGTGACAACTGAATGGCTGGACATAAATTCTAACTTATATGCACAGGAGACCCACAATAGTAAGTAATGTCCCTCAGTGTACTGGTGTTTCCTTCTATTGATAAAGCAGTACTTATTTGTATATGTTTGGAGGTGGTATATTCATCACCAATATAAGTGTAATATTGAATACAAAGACCACAGAGTCTGCTCTGTGTTTAACAACACAGTAAATGGGTCTGAGAGCAATTACTGCAGTGGTATTTCTGGGGTAATTGCTAAGGAGCTCCTTTAAAATTATCTTTAAACAGAATAGATTTTCACTAGTACATTGAAGATGTCACTGTTCGATTTTAATGCGGCACCTTGCTTACAGATCGTGTGAGTGGCTTGTTAGTTTTACTCGGGTGTATCGACAGCATTGTGCCTGTAAGGCTTCCTAATTTCTACAAGCAAATTCTTTCCCAGGTTATTCTTGAAAAGTCAATATCAATGTCAGGTTTATCACTCAGCCGCACTACCCGTACTATACCAACAGTTCTTACTTCGACCTCACTGTCAGCCAGCTTCACTCTCACCTCAGCTTCACCCTTTTTGAAGCTTTTGTGTAACACGGACTATCTTACAACTCTCCTTGCCAACAGTTCAACTTCCTACAGAAGAGCTTCACATTCTATTCTGTTAGTGACGGCTATCTTTGTAATGCCCCCTCATCATCCCTTCTCTCCTCTTCAACAGGGCATCCAGGAACTTTGGTTCCATGCAGAGTGTGATGAGTTGATCTGTGTGAACAGTATACATAGAACAGTACAGCACAAAAACAGGCCCTCCACCTTCACCCACAATGTTGTGCTGAACCAGCTAAAGAGTAAATCAAAAACACCTACCTACACAATGTCCATATCCCTCCATCTTCCTCACACTCATGTGCCTATCGAAACGTCTCTTAAAAGCCTCTCAAGCATTTGCTTCTTCCACCATACCAGGTAACACATTCCAGCCATTCACCACTCTGAGTAAAAAACTCACCTCTCACATCCCCTTTGAACCTTCACACCTTCAATACATGCCCTCTGGTATTGGACATTTCTACCCTGGGAAACAGATACTCCTTGTCTACTCTATCTATGCTTCTCATAATCTTATAAACCTGTATTTGATCTCCCCTCAGCCCCTGCCACTCCAGTAAAAACAACCCAAGACAAAATTTTGACTGTACATTGGTACATTGCCAATAATAAAACAATTCCAATTCTACTTTCCTCTTCCATCACTTTTCAAAGACTTTTTATAAGATACTTATTCATTTCCTGAACCTAAACCAATTTTTCTACACCCAATCATTGATAGTCTTGAACTTGCTGGAAACGTCACACATACTTTCTTTTAAGCAGTTTTCAATCTTATCAACTTCTTCTCTGGCAAATTCTTTGGATCTGGTTGAATGACTTCCACTCCAGTTTTGTGGGCTCCAAGGTGACATGGGAATTCTGGTCCTGTCATGGTTGGGCAACTTGTGGCCAATGGCTGGGTGGCTGGATGGTGGTTTGACTGACAAAGCCACTGGAAGCTGAAGCTGATAGATTTTAAAAAAGTCCCTATACACCATGGAAAGCAGGCATTCTGTAGGAGATATTTTCATTTGAATCTCTCCATACTCTATGTACATCTAGAGTTAATGTTCTTAAGATCACAGATCAATGAAATTTCAATATCTCCATTGACATTGTTTACTACGATATTTTTATTCTGACAAACCATTCCACTGCATTATCTATTTAAAATGGGAGCAGACACTTTAACTTAGTTGTTATCACTGCCGGAGATGGAGTGAGCGAGTTGGAGAGAAGTCAATGTGGAAGGGTTTCAACGTCCATCCACCTAACCCAGGTGCGAGGTTGCATCGCTCCAAGCACGGAGCTGATTTGGTGAGATTGAGAGTGGCTTTGGGCTGGACAGCCCAAGCATTTTGTGGTGCCTGGGTGTGGGTCCTAGAGCGAGGCACTACTTGGTGCTTGGACAATTTAAACATTGAAACAGATAGCCTGGAAGCCCGAGTGTGGGGACCAGATGTGAGGGTCGGGATAATTTTGCTCATCCTCCTGCAAACGTTCATTCCTTTCTCTGCGGTGCTGAGGTGGTGAACTGATCTAGCTGCTGCGCGTTTTTGCCCCGCTGGTGTGAGGAGCTGGGACTGAGGCTTGGGCCTGCTCCAGTTTATCTGGGAGTGGACCTGGAGACTCAGTCTGATCTGGGATGCTGGAAGCTTACTTTTGTTTGCACGATTTGTCTTTGTTCTCTCGCTCTTTCTCTGCGCAGTGTTTGTTTGGTCTTTCTTTTTTAATTGAGTTATTCAGGCTTCTTGCTTTGTGGCTGCCTATAAGCAGACGTATCTCAAGCTGTATAATTTATACATGCTTTGATAATAAATGTGCAAAATAACTTAGTTGAGGCTACTGTTATCTGACTTGAGGTGGACAAATAGACATAGCCTACAAATGGCTGATGCGTATGAGAATGCCAGCAGATCCTCTTCTTTAGAAGTCTGAGGAGATTTGGTATGTCACCAAAGATTCCTACTAATTTCTGTAGAAGCACAGTGGAAAGCATTCTGACTGTCACATTACAAAATGGATTGAAGGCTCCAATGCACCAGCTCACAAAAGGAAGAAAAGGTCTGTAGACTCATCCAGCTGCTTCACAGACAGAAACCTTCCCACCAGCAAGGACATCTTTAAGGGGCAGTGCGTAAAGAAGGTGACATCCATAACTAAGAACCTTTAACATCCAAGTCACGCCCTCTTCTTGCAACCACCGTCAATGAGGAAGTACAGGAGCCTGAAGACCCACATTCAATAATTTAGTAACAGCTTCTTCCTCTTCACTATCAAATTTCTGAACAGTTCTTGAACCCATGAACTCTACCCCTATTTCTTTTTTTTTGCACTTTTGATTTATTTTGTAATTTATAGTAATAGCAAAAGAAGGCACAGCAGCAGCTGTATTTCATTTGGAGTTTGGGGAGATTTGGTATGTCACCAAAGAAACTCACAAATTTCTACGGATGTACCGTGGACAGCATTCGAACTGGCTTCAGTACCATCTTGTACGGAGCGCCCACTGCACAAGATCAAAATAAGTTGCAGAAAGTTCTAAGTTCAGTCAGCTCCATCATGGTTAGTAGCCTCCCCATCATCGAGGACATCTTCAAGGAGCGATGCCTCTACCCCGAACACACTGGACATGCCCCCTCCTCATTGCTACCATCAGGAAGGAGGTGCAGGAGCCTGAAGGCACACACTCAATCGTTCAGGAATAGCATCTTCCCCTCTGCCATCAGATCTCTGAATGGGCATTGAATCCATGAACACTACCTCACTATATTTTCCTCTTTGTGCATTACTTATTTAATTTAACTTTTTTATTTAATTATATATACTTTCTACCGTAATTTACAGATTTTTTATTATTATGTACTGCTGCTACAAAACAACAAATTTCATATTGTAAGACTCAGTGATAAAAAATAAAAATCTGATGATGTTTCTGATCACCACTGATTAGTAGTCCACATTAAAACAGATATTTTCTGTCTTTCTTGTTTGTCGTTATGCCTGCTGTCCATATAATTCCTAAAGATGTCTGAAATAAGGAGAACAGGAGAGCAGTCTTTCACTCCCTTCTCCTTTCACTCTTGTGCTCCCTACTGCATAGACACATGGTTTTCAGCACCATTACACACATTTCTTCCCCTTTTAGTGTTGTCAGGGGCAAGACGTCTCCAGGAACCAGTGAGAATGTTGTACTTCTTCAAGGAAGGTTTGAAAAAATTGCTGAATCTTTTCCTACGTCTGCTTGCTAAACTTTCCCTGTGGCAGAGCTTAGAAGCTCCCAATAATTGAGAAAACAGGGAACCAGAAGATGGGTGTGAGAAGCCCTGCAAGTGAAGGGCTGGTAATTTAAATGTCTGCTACAAAGAGGTCACAGTCAAATTCTCACAGCAACAAATCAAAAAAGCAATTAAAACATTTCACCAGCTGTCAAAGAGAGGTCAGATAACATGCTAAAACAAAATTTCTAGGTTTCCAAAACTGAGAATGAGAGGGGTTGACAGAATACAGTAAAAATCCGTTATCCACGATACGACGTTCTACTGGTTCGGTATCTGTCTCCTTAGGTGATGTTTCTCATTTTCCCTCTAAACTTAATGGAACCCATTTGCTTCTACATTTCCATGGCTCTCTGGAAACGTTATTGTAATATTGTGCAAAATCTATAAAGAAATCTGATGAATAATATCCAATAGTCCAGAAAATATGCCAGTCGAGCAATTCTAAATTCCTGTGTGTGCTGGATTGCAAAGTAACATTTATTATCAGACTACATACAACTCTGAGATTCTTTTTCTGTGGGCATACTTAGCAAATCTATAGAACAGCAACTGCAAACAGGATCTGTAAACTGTAAGCAAACTGTGCAAATGCAGATAATAAATAAATAGCAATAAATAATGAGCATGAAATAACAAGAGAGAGGAGTCCTTTAATGAGTGTAGTTATCTCATTTTGTTTAAGATTCTGATGGTTGAGGGGTTGTACCTGTTCTTGAACCTGATGGTGTGAATCCTGAGGCACCTGTACCTTCTACTTGATGGCAGGAGCGAGCAAAGAGCTGTATGGTGAGAATCTTTGATGACTGATGCTACTTTTCTACAGTAACATTTCATGAAGATGTGTTCAATGGTTGGGAGGGTTTTACTTGCAATACACTGGGCCAAATCCTCAAGCTTTTGTACGAATTTCCACTCAACGGTATTAGTGTTCTCATACCAGGCCATAATGCAGCCAGTCTGAACACTTTCCACCACACATCGATAGAAGTTTTCCAAGGTGTATAGAAGTTTGTCATTAGTTTGTTTCTTTTAGCTGAAGAATAGCAAACTGTGGGCATAGTTCCAGAATAATAGAATTAGGACTGAGGTGAAGAGATTTTATTTTCATCCAAAGGAGTATAAACCTCTGGAATTCCTGGCCATATATATGCATCAATTATTTTTGAACACAAAAAGAATCTGAGAGGAAAGGGCTCAGTCGGGAATGTGGGTACAAGGTCAGACTGCCTGAGCGGGAAAGGGATGGTCAGACGGTGCCATACGACCATCTCCTATTTTTATACTGAAACATATGGAGGTGTCTTGAGTCACATACAGGCCAGTTTCATCCCAACTGGTTCTATCATGCCCAGTAACGGTAATTCCCAAGCACAGGAATGGAGGAGGTTGCAGGAAGCTACAGACACAGCCCTCCTCACCATTGGTAGCATCTACAGGAAGTCTCAAGCCGAAACATTGAATGTTTATTCCTCTGTAGATGTTGCCTGACCTACTGAGTTCTTCCAGCATTTTGTGTGTCTTACTTTGGATTTCCTGCATCTGGGGAATCTCTTGATTTATGATCTACAGGAGGCACTGCCTTAAGGAGGCAACATCCACCATCAAAGATCGCCAACATCCAGGACATACCCTCTTCATTTTGCTGTTGTCAGGCAGGAGGAACAGAAGCCTGAAGTCTCACACCACCAGGTCCAGGAACAACTACTTTGCCACATCCATCAGATTCTTGTTGGAACCCTAGCCCTACATCAGCAATAGAACTTCATGGATCACCTCCTGCTCTACCAAGTATCTGACTGTGTCTTTATTTTAACATTAAAGGCTTGTTTTGAAATCTTTTACCCCTCTGTCTCTCTTGTCACTCTCTTGTATAATTTATGCATAATTAATATTCTGGGTATGTATGTACCTACATGCATCATTGGTTCTACAAGCAAGTTTTTTCAATGTACCTGTACTTCAACATGCTTCTGCACATGATAATTAACTTAGCTTGGCTGGGCCTGGCAATGACTTCCGTAAGTCAGATGGATTACTACAGCAATCCAACAGTTCGGTGCTTCTTTAGAAAGATGCGTTTTTTGTTGATGATTGCCATCAAACATCTATTACAAACATTAGAACTTAACAAAATATTAAATAATTTAGGACAAGCAGCAATATGCCTACACATATTGAAGTTGTATAAGATATTTTTGAGGCCTAATTTGGAGTATTCTGTGCACAGTTTTGGCCACTACCTCCAGGAAAGATGGAAATGAAGTTGAGAGAACAGGGAGGATTTACAAGGATGTTGCCGGGTCTGGAGGACCTGAATTATCAGGAACGATTGAATAGGTTAGGACTTTATTCTTAAAATGTTGAAGATTAAGCGGAAATTTGATAGAGACAAAATGATGAGGGGTATAGACAGAGAAAATGCAAGCAGGTTATTTCCACAGAGGTTGGTGTGACTGTAGCCAGAGGTCAAGGGTTAAGGGTGAAAGGTGAAAAGTTTAAGGGGAACACGAAGGGAAACTTTTTCACCCAGAGGCTCATGAGAATGTGGAATGAGCTGCCAGTGCAAGTGATAGGTGCGAACTCGATTTCAGCTTTTAAGTGAAGCTTGGGTAGATACATGGATGGGAGGGTTATGGTCCTGGTGCAGTCAATGGAAGTAGGCCATTTAAATGGTTTCTGCATGGACTACATGGGTTGAAGGGCTTGCTTCTGTGCTGTATTTTTCTCTGACTTTATACATGTGGCCGCAGCACCATTTTTCCTTTATAAAAAGCCACGTCTGGTTTTGACATCTCTCCACAGATGCTGCCTGATCTGCGGAGTGTTACCAGCATTTTCTATTGTTTGTTAACTCACTTCACTTTCCCTGTCTGTGTTTGGATACAACCCATTGGATTCAGTTTCCTTGCAGTTTATTGCCAAGTGTCAATGAATAATAACAGCAGCAGATGCAGAGGCAGGCACATGGACAGCCTAAGGCACACAGAGCGAAGAACAAGATAGGAGAAAACAACAGCTTGAATTAACACAGCACCATTAACAACACTTGTATTTGTATAGCGCCTTTAACTGAATAAAACATCCCATGACACATTACAAACAAAATTGACATTGATCCAGAGAAGAAGATTTTTGGGTGACTGACAGTTTTGTAAAATGAGGTAGCTTTTAAGCAGAATCTTGCAAGAGTCTGATAATTGAAAGGGATTCAGACCCATTAGCTGGGAATGCTGAACAATCACATAGAGACAGGCACTTAGAAATTATAATGGGGTTTGATTTTGTCTTTAACTGATTGTGTGTTGATGCTGCTGCCTGAGTAATACATGCTGGGCAGGACGTGTCCACCTCAAAGGACAAGGCAAAGGGTAAACATTCATCTGGGAGGGAACAGAAGAGGAATTCATCATAAATGACACAAAATGACCTGATGAAGGGTCTCGATCAAAAACATCAACTATTTATTGCCTTCCATAGATACTTCCTGACCTAATGAGTTCCTCCAGCATTGTGTGTGCATTACTCTGGATTTCCCGCATCTGCAGAATCTGTAGCAGTCCAATCACAAACAAGAGAAAATCTGCAGACGCTGGAAATCCAAGCAACACGCACAAAATGCTGGAGGAACTCAGCAGGCCAGGCAGCATCTATGGAAAAGAGTACAGCCGATGCTTCGGGCTGAGATCCATTATTAAGACTGAGAAAAAAAGATGAGGAGTCAGGGTCTCTTGTTTTTATGGGAGGGATCAATCTGCTTGAGGTAGGATTTTCTAGCAAGAAAAGTGAGTTGGCCTAATACCTCACTGACTTCCTCTGCAGAATTAGTCAACTTTTATGACCATCCAGCTATCCAGCTCACCTTTGACACAGAACCATCGCGCTAAGATCATCAACTCAGCCCCGAAAGCTCTCCCAGCCATTGAACACATCGACATGAAATGTTGTAGAAAAGCAGCATTCATCATCTGAGATCCCCATAACTCAGGCCTTTCCTTGCTGCTTGCATCAGGTAGAAGGTACACGAGCCTCAGGATGCACAACACCAGGTTTAGGAACAGTTACTTCCCCCTAAACATCAGGATCTTGAACAAAGTGGATAACTACCATCACTCGTCCATCCATTGAGATGTTCTCTCTTCAAGGTCACTTTATCTTGTTAATTCATGTTCTCGTTTTTTTATTGCTATTTATTTATATTTGCATTTGCACAGTTTGTTGTCTTCTGCACTCTACTTGATCTTTCATTGATCCTCTTCTAGCTATTTCAGTAGCGCCCTAAGAACAGAAGTGATACAGTGCTGTGCGAAAGACGGAGATACATATATATAGTTAAGGTGCTTAAGAATTTTACACAGTTCTACATTTGTCAATGTGGAGCAGAGAGTGAGCTTGTAAATCTGGTAGGAGTAAAGGATGTTGGGAATGGTGAGGGTGGAACACTGTGGGACAAGTGGCAGACAAGGATTGTCAGGGGTGCCGGAGGTGCAGATATAACCAGTCCTGAGACACCAGGCAAGGTAATTTGATTCCAAACAATTGGTTTATTGATCATTACAGAACATCTCTCTGGTGCTTCCCACTCCCTTCCCTTTCCATTCCCTTTTTCCCAACCATGAATCCCCTCTCCCTGCCTTCGCTACTTTAGTCTGCAATAGAGACCCATATCAGAATCAGGTTTGTGGCAGCTGTATAAAATGTATAAAATTGCTGCAATACCATGCAAAATCCTGTATATGTGCCCAAGACTTTTGCGCAGAACTGTATAAGTATTGCAGCAAGACAAATCAATACTAAAGTTTGCAAGATTCTGGTAAAAGCAACTCTTCCCAGTCACAATGCCATGGACATACCCAAACAATAGAAACTGCAATACTTGGACTGTCTGATCTCCACTGAAGTCCACTATAATTAGCACCTGTGTTAAGGTGTTTGGTCTCCCTAGAAGAAAATCTGTGGACTGGTTTGATCAGAATAACAAGGGGATTAACTGTAAATGCAAAATATTCTTGGGTTGGAAATTTTTCCATGCCTCGAAAGAAAAGAAACATCTCCAAAGGTAGCTGGAGACTGAGGTTCAACAGAAACACATAAACTTAAGGACAGATGGGGAGTGGAAAGAGAACAGGAGTTCACTAATAACTATAACATGCATGCATTCATCAGCACTCTCAAGACAATCCTCAAGATAGTCCAAACAACCAAAAACTCACCAAGCTGCGAGCCAAGAACAGAGACAAGCCTGTCAAGGACAGAGAGCTGTCAGTGCTGCTGCTGGAAGTGTTACAAAGAACAAGCCAACCAATACTCTGCCCTTGATAGGCATGTCCTCAACTCCACCTCAGAACAAACCAGCTGAAGTAGTCTTGCTATCAACATGAAGTCCTGAATGCCATTTTCCAAGTTAGAATAACAAGGATTTCAGAGTCCAGGTATTGCCCCAGTAGTTCTAAAACTTGGTGGAGAGGAACTTTGGTCACAAATTCAATATTGGCTCCCACCTTTTGGAAGGTGTGTGCAAGGTGGGATATTGCAGCGGCACGGCAATTGTGATTATCTTTAAAAGATGAGACAAATCAATTGCAGTTACTACAGAGAGGTCTCTTGCTGTCTATAGGAGACCATTCTGTCGGTCGACACTCAGTCCCACTCCACCACCAGTTCATGAGTTATGGTTAATGAATTGCTTGTGTTGGACTTGGTTTATGAGTTCTCCATTGAGCCTTTAGTTGAAGAATTGTGGGATCTAGACAGACAGCTCAAACCTCCCTTAATCTAATAGCACATTTCCTCCCCACCATTGAAAGTATCTACATGAGACATTACCTCAAGGAGATAACATCAATTTTCAAAGATCCCCACCATCTGGGCCATGCCATCTTCTTGCAGCTACCATTGGGGAGAAGGTACTGAAGCCTGAAGTCTCTCACCATTAGGTCCAAGAGCAGCTGCTTCCTTTCAACCATATGGTTCTTAAACCAACCTGCGCAACCACTAGTCACTACCTCAATCTACCAACGCTATGAACACTTTCACCACTTTGTACTACAATGGAACTTTTTAAAACTCTTTCTTGTATAATTTATGTAAGGAACCTATAACAGTACAGGTGCTTCAGCCATATCTTTTAATCTGTTTCAAGATTATTCCAACTCTTCCCTCCCACATAGCTCTCAATTTCCATTTATCCATGTGCCTATTCAAGAGTCTCTTAAATGTCACCAATGTATCTGCCTCTAGAATCATCACTGGGAGCATGTTTCACACACTTAACACTCTTTGTGTAAAAAAAAACCTAACTGATCATTCCCCTATACTTTCCTCCAAACACCTGAAACTTAAGCCTCCTTATAATAGTAATTTCTAGATTTCTAGCCTGGGAAAAAGTCTCTGGCTGCGCACTCAATCTATGCCTCTTATCATCTTATACACCCCTATCAAATCAGCTCTCATTCGCCTTTGCTCCAAAGAGAAAAGCCCCAGCTTGCTCAACCTCTCCTCATAAGACACGCTCTCTAATCCAGGCAGCATCCTGGTAAATCTCCTCTGCAAACTCTCCAAAACTTCCACATCCTTCTTATAATGAGGAGGGCAGAACTGAGTACAACATTCCAAAAGTGGTCTAACCAGAGTTTTATGGAGCTGCAACATTACCTCATGGCTCTTGAACACAGTTCCGTGACTGACGAAGGCCAGCCCAGCAGATGCCTTCTTAACCATGGTTTGTTTTCTTGTGAATGCTGCTTGTATGATTGTATGTGCCAGTCATGCTGCTGCAAGTAAGCTTTTCATGGCAGCTGTACTTGCACATATTGCATTGGAATGTCTCAACAATATGGCACCATTGTCAACAACGTAGCTCTCCATTTCTGGAACATCAATCTCTATTTCCTTCACACATTCACAGGATGTGGGAGCCAGGAGCAAGAGTGTTACTTCAAAGTTCAAAGTACATTTATTATCAAAGTACACATGTATATATCATACTTTGTACTTCGAGATTCGTTATTTCTGGGCATTCACAGTAAATACAAAGGAACACAACAGAATCAATGAAAAACCACACACAACTGGATGGACAAAAAAAAGCAATGTGCAAAAGACAACAAATTGTGCAAATGCAAAAAAAAACAACAAATTAATAATAATAAATAAATAATAGATGTCGAGAACATTAATTGTAGAGTCCTTGAAAGTGAGCCCTAAGTTGTGGGAAAAGTTCAGTGATGGGATGAGTGGAGTAAATTTATCCACTTTGGTTCAATAGTCTGATGATTGAGGGGTAATAACTATTCCTGAACCTGGTGGTGTAGGACCTGAGGTTCTTGTACCTTCTTCCTGATGGCAGCAGCAAGAAGAAAGCTTGTGTTAGATGGTGGATGAACTCTTCTGGTGAGTTAATTGTCGTAGTGTAGGATTGGTGTCACATACGTAACCTGAATAGGCAAGGGCAGCAGGAATTCTTCCAAAAAGAAAATTAGTGGTCATTTTTATTTATAATAAACCAGCAATTTGATGGCCTTTTTGACTCTTTTCCAACTGTTTTCAGGCACCTGCAGTGGGAATTAAACTTGGGTTCTCAGGATTATTAGTTCAGTAAAATAACTAGTGCACTACAGTAACCCACCAATATTACGTGTTTGACCTCAAGAGGAAGGCACTATCTTCTAACCTGGAGTCAATTCTGAGATCATTTGACAGAAATCCGAGTGACTAATTGTAGCTTGAATAACTTCAAGATCTCCTGAGAAAAACAGTCTTGTCAATTTCCTACCGTTGGAGAATCAGAGAGAAAATGTATTTTAATGACATTTCTGGGCAGAGAGGAGGCATATTTTTGATCCCTCACTTGGGATTCACTAACTGCTGAGACAGATGGAGTTAATTAATGTATATATAATTATATTTCATGCACAATTTCCAAGTCCCACTACTTAGAGAAGGAGGACCTGCAGGAAAGCTTTCGGCATGTACTGCAAGGTTAAGAACTGAACTGATAATATTCAATAGTGGTTTACATTTATTTTTGGAATGCATCAAAGGACTATGAAGCATTTTCTGAAATGTAATCAAGGTTTTAATAGAAGAGCCATAGCAACCAGTTGAAGTACAGTGTCATCCTTTCAACAACAATGCAAAGGTAATCTCCTTCATTGCCAGTCAATGGTGTCATGGCATCCACACCAGACCTCGAGGCGAGTGGTCCCAGGTTCGAATCCAGCCAGTTCCTTGCAAGCATTCCATCCTTGCAGAGTTGGCCTCACAAAATAGTCAACAATGTTAAAAAAAAAGGAAAAGTTGCTGCCCGATGTGCCACAAGGCATGGAAAGGAACAACAATCTCAATCATTGGAGTTGAGTGGCCAGGATTTAGGGGTGGCACAGCAGCTTATTGGTTAACATAATGCCAACAATCACCAATCACCAATTGGGGTTTGATTCCTGCCACTGCCTGTAGGAATTTTGTACATTTTCCCTGTGACATGAGTTTCCTCCAGTTTCCATCCACAATCCAAAGACGTATGAATAGGGTTAGGGTTACTGAGTTGTGGGCACTGGAAGTGTGGTGACATTTACAGGCTGACCCCAGCACAATCCTCCCTGTTTTGATTTGATGCAAATGATGCAGTTCCCTGTATGTTTTGATGTATGTGACAATTAAAACTAATCTTTAAAAAGAAACATGAGGAATAACTGCTTCTCGTCCACAGAAATAGATACCAAAGATTACTTATATCCATTTGAGAGGGAAAGTATGACGGATATCCTTTCTGAATTGTTTACAGTTCTTTTGGGGGTTAAAACAAAGTAGATGTACAATGGGGCTAAAACGTTTATGAACCCTGTAGAGTTTTCTCTATTTCTGGAAGGACAGTTTGGGCACTGAGTGGCAGTGAGGGAAGTGATGCTTCCTCTGTCTGGGGAGCCAAGAATGAGCAGTTGCCGCTTCGAAATGGAGGGGTGGTCAACCATTGTGGACAGAGATGTAAAGGAAATTTGTCATAGTGAGTCTTGGTAATTCACAACCCAAAGTATTTTTGTGGCAACTCAGTCACTGTTGATATTCAAGAACTAAATCTTTATTGAGGGATTTGTCCAATCCAATGGTTAAAGGACTGGCCAAGATCTTATTGGAAAGCAAAGCAGGGAAGAACACCTGAACCCTTTAGAGCTGCTTCTCTTTCATACATTCCTGTGTTTTCAAAGTCTTCTAGCGCAGGAAGTTAGCCATCCCTTCTTGGATGTGATACCAGACCCACAAATGTACTGTAAACAACACACTGGCTTTGAAAGCAATTATTGATGGATAATTATTGTAATAAAATGAGTGGGATCTACAGTCATGAACAATAAATATTCACTGTTTTAAAAGCATTTTGCAGCAAATGGGGTAACAATGGAGTTCACTGCATGGAAAAGTGACTAAGACCATAGGCAGGATCAGTGACTACAAACTCAATAAACAGAGGTAAAAGTTGAGAAACCAGCTGGTGGTGTAGTGGCTTCAGCACTGGACTTTGAGGGGAGGGGTCCTGGGTTCAAATCCGGCTCCTTGCACACTTTCCATCTGTGCTGGGTTGAAATTCGATCTAGCAACAGACAAAATGCTAAAGAAGATTGCCACCTGATATGTCATATGTTGCAGAGGGGAATAACAACAAATCAAAAGATGAGAACGGAATCACAAAACAGTAGAGCTTGGATATTTACAATGCTTTCTAAAGGTTCCTCACTGGTGGGATAACAATCAGACTTTAGTAATGGAATATTTAATGAGTCTTGTGTATAGCTGATCAAAAGCAGCAAATTCAATTGAGTATTATAAATTCTTAATTTTTTGAGAATGCTATTTATCTGAAGTTCTGTGCCTGTGGTGGTGCAGCAACTAAGATTTTCATTGCACTTGTACTCATAATAAACTCGACTCAGAATAGGGAGTGTTCCTGAAGAGACTGAGGGAATTATTTTTGATTTATTAATTTTCATATGGGAAATTTTTGTCCACTCAACAGAGAACAAGATTAAGAGTCACACCAAGGACTTGTTGTTTGCCTCTATTGTTTATATGATTTGTTTAGTGTTTTTCCCCTCTTTCTCTGTAGGGTCTAGGGGTTTGGTCTTACATTTTTTAATTGGGTTCTTTCAGGTTCCTTGCTTTGCAACTGTCTGTAAGCAAACAAGTCTCAAGGTTGTATCATTTATACATTATTTGATAATAAATACACGTTGAAACTTTGAATGAGGAGGGGCACCAGAGGAAATCCTGATGAAAGGTCACAGCCTGAAATGGTGACTCTGTATTACCCTCCACAGATGCTGCCTGACCTGTTGATTTCCTCCAGCATTTTGTGTGTGTTACTTTGGATTTCCAGCATCAGCAAAATCACTTACGTCAAGGAGGTGCTCTTCTCCTGCTGTTTATGTCAAGTCTCCTCTTTCTCCGGTTTCACGGACACAAGCATCTTAGTACCTGAATGCTCCTTCTCCACTTTGTGAGTGGTCATGGGCTATAGGTTCCCAGGATTTCTTGGAAAAGTTGATTTGGGTTCTTTGAGTCTTTTTTACTATTTCCCTGATGATATATTCCTGTGAAAGAGCTCGGAGAAGAGAGTCTGTTTCAGTAATCGGGCGCGGGTTGCTGACCCACGGTCAGGGCCTCGAAACTGAGGATGTTGGCCCATGAGAGGGCACTGGCTTTGCTTTTGTAAATCTGGCAGCATCTTTCTAATGGCCTGAGATGCCTGCTGTAAGCGGCCTGAGTGACCAAGAGAAGTAGGGGTGTAAGGATCACTGCTGTCCCGTCGACCATATGTTTTGTGCCAAACTTAGTCTTCAAAACCTTTCCCTGAGTCAATCAAAGGCTGTGCTGGCATATTGAAGTCACTGCAGAATTTTATGACTGTGCTTGCTGAGGGGAGGCTCCCAAAATATGTGAAGTGGTCCATATACTCAATGGTGTCATCGTGAATCTTCATTATCAAAGGGAATGGTTGTGCAGTGGGGGGCTGTGGCGGTTCTTATGAATCACACTTAAAATGTTGGAGGAGCTCAGCAGGTCACAAAGCAACTCTGAAGGTGATGCCCATCACCGATGATCTCACCTGACTGCACACACCAGCTTTGTGGCAAAAAAGCACAACAGCATCTCTTCCACCTCAGGCGACTGAAGAAGTTTGGCAAGGGCCACCAAATCCTCAAGACCTTCTACAGGGGCACCATTGAGATCATCTAGATTTAAATAAGTCCAAATTCAAATTCCAAACAGTTGATATTTTGGGCTAAGACCCTTCATAAGGACTGGAATTTGCATTCCTGTGCATTGGAATTGCCTTTCAAGGCCACGATGTAAGTTTCCCATTTGTTCTTCACGGATGGCAGTCAATATCATCTAACAACACTTCACTTCTAATGAAGGTGCCCCAGGGTGCTGTCAGGTAGATGCCAAAATGACCAAAAGTCCTATCATACAGTATGGACATTCCTTAAAGGGACGCTCATATTCCCATCTACTAACATAACAGATTTCTTTCTGTGTTGGGCATCAATCAGTGAGCCACACGTTTTTACAAGTGAAACCCCCATTTACTAGGCTTCTCTAGAAATGAGGTTCATTAGCCCCTCACTAACAGTTACAGCACTCCATGGTGAGAAACCCACCTTACTCAGGCTTTGTATGTCTGGGGTGTACCCGACTCTGGTCCCACCAAATCCGTGAGGTTGGGATGTCTCACCCATCCAAACGCTGGCTGTGAGATTTACTGCCCCCTGCAGAAATAACAGATTGAACTCTGCAAACAATTATAAAGGAGTATATTTAAGAATGTTAACTTAAGCCAACATTTATTAAAGAAAGAAAAAAGACAAAAAGGTCCCATAATACTGAAACAGTCAGATGTGCATGGTGGATCCCAAACCTTCCAGAAGCTGTTGTTTTCGATGTACACACTGCACCAACTCCTACCCACCACTTCTTGATAAAATATTCCCCCCTTGGACTCCACTGGATTGCACGTTCCCGGCGGATCGAACAAGGGAAATGGACTTGCAGCATTTTGGCATGGACACTATGTACTAATGGTGGGGAAAATTAATGCATAGAATGAAGGAAGTGTGCCTTTCCAGGAGACTGGCTGAAGCCTGTGGAGGGACCATGAGGAAGAAGAGGCTGTAGAAAGGGCATAATTGTGGTCAGTTGGATCGGCTGAAATATGCTCACTTTAATGCCAGAAGTATCAGGAACAAGGGTGATAAAAATAGAGTACAGACTAGTACTAGGAGATCCAATGTCATGGCCATTACAGAACCTTGACTGTCATAAGGACAAGGACAGAATGGCTGCTGGATGTTCTGGGTTTAGATGTTTCAAAAGGGACATGGAGGGAGGAAGAAGAGGTGGGGGTGGTGGGATTGTTAATCATAAAAAGTATCATGGCTGCAGAAATGGACCGCGGTGATCCGCCCAGAGTGCTGGGTACTTAAAAATGTTGGTGCCATTGAAAGTCAGTGGTGGTGTTGAGGTAGCCATTGCCTGGTGGCACTGTTGCAGTGCTGATGTTACTTGCCATCTTCCTTTGGTGCAAGCTGTGACTCCAAGTGAAGTATTTTGTTCTTGATGTCCATTGGCTTCAGTTTACCAGGGAACCTTGATACCAGTAACCAGGTGCCGTCACTCTTGCCCCATCTCTAGAAATCAGCTCTGTTTTGGTCTGGACTAAGACTCGAATGAGGCTGGAATTTCCCTGTCCTAGTGGAACAGGTTATTGGTGAGTGAGTGCAACTTGATCACAGTGTCAGTGATGGCTTCCATCATTGTGATCACTGATCAGGCCACAGTTAACTGGATTGGATTTATCCTCCTTCTCGTGATATTATTTGCATAACTTAACAATTATCTTTTTATGCCAATTTAATTCCAAAATTTAGGGGATTAAGGACAGAAGAAGACAGATGCAGCTCTTTGCTCTAATATTATTTTTGGTCCAGGAGCAGGTAGAAGATCATGCTGCACCCATTGGCCATGAAATGAGGTACACCTGTACACCTGCTAGTTAATGCAAATATCTAATCAACCAATCATGTGGTAACAACTCAATGCATAAAAGAATGCAGACATAGTCTAGAGGTTCCGTTGTTCAGATCAAACATCAGAATGAGGAAGAAACGTGATCTAAATGACTTTGATCGTGAAATGATTGTTGGTGCCCGATGGAGTGGTTTGAATATCTCAAACTGCTGATCTCCTGGGATTTTCATGCACAACAGTTTCTAGAATTCACAGAGAATGATGTGAGATGCAAAACAAAACATCCAATGAGCAGGAATCCTGTGGGCAAAAATGTTTTGTTTATGAAAGAGGTCAGAGGAGGATGGCCAGTCTGGTGCAATCTGACAGGAAGGCAACAGTAACTCAAATAACCACCTGCTACAACAGTGATGTGCAGAAAAGCATTTCTGAAAACACAACATGTCAAACCTCGAAGTCGATGGGCTGCAACCGTAGAAAACCACACACATACACTCAGTGGCCATCTCATTAGGTATAGGGGGTAACTAATAAAGTGGCCTCTGAGTGTAACTGACCTGAAGGGCCTGCTTCTGGGCTGTAGAGTGCTCTAGGACTCTACCTCATGTAAAAATCAAAAATGTTGGATATATTCATCATCATTTAAAGAAGCAAGAGCTAAAAATTCAGGTCAATGACCTTTTATTAACCTGAAATATTGGCTTTTTCTTTCCGTACAGATGCCGCCTGAACTGGTGAGTAGCTCCAGTTTTTCCTGTTTTTATTTCAGCTCCAGTGTCTGTAGTGATTTAGTTGATTGTGACTGATCTTCTTATTATTTCCATTCAAGAGCCTTGACATTACAGCCTTAGCAAACAAAGGCCTCTCAATCTGAGCCTTGAAAGGAACAATTCTCCTTTAGTTCCACAGACGTTTGGAGAAGAGGACACCAGATTTCTACAGTGATTTGTGCAATAAAGTGTTTCCAGATTTCATCCATCAGCAGACTTGTTCCAATTCTACTATTTATCTCCCTTTCTATTTTTGAAACTATTTTTCAGGACAGATACATAGCTGCTATGGATAGTGTCAGTACTTGAGACTTCAAGTAAATGAATTTCAGAGATAGAGTAAAATACATTGTCACTATTATGCTATCTGCTTCATGCTGCTGACTCGTGATGAATTTCCACAAATTTAAACAAAAATGATTAGATCTCCCCTCGAAGGAATATGAAAAAAATTATGCAGCCTGTACATATTTTAACCCCTCTAGCCTTGATTTATTCTTCGTTACATTTTCTCACACTCTGAAGTGTTCACCTGAAACTCTCCCACTCTCCTTTTCCTCCCTTTAAAATGCTTGTAAAAAAACACATCCACAAAATACTGTTGGAGAAGGAATTTCTTTAGCCGGGGGTGGTGAATCTGTGGAACCCACTACCATGGACGGCCGTGGAGACCAAGTCACTGGGTTAATTTAAAGCGGAGGTTGTTAGGTTCTTGATAAGTCAGGGCATCAAACATTACAGGGAGAAGACAGGAGAGGGAAAATAAACCAGCCGTGATGGAATGGTGAAGCAAACTCGAAGGGATGAATGGACTAATTCTGCTCCTATGCCTTAATAGTCTTTTGGTTTTACAAGTTGCTGTCACCTCAACAGACTGATGAATCCTTGGGATATTTTACGAAGTTAAGCGTACTGCATAAACTCAACTTATTCCCTGTGGTAAAATACACTGATTTTCAGAATGTGGGTGGTTCTGGGTATCTGTATGGTGGTCAGCAAACCATGTATGTTGAACAATGAAGGAGAACTCCTGATGTGGAGACAGGGCAGAGCAGGAGAACAGTACCTCTGAGAGTGCCCACGAGCATGAGGGCAGAAATCGGTTGGAAAGGGAGAATAAAAGCTGCTGTTTAATTATTACTTCAATATGACAGTGGAGAACGTTGTATCTATGTATTGCATAAACAGCAGAGAGAGTGTACCAGCTCCCCAGGATTATGATTCCTGTCATATTGTCATGGGATTATTATTGTCACATGAACCAAGATACAGTGAAAACTTAGATTAACAAGTCATCCATGCTGATGATTTCAAAACATAAGCACATTGATAAGCACTTTGACAGCTATCAGGCTTCAGAGAAGCAGATAACTTCACTCACCTCAATACTGAACTTATTTCACAACATACGGACTCACCGTTAAGGACTCACAAATTATATTCTCAGATTTATTTATTATTATTAATATTTATTTTTTCTCAGCTCAAGCTGGTAAAACCTGATCTACGGGCATAGCCAGGCAAGCTCATTTCTCAATTGCTAGGAACTTTCAGACTATTCCAATGGTGTTTAGTATTGTGGCTTTCTGAAGATTTACATAGATATTGCTGTGTTGCCCTATTTGTTTAATGCTATTGTGTAATTTCTTTGGGATGATACCAGTTATAGTTATTGCGATTGGGACAATGTATACCTTGTTCATATTCCAAAGTCTTCCAATTTCCTCTTTTAATTCAGCATATTTCTTGTGTTTTTCACTTATTGATTTCTGTATGTTATGTGTATTTGGAATGGCTATATATTAAATAAGTTGCTCTTGAGTGTTTATCCTGTAATATTTTATGTGGATATTGATTCTATTGTACTTCTTTGTTCTATTGGGAATGCCTACAAGAAAGTGTTTTTCCCTGTAGCATATGGTAATATATATGTACTTTGACAATAAATTTACTTTGAACCTTTCAATCCTTGAAAGCAGAATATGCAGTGGTATTATGATTACAATTACAAAGTGCCCACAGGTAGACCAAAAGCTGCAAAGGCCATTATGAGGTAGATTATGAGATCAGGAGTTCATCTTTAATGCACAAGAGAACTGTTCAAAAGTTTTATAACAGCAAGCTAGAAGCTCTCAATAGCCATCCCAAAACCCACAAAACTGACATAGAGGCAAATTATTCTCAGTCCCCTGGCACTGCCCAAGAAGGAGAATCTTCTTTTGGGTCTGCAGGCCATGACCAGGTAAGATCTGCAGATTTCTTCCCCTTATGTCAATGGGTGGATTGGTTGAGATTTGAGGGAAGTCTGGTAGTTGCCCTGTCCTCATTACCATCAAGAGCTTTTCCATTCCCCATTAAATTCAGATCTCTGGATCATACATTTAAACTTCTGCATCACGTGTCCATTAACTTGGTCATTATTTCACAATCCTGGAAGGAGAGTAGCTGGAACGCGGGCTTTATCCATAATTAAGTTGGATGCATATCCCACTGTTGTATGCATTGCTTTTATAAAGTTATAGAGTCATAGAAAACTAGAGTACAGAAACTGGCCCTTCGGTCCATCTAGTCCATGACAAACTATTAATCTGCCTGGTCTCTTCATTCTGTATCTGGACCACAGCCCACCCATCTATGTACTTATCATTAGGTTGAATTGTGTAGACAGATTCACCATGCATTGTTGACAGTTACTTTGTCACCTTCTTGCCTCATAAACCATCCAGCAGTGAAAGGATGGTGAACGTCTCCATTAGTGCTTAAGGCTGCTCTGTTCAGTCCCAGCTAGAGATGCCAGGATGAGAGATGGACCCGAGCCCTTGGCTGATACAATCATTCAGATAAGGAGCTGTCAGCACTCATAGCAAATGCCTTTGATCCATCTGTAGGGCTTGAGATCCTAGCAGGGAGGTGGGATTCGTGAATTTTAGAGCAGAGGAGACTGGGGAGAGATTTCATAGATCTAGGGGCAGCATGGTAGTGTGGTGGTTAGCGTAACACTTAACAGCGCCAGTGATCGGGGTTCAAATCCCGCCAGTGCCTGGAAGGAGTTGTACATTCTCCCCATGATCACATGGGTTTACTCCCGCATACCTTCTGAAGACACATGGGTAGTGAGTTGTGGGCAATCTACTGTATGTTGGTGCTGGACACATGGCAACACTTGTGGGCTTCACCCAGCACAGCCTTGGATTATGTTGGCCATTAACGCAAGTGGTGCATTTCACTGTATGTTTCGATGTTTCAATGTACGTGTGACAAATAAAGATAATCTAATCTAAAAGAGATGCATAAAATCATGAGGGGTATAAACAGCGTGAACACACACAGTCTTTTTCTCAGGATTGGGGAGTCAGATACTTACAAGAGCACATGGGTGAGAGTGGATAGGTTTAATAGGAACATGAGGGGCAAACTTTTCTTTTACACAAAGGTTGATAACTATGTGGAATGATCTGCGAGAGAAAGTGGTTGAGGCAAGTATAATAACAACCTTTAATCTTCAGCTGCACAAGTACATGAATTGGAAAGGGTTAGAAGACAAATGAGCCTGGCTTGAATGGAACATCTTGGTTGGCATCAATTAGATGGGCCAAAGGGCCTGTTTCCTTGCTGGAAAAGTCCATGACTGATTTTAACTTTATTCAGAAGGTGCATTAACCCATTCCCAACATGACCTTTGATAAGGAAAATCATAAACTGGAGATTATAAACACAAAGGACAAAGGCTCATGGAAAAATTGAATTAAACATTTGTCCTACTGCTTTGAAAAGGGGAAGTATCTTCGAAGATATTTCTGTGTTTTAAGGAGAGCTGGGATTGAAATTTGTTGACTTTGCAGCAGCATAATGATAGAGGAAAAAACTGTGAATTACAGTAAACATATATATATTAGTTAAATTAAATAAGCAGTGGAAAAAGAGAAAAAGTAGTAAGGTAGTGTTCATGGGTTCAATGTTCATTCAGAAATCAGAGGGCAGAGGGAAAGAAGCTGTTCCTGAATTGTTGAGTGTGTGCTTTCACAGTTCTTTACTTCCGTCCTAAAGGCACGATGTTGGAAAGAATGGAAAGGCTATGATTGTTTTCCTGAGTGAAGTAGTCTGAGGGATGACCTGATAGAACTATATGAAATTATGAAAGGCATAGAGAGGGTAGGTAGTCATGGTGGGGGTATCAAAAACCAGAGGGCTTCAGTTTTAGGTGAGAGGAAGAGTTTGAAAGGGGATTACAGGGGAGGTTTTTCACTCAGAGAGTGGCTGATATCTGAACTATGCTGCCAGAGGAGCTGGTTTGGTCATATATAATCACAACATTTAAGAAGTATTAAGACAGGCACTTGAATAGGGAAGGCATAAAAGGATACAAACCAAATCTGAATAAATAGGGTAGGCACAATGGATGGCCAGTCTTCGGGAAAAATCTCAGCCTGAAACACCGACTCTTTATTCCTCTCCATAGATGCTGCTTGACCTGCTGAGTTCCTACAGCAATTTTGTATTAAAATTTGGTATTAAAGTTTGGTATCCTCCAAGAGGACCACAACTTTGTCATGGTTTAGGGCTTTGCATGCCTCAATGACCCGAAGAGCAATGTTGACTGGTGTCAGGATCTTGGCAGGGTCAGCCACATCAAAAGGTCAAAGGGTAGAGGACAGACTAAGGGTGGTCCACCAGTCCTCCAGGTTCGTGGGTTTAGCTCAGGGCTAACAACCCTGACTGGTAAAACAAAATTGCTATGGAATCAACAATGAAGAATTCTTCTACATCTGAGTGTGATGGTATTCCTGAGTCTCCATCTGGGACTTGCATGACTGACAGTAGTGAAAACCGAGAGGAAGCTACTGACACGATGAAGGAAGCCCTGAACACCACCAGAGTTGGAGGATCTGCATCAAATGGCATAACGGGCAGTAAAAATAATGAATTAATAAAAGTTGACACAGAGAGAATAGGCTGGAGAATTTGTTTCTGTGCTGTATGACTCTATGAAGCTTTCTAGCCTTCGGGTGAAAAATGTCCAATTGATTCAGTGCCTACTACTGTGTAGATGCATATGAACTAAAATGGATGCCTTTGAAACTGGAAGGTGTTCTTTCCAATTGGACTTAGTATTCTTTCCCTACGCTGATTCCTTCTGTACATAAATGCTTCCTTAAACTGAGTATGGATAAAGGAGATCATTTTTTTCCAAATTCGTTCAGAATGAATTCTGGTGCCCAGCAGTGGTGATGACATCATATGAGATGGGCAGCTAAGTACAATGAAGAGCTGTCTGAAAAGCAGAATTTTAGTTGACCTTTGCACAAAAAGCAAAATAATAATTGCAGATTAATGTAGCTGGTGAAATATCAAACATATTAAAATGTATTATTAGAAATAATTGAAATCCACTTACACTCAGTGGCCAGTTTATTAGATACTGTCGCTATTTAATAACATGCCCACTGAGTGCATATTCATGGTCTTCTGTTGCTGTAATCCATCCGCTTCAAGGTTCAGATGTGCTTGTCTGCACATCACTGTTGAAAAGTCTGGTAATCTGAGTTACTGTTGCCTTCCTGTTAGCTTGAACCAGTTTGCCATTCTCCTCTGACCTCTCTCATTAACAAGGCATTTTTACCCACACAACTGCCACTCACTGGATGGGTTTTTTTTGTTTTTCATACCACTCTATTAAACTTTGTTGTATGTGAAAATGCAAGATCAGCAGTTTCGGTGATACTCAAACCACCCTGCCTGGCACTAAGAATCATTCCATGGTTAATGACATTTCAATTACATTTCTTCCTCATTGAATTGTTTGGTCTGAACAATGACTGAACCTCTTGATCATATCTGCATTCTAATTTTTTATTTATTCATTAATGGGATGTGGGCATTGGTCATCAGCTAAGCCAGCATTTATTACCCATCCCTAGTTGCCCTTGAGAAGGTGCTGATGAGCTGCATTTTTGAACTGCTGCAGCCCTGAGCTGTAGGTACACCCACAGTGCAGTTAGGAAGGGAATTTCATGTTTTTGACCCAATGACAATGAAGGAATGGCGATATGCTTCCAAGTCAGGATGATGAGTGAGTTGGAGGGAGATTTCCAAGCGGTGGTGGTCTGTTGTTGCAGTGCATCTTGTAGATAGTACACACTGCTGCAACTGTTCGTCAATGGTGGAGGAATTGGAAGCTTCTGGGCTGCCTTGTACTGGGTGGTGTCAAGATTCTTGAGTGTTGATGGAACTGTACTCATCCAGGCGAGTGGTGAGTATTCCATTACACTCTTGACCTGAGCCCTGTAGATGGTGGACAGGCTTTGGGGAGTCTGGAGGTGAGTTACACATTGCAAGATTTCTGCTCTGATAGCCATGGCTAGACTAGTTCCGTTTCCTGTCAATGGTAACCCCCAGGATGTTGATAGTAGGGGATTCTGTGATGGCGATGCCACGGAATGTCAAGGTGCGATGGTTAGAGCCCTTCTTGTTGGAGATGGTCATTGCCTGGCACTTGTGTGGCTCAAATGTTGCTTGCTACTTGTCTGCCTAAGCCTGGATACTGTCCAAGTCCTGCTGCACTTTTAAGCATTGAATTGCAGTCATTTGATTGGCTGATTAGATGTTTACATTAATCAGTAGATGTACAGGTGTAACTAACAGAGTGAATGTAAAATTTGATTTTTGGATCTTTCTTCTCTGTGGACTATTGCTGCCTGACCTAGTGAGTGCTTCCAACATTTTCAGCCTTTATTTTAAAGATCCAACATCTCTTTCCTCTTGTGCTAGATGACATTGCTTCAAACCAAGGTGCTAATACCACGACTCATTTCACATTAGACTCTGCTCAGTTTGTGGTAAATTTTGTGAGTAAAATTTCATCGAAACTTTAAAGGAAACTTCTTTCACCCGAGGCACAAAGCTGGGAAATAGATTCCTGAGATTGGACAAGAATGTGTAGCCAGATAAATCACTTATTCTGCTCCGGACTGGAAATGACAAGCATGCAAATGGGAACAAAGTGAGTTTCAATCACCCTTAACTGGGCCAGATAGAAAATGTTCCACTTGAAAGGAAGTTACAGAGGAAAGAGATGCAAAGTTATAAATCGAATGCAAAAATAGCATTAGACGAGGAACAAAACAAAAATCCTCCTGGTTGGAAACGCCAGATGAAGAGATTTTCAGAAGAGGCTTTTACATCACTTTAGAGAACAAAGATCAGTGTATTGAATGATAAAAGGACAACTGGAATATTCTCGACCCCTAGAGTAAAACCTGGCTGTTCAAATAAGATGCCAAAAATAAACTTCGCCCACTTTAATCTTTTATTCTTGCATTTTCAAAGGTTTTATCACTGGCAGTGCACCACATGCTTCTCAATAATAATCCTTGTAAAGAAACCCTTAATTAGTCAGAGGTTAAATTCTTCAAACTTGTCAACTCACCAAGGCTGCAGATATAGTGGTTTTCTCACATTAGAGGATCTGAGCACACTGAGTATCGAACAAGTGTAGAGGAGGAAAACAGGACTCGGCTCGGTACTGATGCTCTGTGCCTGTGATGCTGCTGCAATTAAGCCTTTCCTTACACCTGTGCAAGCATGTGCTTATGCATATGACAATAAACTTGACTTTGACTCTGAGTACTCAGGAGATTGAGAAGCACCTGCGCAGCCCGAAAGATTTCAACTCAATGACCTTTTATTTGAAATCATGATATGGTGGCAGTTCTTCTACAGTTGAAAGTTTGTGGGGGACTCCTCCACTATAGGAAACATACTTTCTACAGCCCACTCTGTCTAGGCCTTTCAATATTCAATAAGTCTGAGTGAGGTTTCCCCTCATTTTTCGAAACTCCAGTGAGCACAGCCCAAAGTCATCAAGTACTCCTCATATATTAACCCTATTATTCCCAGAATCATTCCCTTGAACCACAGCTCCCACCCATTTCCACTATTCCTACATGAATCCCATTTTTATTCTCATCAGCTCTAGAAGATTCTATCACTCATCTTACGGGCTATGAACTGCTCTTAGAGTTATAGAGCATCACAGAACAGAATCAGGCCATTCAGCCCATCTAGTCCATGCTAACTTATTTTTCTTCCTGATCCCACCTATCCCCACCTGGTTGTTATGCCTCCATACCCCTCCCATCTATGTACCTATCCCAGCTTCTCTGAAATGTTGGAATTGCACTTGCATCCACCTGGCTGTTTTTAAGAATATATTACATTACAGTACAGAACAGGACATTCACCCCTTGATGCTGTGCTAACTGTTGTGTAATTAATAGTTCAGTTATATTTGAGTAATCTTGTACATATTGAATGATTAATTCACTATGGGTTATATGTGAATAGCATACATCATCACGCTACCACGTGATACGTGTTTAAAGTAAACATGAAGTTCAAGTCACACTTCTGACTCCTGTCTCTTCCTTTGAATTGGTTAATATTTTGAAGTTACAAAACATAACACTGGTGACAAGATATTTTTAAAACACACCCGAGATGGCTATTGACCTGTTGAAGCACAGCAAGATGTTTGAACTAAAAAAAATCACAGCGAGAAACAGTGAGTAAAAGAAGACACAGCCCAGCAGAGGCAGAGACTGTCGGGTTAAAAAAAAACAAAGTCAACAGGAAAGTTCATGGGTTCATAAAAAGTGAGTACCAGGCGATAAAAATCATAAATAAAAGCAGAAATGGCTGATTATATTGGAAAGATTGACAAGTTTCATTACACAACAAGTAATTGTCTTATGTATACTGAGCTAATTGAACTGTATTTTAAAGCAAATGAAATAGCCAATGAAAAACAAGTACCAGTTTTGCTGACAGCATTGGGTTTAAAGGCATACAGTTTGCTTAGAAGTTTGACTGTTCCAACCAAACCAGCAGAACTTTGCAGATATATTGAAAGTAATGCAGGAATATTTAAAACCAAAACCATTGTTGATTACAGAATGCTTTGGATTTCATAAACAGAATCAAAAAGAACGGGAGTCCATTTCAGCTTACATGGCTGAATTGAAGAGGCTGTCTGAGCAATGTCAGTTTGTAATGGTCTTGGTGCACTGCGTGATTATTTACTTTGTGGGATCTTACAAGAAAGTATTCAAAAACTGCTCTTACTAAAGCACAACTTACATTCAAAAGAGCAGTTGAAATCACTTTTTCAATAGAACGGCTTACAGAGATGCAATTGAGTTGCAGTCAGCAATGAAAGTGAGAGGGAATAAAATTGCCACGAATAAAAATAAACCAGCCAGCCCAAACACATTGTGTTACCATTGTGGCAGTGGCTCATGAACATCAGAACAATGCAGGTTTAAAGGTGAAACTTGCAGAAAATGCAAAAAAGTAGGACATACACAAAAAGTAAATAGACTGCATAGAGAAGCGAAAAAGATTAAAACTCAAGTTGCTGATGCAAAAAGAGCACTAATCTGCATGCTGTTGATGAAAATCTGATGAGAGTGTTGCAGGACTGTGTAGCCTTAAGATTTACAATGTGAAAACTAACAACAGACAAGCTAACAAGAGATGCTGGAGATCCAAGTAACACCCACAAAATGCTGGAGGAACTCAGCAGGCCAGGCAGCATCTATGGAAAAGAGTACAGTCAACCTTCCAGGCCAAGACCCCTCATCAGGACTGGAGAAGTAAAGATGAAGAGCCAGAGTGAAAGGGTGGGGGGAGGGCAGGGAGAAACATAAGGTGATTGGTGAAACTGGGAGGGGGAGTTGGGAAGCTTGGTGAAAGAGACACAGGGCTGGAGAAAGGGGAGTCTATTAGGAGAAGACAGAAGGCATTGGAAGAAAGTAAAAGGGGGGAGAAGCACTGCAGGGAGGTGATGGGCAGGCAAGGAGATTAGGTGAGAGAGGGAAATGAGAATGGGGAATGGTGAAGGGCAGGCGACATTACTGGAAGTTCAAGAAAGCAAGTCCATAGGTTGTGGAATCTGTTCAGAGTTGAGGTGAGTGAAGTTATCCACACTGGTTCAGGAGCCTGATGGTTGAAGTGTAGTAACTGTTCCTGAACGTGGTGATGTGGGACATAAGGCTCACAGTACAACAAATAAGAAGGCTTGTGTTGGGGTGGAAAGCAAGAAAGATTAAATGGTGAAGGGGGTGTTGTGGCCAGATGAAGTGGGGTGGCAATGGAATAACTGAGTGGGAATTTTCCATTTTCCATTCTCACTTGAAGGACATTGTTAAAAATGTATGTGAGAGGGTTCAGTCCTGTTGGTCTTTTACCAAGAAGATTGTCAGAGCAGTAATTTCATTAGAGGTCTGAAAGAGTGAATCCAATTCAAAAATGGTCCTTGTCAGCAATGTCTGAGCACTGTCCTATGGCAGTGATAAACAACTGGCTCATGCAATCAGGCCTAGTCATTGAGCAACATGTCCTAAAATAGTTTTCTTTGTTTAGCTCAATGCTTTTGTTCAAAGACTAATTAAGACAGAAAGACATTTTGTCACCGATTAAAGGAGCTGGAATGAATTATTAGTACATCCAGGCTGACAGACCGTAGGATAAACTATTCTAAATTCTCCGCCTGGATTATGTTGTTGCTGTCCCAATTCATACACTATTGCATCTATTGTTCAGTTCAGAGTTTAACAAGGGTTCCAAACACTGAAACATAGGAATAGGCAAGACAGCGGCTATATTTCATTAGGAGTTTGAGGAGATTTGATCTGTCACCAAAAACACTCACAAATTTCTACAGCTGTACCATAGAGAGCACTCTAACTGGTTGCATCACTATCTGGTATGGAGAGGCCGCTGTGCATGATCGGAAAAAGTTGCAGAAGGTCGTAAACTCTGTCAGCTCCATCCTCCCCGTGCTAGCCTCCCCAGCATTGAGGACATCTTCAAAAGATGATGCCTTAAAAGACAACATCACCATCAAAGCAGACAACCATCACCCAGGACATAACCTCTTCTCATTGCTACCATCAGGGAGGAGGTACAGGAGCCTGAAGATACACACTGAATGATTTAGGAACAACTACTTGCCCTCTGCCATCAGATTTCTGAATTGACAATGAACCCATGAACACTACCTCACAATTTTTTGCTCTCATTTTTGCACTACTTATTTATTTTATATTTTTATGTACATATATGAATATATTTCTTATTGTAATTTATTGGTTTTATGTGCTGCAGCCGTAAGGCAACACATTTTATGACATATGCCAGTGGTATTAAGCCTGCAAGTACTGGGCTCCTGAACTGGCTCTGTGGTTGCGGACTCACTCTCAGAGGCTCTGGGATTTATGTTCTGTGGATTGTTTGCTTCTTTATTGTTTGCACAATTTCTTCTTTCTTTTCCGCACATTGGATGTTTGATTATCTTTGTGCTGTGTGGTTTTTCATGGATTCTATTGTGTTTCTTTGTTTTGTGGCTGCCTGCAAGAAGGTGAGTCACATGGTTGTATATGGTATGGTCTTCATGTTCTATGTCTGCTTCTGAATATCCACAATTTGGTACTTCCATCATGAGCCATATAGCCCTATCGTTTCCTGCTAACGTTGCAAAGATGAGGAGTTACTGGGTAATTCCAGCTGTTCAGAGTGAGTGTACTGCTACATCACCAGGATGTTACATCACTCACCCTCAGAACACCACACTTAAATACCTGACACTGAAGGCTAAGTTCTGATTGTAAGCTTGCATTTGAAAACTAACTTTCATAAAGGAATTTCATAGAGTTGAATTGCTTGCATAAAATTCTGTGCTTCTTTTCCCCAGTGGCATAATGCAACCTGCTAAGACATTTCCGTCGGCATTTGAAATTGCAGACAAAGGGATGTATACATACACACAGAGGCCACTTGATTACATACTTCCTGTTCCTACAAATGTGGCCACTGAGTATATATTCATGGTCTTCTGCTACTGTGGCCCCATCCACTTCAAGGTTTCTCGTGTTGTGCGTTCAGAGATGCTCTTCTACACATCACTGTTGTAATGCGTATTTATTGGAGTTACTGTCAGCTTGAGCCAGTATGACCATTCTTCTCTGAACTCCCTCATTAAAAAGACATTTATGCCCATAGAACTGCCACCACTGGATCTTTTAATTTGTTTTTTGCACATTCCACCATAAACTCTAGAGACTGTCGTGCATGAAATTCCCAGCAGATCAGTAGTTTCTGAGATACTCAAACCACCCTGTCTGGCACCAACAACCATTCCATGGTCGAAGTCACCTAGATCACATTTCTTTCCCATTATGATGATTGGTCTGAAAAATAACTGAACCTATTGACCATGCTTGCATGGTTTTGTGCATTGAGTTACTGCCACACCATTGGCTGATCAGATATCTGTATTAATAAGCAGGTGTACAGGGGTACCTAGTATTCAGTGGTCATGAAAGAGACCCCCAGATGGTATGTTGCCTCCATCCTGGTCCATCTTGGACCAGGTCCCAAGGCCAGGGATGTCTCAGATTGGGTCCACAGCATTCTAAAGGTGAACAGCCGGGTGTCATGGTTCATATTGGTATGAAAGACAGACACAGGAAAAGGGAGGACGTCTTGAAAAGAGGATATAGGGAGCAGGACCTCCAGAGTAGTAATCTCTTGATTGCCACATAACAGTGAAGGTAAGAATACATTGATTTGGCAGATGAATGTATAACTGAAGTACTGGTGCAGAGTGAAGGGTTTCAGATTTCTGGATCATTGGAATCTCTTCTGGGGAAGGTATCACATGTACAAAAACAACGTGTTACACCTGAACCTGAGAGAAACCAATATCCTTACAGGTAGACACGAGAAAATCTGCAGATGCTAGAAATTCGAACAACACACACAAAATGCTGGTGGAACACAGCAGGCCAGGCAACATCCCTAAGGAGAAGCACTGTCGACGTTTCGGGCTGAGACCCTCCGTCAGGACTAACCTTACGGGTAGGTTTGGTAGAGTTGTTGGGGACAGTTTAAACTAATTTGGCAGGGGATGGGAACCAAAGTGATAGGGCTGAGGATGGGGCAATTGCTATACGACTAGATGCAGTGTATAGTGAGACTATGAGAAAGGACAGGCAGACAATAGGGTAAAATTGGAGTCAATTTTTTTAGCGTTGCACAAGATTTCAAGCATCTGCAGAATCTCTTGTGTTTATATTGTTACATACCTCGTGGGTATATTGTGATTGTCTTATGACCATGATGTAATTGTGTATATGGTGAGCGTGATGTAATGGTCTTGTGATGGTGGGATGATGTACTTTCCCACCAGTGTGAGGTCATGTGATGGCCTGTTCCAACAGGTATAAAATGGGGAAAGCCTGCTGTGATGCAGGAGTTTTTGTTGGGATGTTGTTTGTCAGCCGTTACTCCATTATGCTGCGTATTTGGTTTCATGACACAGTTTTGTTTTAAAGTGGAGTTTTAATTCTTACTGTGAGGAACATTGTTGTTATACCGTCAGTTTTTGAAAATCACTGCCAGTTATGTTTGATGTATCTTCGATTTAATTTTAAAGTCTAAGTATTGGAGAGTAAAGATTTACTGAAGTACGGAAACCCGAAGGATCAGGTAAAGTTGGTAAAGTAAACAGGATCGACCTTATTGGATCTTCATTCAAGGCAATAGTAACCTACATCCAAGATAGCCCCTGCATTGTGAAAGCAGAAAGGGTTGGGCGCAGTGTTATTCGCCAAGGAAAAGGTCAGTTCCTTCAAGCCGTTTTTATTTCCTTCATCGTGAATCCTTCGGGCAAGGCATATTTCAGCTGGGATCAGCAGTAACGCCATGTCGTCGAGGAATTCGTTACTTCCGGAAAGTCTCTCCTAATTGACTGTATAAATCATTTGGATTTTCATATTTACCACTTTAAGAACTGTTCAAGTTGCCGTATAACAGTTAACTTCCAGTTAAGTTAGTCGTTTGTTTACTTTTCATTTTTATTGAGCAGATTTTAAATAAATGTTTATTTGTTTATAAAAAAGCTGTCTCAATTCTATATTCATTGTTGCCATATCGTAACAATATCTATTATTTGTTCTTGAGAAGTGGATGTCACTGCCAGTTCTGATATTCACCACCCATCCTGAATTACACTAAGCTGAAGAGTCAGAGAAAGTTAATCACATTGTTAGGTTGGAAGTTCACACTATCAGTCTGGACAAAGGGGTAGTTGTTCTGCCCTAGCAAACATGAGTGAACCAGAAAGTCACACAGTCTTGGAGGAACTCGGCAGGTCAGGCAGCATCAATGGAGAGGAATAAACAGTCAATGTTTCAGGTCTAGACCCTTCATTAAGACTGGAAAAGAAGGGAGAAGAACCACCTAGGTTGTATTCCTTCCTTACCCCCACCTTCCTATTCTGGCATCTTTCCCCTTCATTTTCACTCCTGATGAAGGGCTTTGACCCACAGTGTTGCCTATTTATTCCTTGTAGATGCTGTCTGACCTACTGAATTCTGCTAGCATTTTCCCTCTGTTCCAGCAACTGCATAATCACATGTGTTAGTGAACAAGATCAGATTATTGCAAAAAAAAGTTTGCTTAGGGATAATGTTATTGACGCTAGCTTTATTTAAATGACTTTAATTTAAATTTCCCACTTTTGAGCTTCAATGACCTGAACAGTGGTCCATGACAATGGGTGCTCGTCCAGCAACTGTACCATGTACTGGACAGTTGTATTGGTTGGGAATAACACTTGACCTCTGGGTCAAATGCTTGTGGGTTTAAGCTCCATTTCAAAGATTTATGCACAAAAATGTAGCCTGCACTCCAGAATAGCACCAAGAAAGGCTGCATTTTGGAGGTGACATGCATTTGATGAAATGACAAAAGTGAAGGCCTGAACTGCTCGGAGATGTACAGTATGTGAAACTACCCTGTGGTGTTAGTCTGCTTTCTTCAGTGCTGTGGTCAATGTTGGTTCATTAATCAGCATGACTTTAAACATGTTATCTGGTTGTTGTAGCTTTGCTAACTGTGGGAGCTTACTATGCAGCAGTTAACTGCCCTAATTCAAAAGCCAGAAGACATAGGAGTAGAAATGGGGCATTCGGCCCATCAGGTCTGCTCTGCTATTCCATCATAGCTGAATTATTTTCCATCTCAACCCCATTCTCCTCCCTTCTCCTGGTAACTTTTGACACCCTGACTAATAAAGTGTCGATCAACCTCCGCTTTAAGGCTTTAAGTATACCCAACAACTTGGCCTCCACAGGTGTCTGTGCCAATGAAGGTTCAAAGGTTCAAAGGTTCATTTGTTATCAAAGTTTACAACTCTAAAATTCTTCTTCTCCAGATAGCCATGAAACCAAGAAAGAAATAAAAGACAGCACAATCATCAACCCCCAAATCCCTCCTCCCGCACAAAAAAAATGAACAAAAACTAAACAGGCACATTGTCCCCTAAATCCCCCTCTTCCACCCACAAAATATTAGAAAGATTGGGTGAAAAACACAGAATACAAGCATAAAAGACATGAAGGAAATGTAATATATGGTTTCTTTATCTATCCAGAAGCTATTGACTGAAGGAGCATTGTATGCATGTAACATCTTGACCCAATCACTGAACTCCACAAATTCACCACTCTCTGGCAAAAGAAATTCCTCTCATCTCCGTTCTAAAGGAGCGTCCTTCTATTCTGAAGCTGCATCCTCTGGACCTGGGCTCTTCGACTATTAGAAACAGTCTCTTCACATCCACCGTCTTGGACTTCCAATATTTATTTTTTTATTGAGATACAGCGTGGAATTGGCCCTTCCAGTCCTTTGAGATGCACCACCCAGTAATGCCCTGATTTAACCCTAGCCTAATCACAGCCCAATTTACAAGAACCAATTAACCTACCAACCAGTATGCTTTTGGACTGTGGGAAGAAAGCAGAGCACTTGGAGGAAACCCACGCAGTCATGGAGTGAATTTACAAACTCCTTACTGGCAGTGGAGGAATTCAATAGGCTTCAATGAGATACCACCCCCCCATTCTTCTAAACCCCAGTGAGTCGCGGGAAAAAGCCATCAAATGCTCCTCATATTCTTTCATTCTCGGAATCATTCTCTTAAGCCTCCTCCGGACCCTCTCCAATCTTCTCTTAGCTAAGGGGCCCAAAACTGCTCAGAATACTCCAAGTGTGGTCTGACCAGTGCCTTAAAAGGCCTTAGCGTCACATCCTTGTTTTATATGACAATATCTTATAAATAATTCACTGGATGCAAATCATTTTGGAACATCTTGAAAGATGGTGTATAAATCCAAGTTTCTCCAGGATGAACATCTGCTTTGAACTCTTAATGAGCTTTAGTAATCTGGAATTTAATCAGGGAAGCTGGATTTGCTGAGCACGGTAACAGAGAGAGCTGGAGGAATGCAGGTTGCAGAGAAAAGGAGAGCCAAGTACATGGAGACACTTTAATGCAATTAGTTGACTTGTTTAGGGCCATGTGTTCTGGTTACCATCACATTTTCTCATTAACCCAACAACGACATCTGCCTCTTAGACTTTAACACCATGAAAGCTTTGACATAATGAAATGACCAGCTCTAAATTAAATCCAGTTTCTCAAATTCATTTGATCCAAAGGTAGATTTGTGAGATGTGACCTCCATTTGATGAATCGATGCTGACATTAGGCAAGTTTCAGTCCATGCATCATTATGTTCTCCTTCAAACAACTGTCTAAGGTTTAATCTGGCATGGATATCCAGCTAACTGCTCTCTGGTTCATAGGCTTCTCTTTATGTCTTCATGCACAAATTAGTTTTCTGCTCTGCTCTTCACTGCTTCTCCTGTCTGCCGTGGACTTCATGTTGGCCACAGGGATGCAATTTGTGCTGCAACGTGCAATCCCATATGACTAGATTCCCAGTCTGCCTCTTCACCCTCAATAGTCTTGATACCCCTGGGGCTGAAATTGCAAGGCAGTGCATGATCTGAATGGCAAAGGGGAAGGAATTGTTTGGGACAGCATTTGTCCATTTACCAGCTGATACTGCATCAAGAACTTTGCTGGTCATCAGTTTTCTATTCTTGGAGTCTTTTGCTGAATTCTGCTTTCACATCCTAATATACCTCACCCTGACCCTCCTCCGTAGTTAAATAGATACAGATCCAAGTTAAATAAGGAACTCTTTATATATTTGAAGGGGGAAACTTGCATGTTCACAGACTGAGGTTATCTCAAACCACTTGACAGCCAGTGAAGTGCCTTTTGAATGGACAAAACATACAGTACTCAGTTTGCGTGTGGCAAAGTCCCCGTAAACTGTAATGACCTGATGATGGTTTAGGATAAGCACTCCACTCCTACTGACAATAGCAGCTTGCCAAAGTCCTCCGTCCTGGGCCAACTCCTCAAGTTGTCCCCAGATGGCTACATACCCATCTTTGTAGATAACACCCCCCACCCGCCTCCAAGGGTGAAATCTTTGGAGCTTTTGCTGGTGTTTCTGTAGCGCTGTTTTTTGGGGGGATGGGGTTGCTAGCCCCATGTCCAACCTCCCTACTTTCACAGCTGGGCTTGGAACTTCCGATAGCGGAGTAGCTTCTCAGACAATGCTACATATGATGTGGAATTGATAACCATATAACCACATAACAATTACAGCACGGAAACAGGCCATCTTGGCCCTTCTAGTCCGTGCCGAATGCTTACTCTCACCTAGTCCCACTGACCTGCACTCAGCCTATAACCCTCCATTCCTTTCCTGTCCATATTCCAATCTAATTTTTTTTTTAAATGACAATATCAAACCTGCCGCTACCACTTCTACTGGAAGCTCGTTCCACACAGCTACCACTCTTCTGAGTAAAGCAGTTCCCCCTCATGTTACCCCTAAACTTTTGCCCCTTAACTTTCAACTCATGTCCTCTTGTTTGAATCTGCCCTACTCTCAATGGAAAAAGCTTATCCACGTCAACTCAATCTATCCCCCTCATAATTTTAAATCCCTCTATCAAGCCCCCCCTCAACTTTCTACACCTCAAAGAATAAAGACCTAACTTGTTCAACCTTTCTCTGTTATTGATGAGAATATTGCTGAGAATTCATTTTAAAACCAACCTGGGATTCTTTACATTCTCCTGAAAGGTCAGACAAGCCCACAATTAATATAATTTCAGAAGAGCAAGATTTGTGATAGTGCAGCATTTGTATGCTAGTCTATAACATCTGAGAAGGTTTTTTGGTGGGGAATAGCATCATAGTATCATGGCAAGGGGGTCAGGTCTCTCTACCTAACTTGACAATGCCAATTCATTTAACACCTAAGCTAGTCCCGTGTGCCTGCATTTGGCCTGTATCCCTCCAGACCAGGGGTTCCCAACCTTTTTTTATGCCATGGAGCCTTACCATTAATTGAGGGGACCATGGACCCCAGGATGGGAACCCTTGCTCCAAACCTTTCCTATCCACTAACTTGCCAATATGTTTTTTGTTCAAGTATTGTAATAGTTTGCACCTCTACAGCTGCTCATTCCATGTAACCCCAATGTGAAAAGTTGTCCCTCAGTTCAACCTAAAATGTTCGTCTCTCACCTTACAACCATATCCCCTACTTTGAAATTTCCTTATAGGAGGATAACGACTGTCACCCTTAACTATACCCCTTATGATATTGCGAACTTCCATAAGGTCACTTTTCAACCTCCTGAGCTTCATGGGAAACAGTTCCAGTCTATTCAGTCTCCCCCTGTAGTTCCTGGAATGTGGAGCATACAACGTTGCAGCATTGTCCAAGCCCTTTGCCCTTTAGCCTATGGTGTTGTGTTGTATTTTTAACCCACTCTGAGATCAATCTAACCCTTCAGTTCAAACCCGACTGGTCCTGGTAACATCCCAGTGAATTGTTTAGACCAGAAAACCATAAGACATAGGAGCAGAATTAGGCCATTTAGTCCATTGAGTCTCCTCCGCCATTCCTTTATGGCTGATCCCAGATCCCACTCAATCCCATACACCTACCTTCCCACCATATCCTTTGATGCCCTGACTGATCAGGAAACTATTAACTTTAGCCTTAAATATACCGACAAACCTGGCCTCCACTGCAGTCCATGGCAGAGCATTCCACAGATTCACTACTCTCTGGCTTAAAAAAATTCCTTACCTCTATTCTAAAAGGTCACAGCTCAATTTTGAGGCAGTGGCCTTTAGTTTTCGATACCTCCACCAGAGGAAACATTCTCTTCACATCACCCTATCTAGTCCTTTCAACATTTTGTAGGTTTCAATGAGATCCCCATGCATTCTTCTAAATTCCAGTGAGTACAGGCCCAAAGCTGTCAAACTCTCCTCATGTGTTAACCCTTTAATTCCAGGAATCATCCTCATGAACCTCCTTTGGACTCTCTCCAATGCCAACACATCCTTTCTTGGATATGGAGCCCAAAACTGCTGACAATACTCCAAGTGCAGCCTGACTAGTGCCTTATAAAGACTCAGCACTATCTTCTTGCTTTTATATTCTATTCCCCTTGAAATAAATGCCAGCAGTGCATTTGACTTCGTTAACACAAACTCAACCTGTAAGTTCTACATCTTCCCTAGTTTAATTGCATCCTTCCTCCAGCACGGTGTTCAGATCTGCACACAATGCTCCATGTATGTTTTCACCAACATCTTGCAGAGCTGTGCTATGATATCCCAATGCATGTACTCATTGCACCAACCAATGACGGCATGCATGTTATACATCTTCTGCACTAACCTGACACCACTTTCAGGGAACTATGTGCCTGTACCCCTGAGTCTATCTGATCTGTAATGATCCCCAGAGCCCTGCCATTCACTGTGTAAGTCCCGGCCTGATTTAACTTTCTAAATGCATTGATTTACACTTGTCTAAGTTGAATTCCATCTGCCATTCTTTTGACCTCTTTCACATTTGATATAGATATTGTAGTAATTTCTCTACTATACCACAATTTTGATGTGATCCACAAACTTACTAATCATTTCACCAACATTCTCATCCAAATTCTTAGAGACGTGCACATAACTAGGGTGCCTAAGAATTTTGCACAGTACTGTATTTGTCAACATGGAGTGGACAGTGAGTTTGTAAATCTAGTGGAAGCAAAGGATGTTGGGAATGGTGAGGGTGGAGCACCATGGGAGGGATGTGAGAACGGTAGCAGAGAAGGATTTCCAGGGGTGGGAGATTGCACAGGTGCTGACACATCAAGCCCCAAGGCACGAGGCAAGTTCCTTTGGTTCCAAATAATTGATTTAGTGATCATTACAGAATGTCCCTCTGGTGTTTCCCACTCCTTTCCCTCTCCCTTCCCCCTTTTCCAACTGTGATACCCTCTCCCTGCCCCCTTCCCACTTTCAATCCACAATAGAGACCAATATCAGGATCAGATCTATCATCACTCACATATGTCATGAAATTTGTTTTTTTTTGCTGCAGCAGCAGTATAATGCAGTACATAAAATTACTACAGTACTGTGCAAAAGTCTTGGGAAACCTAGCTATATATACTGTATGTGCATAAAGAGAGAGAGGGAGAGGGAGATACTGTAATACTTTACTTGCTGGAATTTAGAAGAATGAGGGGGATCTCATTAAAACCTCATCATCGTGGCTATCCCTCAAGGTCGAGGATAGATAGATAGATAGATAGATAGATAGATACTTTATTCATTCCCATGGGGAAATTCAACTTTTTTCCAATGTCCCATACACTTGTTGTAGCAAAACTAATTACATACAATACTTAACTCAGTAAAAAATATGATATGCATCTAAAATCACTATCTCAAAAAGCATTAATAATAGCTTTTAAAAAGTTCTTAAGTCCTGGCGGTAGAATTGTAAAGCCTAATGGCATTGGGGAGTATTGACCTCTTCATCCTGTCTGAGGAGCATTGCATCGATAGTAACCTGTCGCTGAAACTGCTTCTCTGTCTCTGGATGGTGCTATGTAGAGGATGTTCAGAGTTTTCCATAATTGACCGTAGCCTACTCAGCGCCCTTCGCTCAGCTACCGATGTTAAACTCTCCAGTACTTTGCCCACGACAGAGCCCGCCTTCCTTACCAGCTTATTAAGACGTGAGGCGTCCCTCTTCTTAATGCTTCCTCCCCAACACGCCACCACAAAGAAGAGGGCGCTCTCCACAACTGACCTATAGAACATCTTCAGCATCTCACTACAGACATTGAATGATGCCAACCTTCTTAGGAAGTACAGTCGACTCTGTGCCTTCCTGCACAAGGCATCTGTGTTGGCAGTCCAGTCTAGCTTCTCGTCTAACTGTACTCCCAGATACTTGTAGGTCTTAACCTGCTCCACACATTCTCCATTAATGATCACTGGCTCCATATGAGGCCTAGATCTCCTAAAGTCCACCACCATCTCCTTGGTCTTGGTGATATTGAGACGCAGGTAGTTTGAGTTGCACCATATCACAAAGTCCTGTATCAGTTTCCTATACTCCTCCTCCTGTCCATTCCTGACACACCCCACTATGGCCGTGTCATCAGCGAACTTCTGATGATGGTCTTCACTCCGTTGAACTGTTTATGGGCTCTTAGGTGGCTTATGAGTCCAATCTTGGCTTTGAAAGTTCTTCCGCATTCAGGACAGGTAGTTCCAGATGGCAGATCGGGCTTTGGTTGCTGCTGCCTCTCTTTCCATTTTCTTCTCTTTTCTTCTAATTCTGCACATCTGTTGGCTTCGAAAGTTGCTGTTCCTTCTCGGATGATGGTTTGCCAGAGTTTCCCATCCTTGGCATTGGTTTCCCAATTGTTGATGTCGATGTTACATTTCTTCATGTTGGCTTTTAAGATGTTTCTGAATCTCTTCTGTTGTCCGCCTCTTTTACGTTTGCCTTCTGTAAGCTGGGAGTAGAAGATGTGTTTCGGCAGATGTTTGTCTTTCATTCGAACAACATGATTGCTCCAACTTAGTTAGTTCTTGATGACATATGCTTCAATGTTCATCGTTTTTGCTTTATTTAGCACACTGACGTTGGTTCTTCTATCTTCCCAGCAGATATTTAAGATGTTTTGAAGACAGTGTTGATAGAACTTTTCAAGTGCCTTCAGATGTCGTCGGTATGTTGTCCAGGTTTCTGATTCCAGATTTGGAATCCTGAGACTCCTCCATGATGGCATGCTTGCCACAGTCATGGTCAGCAACAGTAACTGTGAGCCTTTTCAAGTCAGATCAGGAGTAAAACAGGGATGCATGATTGCCCCAACTTTGTTCACCATCTTCATTGCGACAATCATCCACATCATCAAGGATGACCTACCCCCAGGGATTGAAATTGTCTACAGATGGCAGACTTTTCAATCTTACCCATCTCAAGTCCAAAAAGAAGACATCCACCAGTTCCCTCACTGAGTTCCAATACGCAGATGACAACAGTGTTGCAGCTCTCTCAGAAAACCACCTACACCAGATTCTGACTGCCTTCAACCGTGCATACATGAAACTTGGACTTACCACCAACTCCAAGGAGACTCATTAAAACCTCTCAAATGTTGAAAGCCTGCTCTGCTTCCTCAACAGTACCTGCCCCTCCACCAATCTGCAAACTTGGCCACAGAACCATCAAATCTATCATCCAAATCATCGACATACAACATTAAAAGAAAAACTCTCAACACAGACTCCCATTGGAACACCAATAGCTACTGGCAGCCAATCTGAAAAGACCCCCTTTATTCCCACTCTTTTCCTCCTGCTAATCAGCCAATGCTCTATCTATGCTAGTACCTTTCTTGTAATACCATGGGTTCTTATTTTGTTTAACAGCTTCATGTGTGGCAGCTTGTCAAAGACCTGAAAATCCAAGTACACAACATCCACCTATTCTCCTCTGACTATTCTGCTTGTTACTTCTTCAAAGAATTCCAACTGATTTAAGGAAACCATGCTGACTATGGGCGATTTTTTCCATGTGTCTCCAAGTACTCCAAAACGACATCCTAACAATTGAATCCAACATCTTCCCATCCACAGAGGTCAGGCTAACTGGCACATAGTTTTCTTTCTTTCTTAAAGAATGGAGTGACATTGTTCTAGTCCTCTGGAACCATGCCAAAATCTATTGATTCTTGAAATATCATTACTAATGCCTCCACAATCTCTTCGGCTACCTCTTTTAGAACTCTTGGGTGTGGTCCATCAGGTTAAGCTGAAGATCCCAGCTGCACCCCATGACCCTGTGATCTCTGTCTCAGAGGCCAATGTTAGGCTCTCTTTAAGGAGTGTGAACCCTCACAAGGCGGATGGTCCTCCCCAACGGAGCACCTTGTAAAGTTCTGAAAACTTGTGCCAACCAACTGGCAGGTGTATTCAAGGACATTTTCAATCCCTCATTGCTATGGTCAGAAGTCCCCACCTGCTTTAAAAAGGCAACAATTATACCAGTGCCTAAGAAGAGTAGTGTGAGCAGCTTTAATGACTATCGGCCAGTAGTACACACATCGACAGTGATGAAATGCTTTGAGAAGTTGATCATGCCTAGACTGAACTCCTGCCTCAGCAAGGACTGCACCCTCTGCAATGCGCCTATCGCCACTAAAGACCCACAGCAGTTGCAATCTCAATGGCTCTTCACATGGCCTTAGATCACCTGGACAATACAAACACCTATGTCAGGATGCTCTTTTTTGACTATAGCTCAGTGTTTTGCGCCATCATTCACACAGTCCTGATCAATAAGCTACATAACCTGGGACTCTCTACCTTCCTGTGCAACTGGATCCTTGACTTCCTAACCAGAAGATCACAATCTGTGCAGACTGGTGATAATATCTCCTCTTCACTGATGATCAACACTGGCAAACTTCAGAGATGTGTGCCTCGCCCACTGTCTACTCCCTCTATATCCATGACTGTGTGGCTACACATAGCTCAAATGCCATCTGTAAATTTGCTGATTATACAACCATTGTTGGTAGAATCTCAGATGAAGATCAGAGGGCATATAGGAGTGAGATATACCAGCTAGTTGATTAATGTCACAGCAACAACCTTGCATTCAATGTCAGTAAGATGAAAGAACCGATTGTGGACTTCAGGAAGGGCAAGACGAGGGAACGTGAACCAATCCTCATTGAGGCATCAGAAGTGGAGAGAGTGAGCAATTTCAAGTTCCTGGGTGTTAAAATCACTGAGGATCTCACCTGGTCCCAACATATTGATGCAGCTATAAAGGAGGCAAGACAGCGGCTATATTTCATTAGAAGTTTGAAAAGATTTGATTTGTCAAGTAAAACACTTGAAAACTTCTATAGATGTACTGTGGAGAGCATTCTGACAGGCTGCATCACTGTCTGGTATGGGAAGGCTATTGCACAGGACTGAAAGAAGCTACAGAAAGTTGAAAAATTAGTCAGCTCCATCTTGAGTACTAGCTGCTGTAGTATCTAAGACATTTTCAAGGAGCAGCGCCTCAGAAAGGCGACGTCCATTATTAACGACCCCTATCAGCCAGGACTTGTTACTGTCAGGAAGGAGGTACAGAAGCCTGAAGGCACACACTCAGTGATTCAGGAACAGGTTCTTCACCTCTGCCATCTGATTCCTAAATGGACATTGAACCCATGAACCCGACATCACTTTTTTAAATATATATTATTTTTGTTTTTTCACTATTTTAATCTATGTTATATATATATACACACACACACACACACACACACATACACATAGATAGATAGATAGATAGATAGATACTTTATTCATCCCCATGGGGAAATTCAACTTTTTTTCCAATGTCCCATACACTTGTTGTAGCAAAACTAATTACATACAATACTTAACTCAGTAAAGAAAATGATATGCATCTAAATCACTATCTCAAAAAGCATTAATAATAGCTTTTTAAAAGTTCTTAAGTCCTGTGAGGATTACATTCCTGGACTTCTCTAGTGCCTTTAACACCATCCAGCCCAAGATCTTAAGGCACAAACTAACGGAGATGGGAGTAGACTCTCACATGGTGGATTGGATAGTGGACTACTTGACAGATAGACCTCAGTATGTGCGGTTGGGAGACTGTAGGTCTGACACGGTGGTCAGCAGCACAGGAGTGCCGCAGGGGACCGTGCTCTCTCCGGTCCTGTTCACCCTGTACACATCAGACTTCCAATATAACTCGGAGTCCTGCCGTGTGCAGAAGTTCGCTGATGACACGGCCATAGTGGGGTGTGTCAGGAATGGACAGGAGGAGGAGTATAGGAAACTGATACAGGACTTTGTGATATGGTGCAACTCAAACTACCTGCGTCTCAATATCACCAAGACCAAGGAGATGGTGGTGGACTTTAGGAGATCTAGGCCTCATATGGAGCCAGTGATCATTAATGGAGAATGTGTGGAGCAGGTTAAGACCTACAAGTATCTGGGAGTACAGTTAGACGAGAAGCTAGACTGGACTGCCAACACAGATGCCTTGTGCAGGAAGGCACAGAGTCGACTGTACTTCCTTAGAAGGTTGGTGTCATTCAATGTCTGTAGTGAGATGCTGAAGATGTTCTATAGGTCAGTTGTGGAGAGCGCCCTCTTCTTCGTGGTGGCGTGTTGGGGAGGAAGCATTAAGAAGAGGGACGCCTCACGTCTTAATAAGCTGGTAAGGAAGGCGGGCTCTGTCATGGGCAAAGTACTGGAGAGTTTAACATCGGTAGCTGAGCGAAGGGCGCTGAGTAGGCTACGGTCAATTATGGAAAACTCTGAACATCCTCTACATAGCACCATCCAGAGACAGAGAAGCAGTTTCAGCGACAGGTTACTATCGATGCAATGCTCCTCAGACAGGATGAAGAGGTCAATACTCCCCAATGCCATTAGGCTTTACAGTTCAATATGTGAGAATGTAATCCTCACATATATACATACACACACTTACTGTAATTGTTTTACTTGTTTTTAATATTATTATGTACTGCATTGAACTGCTGCTGTAAAGTTAACAAATTCCATGGCATATGCCGGTGATAGTAAACCTGATTCTGATTCTAAACTCAACATCAGTACAGAAATGATAAATCATGTTTCACAAAGTGCGTGCCCCTTTAAGACACTCAAAACACATGCAAGTGCTTTTCATTTTGCTAATCATATGGAAGTTCTGTTTAATTAGTGTTTCAGAGAGCAGAGGTGATTATACTTTTATGCAGGACATGTGGCGACCCACTTTCTGCGCAGGCGAACCGGCTCACAAATAGCCAGCGTGCGGGGAGAGACTTTGGTAATGCACCTCTGACATCATTTCCGCCCAGAGAGGGCGGGCGCTAGGGATTAAATGCCAGCGCTGCAAAGTTTGAATAAACTACTCTCGAAACGATTTATCGACTGCGTGTCGTTATTTCAGTGCTGTGTGTCAATTTAGCCAGGAGGCAAGGTGATTTTTTTCTCTGTACAATCAGTCCAGGTTGGAATTGTACAGGTAAATCTATTCCTGCCTGAGGCTCTGTAACATATGGCTTGCACTATCTGATCACAATGTTAGGCAAAGATCCTGTTCTGCCCATATAGAAGGCCCTGTAACTGAAAATCAGAATTAACTTGCTGAGGGTCCAACATTGCCCAGTATTGCACTGGAATATCAGATACTCATTTCTCTAGAGTAGGGCAGTTATTCAGAGATGAGTGAGTATAACCAATACCTGTGTCACCCGGCAACCATAACACTGCACGCAGTGGCCACTTACTTAGGTACACCTGTACACCTGCTTATTATTGCAAATACTTAACTAGCCAACTCAATGAATAAAAGCTTGCAGACATGGTCAAGAGGTTCAGATGTTGTTCACACCAAACATCAGAATGGGGAAGAAATGTGATCTAAGTGGCTTTGACTGGTGAAAGAATTGTTGGTGCCAGACAGTGTGGTTTGAGTAAGTCAGGAACTGCTGATCTTCTGGGATTTTCATGCACAACAATCTCTAGACCTTACAGAGAATGGTCCAACAACCAAAAAATATCCAGTGAGCAACAGTTCTTTGAGTGAAATTGCCTTGCTAATGAGAGAGGTCGCAGGAGAATAGCCAGACAGTGGTGTGCAGAAGAACAGCATGGAATGCACGTCATGTTGAATCTTGAAATGGACAGGTTCTTGCAACAGAAGTCCACAAATATACTCTGTTACTACTTTATTCAGTAAAGTCACCACTGAACGTTATGTATTATCCATTAGAAATCCCAACAACACCCCCTCTTGACAAAATCAGGCCTTGCCATACCTTATATAACAATGGACCGTCCAATGACGTGACTCCTTTATCGCTTGTCTATCAATGTTTGATTCAGCTCTCTGCTTCGCACTCTCCAACCTCTGCTGTCTTTGCAATGTGCGGCAATCAAATTTACTGCTTCATTATACCATGAGGAAGCAGCCAATTAACTCTGCTGACCTGGCGTCCATGCTTTGGTGAACTTTGATGATGTTTGCACTAAGTTCACGAGCAGTCAGAAATAGCTCATCGGTAACTCGTTATTCACATTTGTTAACTAAATCCATTAAACATTCTCATCAGTTTGTCTGTGGACACTTGATGTTACCAGGCTAATTAGAAGAAATAATAATGGACATGAGGCATGTTCCTTTGATATGTTCATTGAGCTGAGATTCACAGTGCACTGGCCATCATTGTCAATGAGTTTGAGGTGTCAAGAGCGTTGACATGCAGGAGAAAATATGATACCTATTTGTCATGAGGTAATACATCATCATAAAAGTTGTCTAACTGTATAAACTACCCTAAGTATTGCTTTAGGAAATCAACAATATAATTCAATATTGAAAGTTAACATATAAGAATAGGCTTGGATCAAACTTAGAATGCGGCGTGTCACCGAAGACGAGCAGGTTTCTACAGGCGTATAGTGGAGAGCATTCTAGCTGTCTGGTTTTGGGTCGGGGTGGCACTGCACAGTATTGGAAAAAAGCTGCAGAGGTTGAAAACTCAGCCAGCTCTATCATGGACACTAGCTTCCCTAGCATTGAGGACATCTTCAAATGGTGATGCCTCAAATGGCGACATTTATCATTAAGGACTGCCATCACCCAGGACATGTCCTCTTCTCATTACTTCCATCAGGGAGGAGGTACATGAGCCTGAAGACACACATTCAAATGTTTTAGGAACATCTTCTTCCATTCCACCATCAAATTTCTGAGTAGAACGCTACTTCACTATTTTGCTCTCTTTTTGCACCACTTATTTAATCCAGTGTTTAATACAGATATTTCTTATTGTAGGACTACTGGACTCACTGCCACCACCCAGGTCTCATCGCGTATGAAGCACCAGTAGAGTTATACTGTTTACTTTTTAACTTGTATTGTAAATTAACCTTATTATTTGTTAATTTATTTGTGGTCATTTTATTTTATGTTTTTTTGTGTGAGAGTTATATATACTGCATCGTGCACCCAGGTCTGGAGAAATATTGTTTTGTTTGTTGGTATACATGTGTATGGTTGAATGACAATAAACTTGAACTTAAACTCGAACTTGAACCTGAACAATTGCCACATGTACCAAGAAACAGAGAAAGACTAGTCTTGCTCACTGTTCAAACATATCAATTTATTACACAGTGCACTGAGATTGTACAAGGTAAGATAATAACAGAATGCAGAATAAATTGTTATAGTACAGGTGGACTGTGAAGTGCAAGGTAAATGAGGTAAATCCTGAGATTATACCTCTATCTTATTGTGCTAGGGAACCATCTTACAACAGCAGGGTAGAAACTGTCCTCGAGCCTGGTGGTATGTGCTTTCCAGCTTTTGTCTTTTCAGCCCGTCAGGAGGGGTAAAGAAGAAATATCCAGGTGGGTAGGGTCTTTAACTTTTTAGGGTACTTTACCAAAACAGCAAGATGTATCGACAAATTCCATGGAGGAAAGATGCTGGTGTCTGTGATGTGCCCTTGTCCATAACTCTGTACAGGTATTTGCAGTCTCAGGCAGAGCAGTTGTCATACCAAGCCTTGATGCTTTCTATGGTGCATCGTTAAAAATTGGTGAGAGTCAAAGAAGACATCTTAATTGCTTAGCTTTCAGAGGAAATAGAGGCATCTATCAGCTTTCTGGACTGTTGTGTCTAGGTGGTTGGACCAGGACAGTGTCTTGGTGTTGTTCACTCCTAGTACACACAGCTCACAGCCCTCTCTACCTCATCACCATGTACACCGCCTCCTATCCTAAAGTCAATGACCAGCTCTAGTGTGGGGTAAAGAGGGGAGGAGGGGGTTGGTGGGAATCTGGGAGGGGAGGGAAAGCTGAAAGGAATGTGGGGAGAATAAAATGGAATAGAGCAGGATTAGTGTAGAACAATGTGTCTGATGATTAGCATGGACACTGTGGGCTGAGGGGGCCTGTTTGCGTGCCACTCTGTGACAGGCATAGCACTCCATAAGTCTTTAATAAGATGTCCCTCTCTCAATGTGAATGGCACAGCAACTGATACTCCAGCAGGCCTTTGTACATTCTGTCCAGTATTGTCTGTCATGTTCTTCTGTTGTAACTGACAATAGATTAGGAGGAGTGAGATTCTCACCTTTAGTCAGAGCATTATGCTTTATTAACCTCCCACACCAAGATGACGTTGATAGTTATTGTGATCAAGCTGACGCTTATTTTATCATCAGGTATGTTGAGAGCTCTCTTTCCTAGCCTCAGGGAATTTTCTGGAAGGAACTGATTATCCATTTGGGTTACAACAATGCCTTGCTTCTCTGCTGCAAACCATTTTTGTTAGAATTAAGGTAATCCTATAGTACTGTACAAATGTCTTAGGCACACACATGTATGTATGTAGTAATTTTATATATTGCACTGTACTGCTGCCACAAAAAAACCAACAAATTTCATGATATATGTAGGTAATAAACCTGATTCTGATATAGAGACATAGAAACATAGAAAACCTACAGCACAATATAGGCCCTTTGGCCCACAAATCTGTGCTGAACATGTACTTACTTTAGAAATTACCTAGGATTACCCATAGCCCTCTATTTTTCTAAGCTCCATGTACTTATCCAGGAATCTCTTAAAAGACCCTGTCATATCTGCCTCCACCACCGTTGCCAGCAGCCCATTCCACGCAATCACCACTCTCTGGCTAAAAAACTTACCCCTGACATCTCCTCTGTACCTACTTCCAAGCACCTTAAAACTGTGCCCCCTTGTGTTAGCAATTTCAGCCCTGGGAAAAAGCCTCTGACTATCCACACGATCAATGCCTCTAATCATCTTATACACCTCTATCAGGTCACCTCTCATCCTCCGCCGCTCAAAGGAGAAAAGGCCGAGTTCACTCAAACTATTCCCATAAGGCATGCTCCCCAATCCAGGCAACATCCTTGTAAATCTCCTCTGCACACTTTCTATAGTTTCCACATCCTTCCTGTAGTGAGGTGACCAGAACTGAGCACAGTACTCCAAGTGAGGTCTGACCAGGGTCCTATATAGCTGTAACATTACCTCTCAGGTCTTAAATTCAATCCCACAGTTGTATGCCTTCTTAACCACAGAGTCAAACATTGCGGCAGCTTTGAGCGTCCTATGGACTCGGACCCCAAGATCCCTCTAATCCTCCACACTGCCAAGAGTCTTACCATTAATACAATATTCTGCCATCATATTTGACCTACCAAAATGAACCACTTCACACTTATCTGGGCTGAACTCCATATGCCACTTCTCAGCCCAGTTTTGCATCCTATCAATGTCCTGCTGTAACCTCTGACAGCCCTCCACACTATCCACAACATCCCCCAACCTTTGTATCAGATCCCCAAACTTTGTGATATGGGTCTCTATTGTGGACAGGGAGTGGGAATTTATTTACTTATTGAGTTGCAGTGTGGAATAGGGCATTTACATAGAAATAGGTAGGTTGCTTGAATCTACTGCTCAGGGTGATAGTAGAGGCTGATACATTAGAGATGTTTAAGAGGCTCTTGGATAGGCATATGGATGTAATAAAATAGAGAATTATGGGTTGTATCCTCCAGGTACCTTTATCTTCCTTCCAGTCAAGATGTTACCTGTATACAATGCTCCTTTGGTCATCATCTCCTGGATAGATCATGAAATCATATATTTCACTTCTTTTACGTCTCTTACATTTTTATTTTTAATCTTGGATGTGATTCTGGATCTGTTGGAGTCTGTGATTTACTATTTGGAGATCTCTTGGGTGTTCCAGTTCCCTGCAGTCTGTTTTCTTTGTTTCTGTGTGTGGGAGGAGGGATTTGGAGGTTGACGTGCCTGTTCCATTTTGTACAGCGAGAGTGGATTTTGGAGCTGGCTGCTCGTGCTGCCTTTCTTTTCGTTCCTGGTTTCATGGAAGAATTTCAAGTTGCCTACTTTGATAATAAGTGAACCTTTGAACTTTTGAAAAAGACCACAATCTTGTTGTAGGGCTTGGAGGCTTTCGTGCCTTAATAACGCAGAGAGCTACGTTGTCTGGAGTCAGGGCTTTATGCTGTGGCTCTTGGTAGGGTCACCCATGCCAAACAGGTAGAGGGCAGACTGAGAGTGGTCCACCGGTCCTCCAGGTTCAGGGATTCAGCTCAGGGCTAACAACCCTGACTGGCAAAATTAAATTGTTACTGAAACAACAATGAAATATTCTTCTATATCCAAGTGCAATGGTATTCCTGAGTCTCCAGATGGGACTTGCATGAAAACTGAGAGGAGCTACTGGCATGATGAAGGAAACGCAGAACACCACCAGAGATGGAGGACCTTCATTGCTGCCCTAAACACCAGAGGTGTCATGGGCAGTAAGTTTGTAAGTATGGGCGGTATAAGAGGAAAGGGTTAGATTGATTTTGAATAGGGTTATTAGGTTGGCACTGCATTGTGTTCTGAAGGGCCTGTACTAATCTGTACTGCTCTATGTTCTATTCACACAGATATGTGAAAACACACACATAGGGGCATGAACATACTGGCAGCAACCAAGGCATGTTCAATAAAGCATGTCCATTCAATAAGGTTCTAAAGTAACGATCAACCTGAACTTCTGGTATGCATACACCTGCCTCTTAACACTAAAGTCACATGAAGAAGACCCACTGAAAGCTAGTTCAAAGTAAATTTATTATCAGATTATATATATATTGCTATATACAACCCTGAGATTCATACTCAATAAGTCCATAATAGAATAATAGCCGTAGCAGAATCAATGAAAGACCATATCAACTTGGGCGTTCAACCACTGTGTAAAATACAACGAACTGTGCATATACAAAATGAACCAAATAATAAAAAGTAACTAAGCAATAAATGGTGAGAACATGAGATGAACAGTCCTTGAAAGTGACTCACAGGTTGAAGGAGCATTTCAAAGATGGTGCAAGTAAAGTTGAGTGTAGTTATTCCCTTTGGTTCAAGAGCCTGATGGTTGAGGGTTAATAACTGTTCCTGAACCTGGTGGTGTGAGTCCTGAGGCTTCTGTACCTTTCCCCTAATGGCAGCAGTGAGAAGAGAGCGGGACCTATATGGTGGGGGACCTTGTGGAACAGAGATGAGGAGGACTTTATTTAGGCAGAGGGTGGTAAATCTGTTGATTTCTTTGCCACAAGCAGCTGTGGAAGGCAAGTCTTTATGTATACTTAATACAGGGGTAAATAGATTCTTGAATGGTCAGGGCATGAAGGGATACGGGGAGAAGTCATGAGATTGGAGCTGAGAAGAAAATTGAATCAACTCTTATGAAATGATGGAGCAGAGTCAATGGGCCAAATGGCCTAATTCCGCTTCTATACCTTATGGTCTTATAATTGCACTAATGTGCTGGACCCATGACAAGTCCTATGAAATAATAACACCACAAAATTTAACGTTGCTAACCCTTTCCACCTCTGATCCTCCGATGAGGACTGAGAGATTCTTGCACATACCCTCATCTTGTTGGTGCAGAGGTGTGTTGGCATACACAGAGGCAAATGTTGCATGGGGCAATAAGCAAGCATGTGGAATAGAATAGTGACTGTTTTCTCTCTCCTTTAGCCAGTACCTTGCTGACTGAATTAATGCAAAGGAGGACATGGGTTGCAGGGTCCTCTAATTAATGATTAGGAACTCTAATTATTAATTAATGATCAGTCCTCTCCAAACCTCTTCTCCCCCGCCCCCCCCCCCCCCCAATTTCTACCCATGAATCTGCCTCCATAACTTCCTCTAGCAGTCATTCCAGATGTAGTGGTGCTGGCAGATGTGGTTGCCGATGTATCTCCTAGTTCTTCACCTCACTTCTAATGGGAAAGGTTTCGCTTCACCTACTCTGGCAGATTTCCTCAGGACTCTCTGCTGACAAAAGAATGATTGCAGCTTCTCCAGAATATTCTCATCTCTGAAGTTTCTTGTTCCTGGAATCTCTTTCGCACTCTTTCTAAAATCATGACATGTTTCTGAATTTTTGACACTTTTAGCACAATGTTTCAGTGCTCCTGTTGTGGCTAGATCTGTGCTTTCTAAAGATTCACCATGCTGCCCTTGTTCTGGTACTTCTTGCATGTTTATAAAGCCCAGTCATTAATGGAAGTGAAAAATTATAAATGCAGAGGCTATTGCATCCAAAGGTTTTGAAAGACGAGTCTGCAGAGATACCAGTTATTCTGAATGTCATCGTGTTGAACTCTGCAGATTCAAACTTAGCTTCCACAGATTGCAGGGTAACAAATGCAGCCCCACTATTTAAGAAAGGAGCATAAAGGAATGGGGTGGGGTGGTAATATAGTGGTTAGTGTCACACTTTACAGTGCCAGCAGTAGATCAGTGTTCCATTCCCACTACTGTCTGTAAGGAGCTTGTGTGTTTCACGGTGATCACATGGGTTTCCTCAGCTACTCTGGTTCTCTCCCACATTCCAAAGACGGGTTAGGGTTAGTAAGTTGTTGGCGCTAGAAGTGTGACACTTGCCCAGCACTGTCCTTGCTGATTTGATTGATGCAAATTACTCGTTTCACTGTACACTGTTTCGATGCACATGTGACAAATAAAGCTAATCTTTCAAAAGATCTTTACCTCTAAGTGTAAGCAGAAAACTGCAGACCAGATGATTTGGCATCACAAGGAAGGGAAATACAAAAACCTATTTTTAAGGAAGTTGGAGTCAGTTACTTGGAAAGTAATGATAGAATTGGGCAGAGTCAACTTGAAAGTGTAATCATAAAAACAGAGAAACATAGAAATCTACAGTACATAACAGGCCCGTTGGCCCACAATGTTGTGCCAATCATTTAACCTACTCTAGTAACTGCCTGGAATTGCCCTACCTCACAGCCCTTTATTTTTCTAAGCTCCATATACCTATCTAAGAATCTCTTAAAAGACCCTATTGTAACATTTTAAAATTCTGTTGCAGTTTTTTGAAATTGTAGCAAGCAAAACAGATGAGGGTAGGCTATATGATGTGATGCATTTGGACTTTCAGAAGATCTTCGTTAAGGCTCCATGGGGTTTATTAAACAAACATAGACCATATGACATTAGCATAATGTGTTGACATGAAATGAGGAATAGTTAATAGTTAGAAAATAGATATTATAAGACCATAAGACTAAGGAGCAGAATCAGGCTATTCAGCTGGTTGAGTCTGCTACAGGCTGATTTATTATCTCTCTCAATCCCATTCTCTTGCCTTCTCCCCATAACCACCGACACCCTGACTAATCAAGAACTTATCAACCTCTGCTTTAAATATACTCAATGATTTGGACTTCACAGCTGTCTGTGGTAATGAATTGCACAGATTCACCATCCTCTGGCTAAAGAAATTCTCCCTTATCTCTGTTCTAAAGGGACACTCCTTTAGTCTGAGGCTGTGTCCTCTGAATTATTTTCCACTTGACTGTCCTGCCTGAAAACAGGATGTCACAGTTTATTCAAGATTGAGATGAAAAGGAGTTTCTTCTTCACTCAGATGAGAGTAAACCTTCTGCAATTTGCTACCTATGGGAATTGTGCTGACTCAATTCAAAATAAAGATTGATAGGTTTTTGGATATCGAAAGAATCAGAGGATATGAGGTTAATCGAGAAAAATAGTACAATAGATGCTAGGGCTAACATTTCAGTCTTGACCTTATTAAATGGTGCTGCAGGAACAAGGGTCTGTATGGCCTTTTTCTACCTCTATTTCTTACTCTCTTGTAAAGTTTGAAAGATTAGATTGATGTGTCACATATACATCAAAATATACAGTGAAACGTGTTATTCACCTCAACGAATGTGTGCTGGTGTCAGGCCACAAGTGTCACCATGCTTCCAGCCCCAACATACTGTGACATGCCAAAAACATACTAACCCTAACCCATAGTAACACACACAAAATGCTAGAGGAACTCAGCAGGTCATGGAAATGAATAAACAGCCAACGTTTTGGGCCGAGACCCTTCTTTGGGGTTGATTTTTGAGATTAAGACCCATATGCCTTTTTGAGATATGGGAGGAAACTGGTTCAACTGGAGGAAGCCCATGCAGTCACGGGGAAAAGGTGCAAACTCCTTATAGATAGAAGTGGGAATTGAACACTAATCCTTAGGTTGTTGGCACTGTAATAGGGTTACGCTAACCACTATGCTACTGTACTGACCTACATTCTACGTACTCAACCTGCAGTTCTGCATTCAGTGTGGGTCTTCAGATCTCTTTGCTCATCTACCCTTCTACCCAAACGCATTGTTTGGCCTCAGTGAGGTAGCAGTCCGTCCACCAGACTACTACGGCACCACCTTTATCTGCGGGTTTGACTGCTCCTTTCAACGGATGCTGCCCGACCTGCTGAGTTCATCCAGCTTGTTTGTACATATTGATCTGACCACAGCATCTGCAGTGTACTTTGTGTTTACTGAGAAAGATCAACCTCCCACCCCCATCCCCCCCCACCACCACCTGCAGTTTGTTAGTTAAGTATCTGTTTGTAGTGTGCCAACTTCTTGGATTTTATAAATCAGGGAGGTTTAGCAGAATATCCATTCATTTAAAGGGTAACTGAATGTATAGTGTAATGGTTTAGGGTAGCTTAGACTTGTTCAGTTAGACACCTGATTTCGTGTTTCACTGTTCGTTTCTCGAAATAAATATCTCACATACCCACTTTTAAATCTGTGTCTCCTGTTTCACTCATTGGATTCTCAAAGCTGCTCTCCAACATTACATTATGCTGCCGAGTTTTGTGTCAAATGCAAATACGAAAACCACATTCTGGACGCCCATGTCCAAATCACTAGCATTTATTAGAAAAATCTATGTCATGGTAACAGCCGCAGGGGAAGTCCACTTCAACTTCCTTTTAATCTCATAAACAACTTCCCTTCACTTCAGAGTTGCTCTAGGTATTGGAAGTTTATTGGGCCACAGACTATTTTTTAATATGACATTGTAAGCAAATTATGTGCAAATTATGTTGCAAAAGAATTAGCACATGCAAATTGGCCTAATTGTTATGTACAGTTCCAGTACTGCTGTATGCAAAACCTCATTAACAGGCTTAGAAGAAAATGACACTTCTCCTCCTGAACTTATTGGATTCCTTATTCAATAATCAGTCAGCCAATGATAATTAGCTGTGTTACTGTGGGAACACTTAATCAGATTTTTTGTCTTTTGTTAAGTTACTTTGAGACAAAGAATGTAAATGCAAGCTAGCGTGTGTTTCCAAGTGCAACAATGCCTGAATTGGATATACACTCAGTGGCCACTTTATAAGGTATGTATATCCAACACCTAATGAAGTGGCCACTGAGTATATGTCCAAATAAAATGGCCACTGAGTGTACAGTATGTCCCCGGTCTCTTGCTGCTGTAGCCCATCCACTTCAAGTTTCAACATCTTTGTGTTCAGATATGCTCCTCAGCTGTTGTAACACAAGGGCCGAATGGCCTACTCCTGCACCTATTTTCAATGTTTCTATGGTTATTTGAGTTACTGTCACCTTCCTACTAGCTTGAACCAATTTGGCCATTCTTCCTGACTTCTCTCATTAACAAGGCATTTGCGCCCACAGAACTGCTACTCACTGGATGTTTTTTTTTTGTTTCCCGCACCATTCTCTAAAACATCGAGACTACTCTGCATGAAACTCCCAGGAGATCGGCATTTTCTGAGAAACTCAAACCACCCCGTCTGGCACCAACAATCATTCCACAGTCAAAGTCACTTAGATCAGATTTCTTCCCCATTCATGCATTTGGTCTGAACAACTGAACCTCTTGGCCATGTATGCATGCTTTCATGCACTGAGTTGCTTTCACGTGATTAGTGTAAGACAAAAGAGCAGAAATAGGCTACTTAGCCCATCAAATCTGTTTTACCATTCCATCTTGGCTGATTTCTGATCCCTCTCAACCCCATTCTCCTGCCTTCTCCCTGTAATTCCTCACTAATCAAGAAGCTATCAACCCTGCTTTGAATCTACTCAGTGATTTGGCCTCCATAGCCATCTGTGGCAATTAATTCTATGTTGTTGTTTCAGTGATGGGCTTAATGATACACTGAGAGAATATTTAGTTTGGGGAATCTTACAAGAAGACATTTTGAAATGGTTCTTAATTAAAGCACAACACATTTAAAAGAGCAGTTGAAATCTCTGTATCAATGGAAACATCAGATAGAGATGCAACTGAGTTGCAGTCAGCATTGAAAGTGAACATGAATATAATTGCAATGTCTAAACAGAAACCTACCTGGACAAAAAAAAAACAAAAAACACAAAATGCTGGCAGAACTCAGCAGGCCAGACAGCATCTATGGGAGGAGGTAATAACGACGTTTCGGGCTGAAACCCTTCATCAGGAACTTATTTATTTATTTCCAGCATCTGCAAATTCACTCGTGTAACCTACCTGGACAAACCTGGTGTTACTGTTGTTGCCAGGGCTCACATACACCAGACCAATGCAGGTTTATAGGCGGAGTTTGCAGAAAATGCAATAAGGTAGGACACATATAAAGACCATTTTGGGCAAGAAAAAATAAATGGACTGCACGGAGAAAAAGATAAAAAGTCAAACTACAGTTTCAAAGAGAACACTAATCTGCATGCTGTTGATGAAAAGTCTGATGAGAGTGTTACAGCACTGAGTAGCCTTGAGATTTAAAATGTGAAAACTAAGAGGTAAATGGCAAACTGATTAAAATGCAATTGAACACTCGCTCAGCAGTTTCAGTCCTTCTACAAAATGAGTTTGAATTGTTCATTTAAAGGCACTGAACTGAAACCTGCAAATATCCAATTAAGAAACTTATACTGGAGAAAAGATAACTCCTGTTGGAATGACATTCGTAACAGTGAAATGCAAAAACAACAGACAAGCAACATTGGGCTTGTATGTGGTGAAAAGGGGAGGGCTAGCATTGTGGGGACATGATTGGCTGAGACAACTACAACTTAATTGGAGATCCATCCAACAGTTGCATGCTACGTTCCCTGAAATAGAGTCAAATGAAAGCAAATTAAGAAAGGTCCTGAATGATGCCAGAGTAGTGTTCAAGTTAGCAATGGAAATCTCAAACTTATCAAGAGTTAATAGTGTTAAATGAAAATGCTACACTCAAGTTTTACAAAGCCTGTTCAGTTCCTTATACCATCCATGATAAAGTAGCCACTGGTGTCCATTTTCAATCCACAGAAGTGTTCCATAACAGCAGCAGTATGACTGAAGACCTGGGTTCTATTTTTTGGAGGACACAGTTCAAAATTTAATTCAAGAGGACAACTAATCATGGAAATGCAGGGGAATTGTCCTGTTTGCCCTTGGAAAAAGAATCACTTGAAAAATTTTACAATAAAGGACACTCTCTTGAGTATTCGCCCCATTGCAAATCAAAAGTCTCCCGTTTACAGCAGAGATGATCCAAAGGGAAACCAGAAAAGACCCCACACTGTCCCAGGTCTACATGGCCACCCAAAATATCTGGAGTGTGCAGCAGAAATTCCAGTTGTCTCATTTTTACCAGCACTGGGATGAACTTGCCCTTGACAGGGGTTTCCTTAAGTGGGGATTGATAGTTGTTGTAACATCCAAGCTGAGAGCTAAAGTGATGAAGGAGCTACATGGTGGCCATCTAGGTGTGGTCAAAGTGAAAGCATTGGCTCAGAGCTTTGTTTGGTGGGATAGATCAGCAAACTCAGCAGCTTGCCATGCTCTATTTGGGATGTCAACATGTCAAGAAGGGGTTCAGAGCTGTCAGAACCACATCCTGCAGTCCCATAGTCAACGACCACGGAGGGAGCCCCAGAACCTGAGATTGTTTCATAGTCATAATTCCCTGCCGCTAAGCAGAGTGCCTCCTCCTATTTTGTCAGGAACAACATTTTCCTTTAAGAGTAAGAAATCCTCTACAGTGATTAAATCTTTAAGCCTGAATGATACACATGTTGGCATTTATTTCAAGGGGAGTAGAATGTAAAAGCAAGGAGATAACATCAAGCCTTTATAAGACACTAGTCAGGCCGCACTTGGAGTATTGTCAACAGCATTGGGTCCCATATCTCAGAAAGGATATGTTGTCATTGGAGAGAGTCCAGAGGAGGTTTATGAGGATGATTCCAGGAATGAAGGGGTTAAGATATGGGGAGCATTTGGCACCTTTGGCCCTGTACTCATTAGAATTAAGACGAATGCGAAGAGAACTCATTGAAACTTCCCGAACGTTGAAAGGACCAGATAGCGTGGATGTGGAGAAGCTGTTTCCTGTGGTGGGGGTATCCATAACTACAGGGATGACACTTTAGATGGAGGCAAGAAAGAATTTAGTCTTCACTGAAGAAAAGGAAAGTAAACTGTAAGTAGACATGCATCTCCTAGCTCTTGTGTTGTTCTTTTGATTAATTTCTGAAGTTACAAAACCTAAAAGGGTTCTGTAATGGGGGACTGTAAACCACACTAAAGTGATCTTGAAAAATATTAGGATGAGTGAAGGGCTAAACAACTGAAGACATTTTCACTGACATTAGTTTGAAAAGGGTGGTAACATAAGTGATCACATTTGGAAGAGAAAACAGAGCTGTGGGGTTTGTGGGCTCAAGGCAATTAGAAAACAAGGAATTGAGGAGACTCTGAATGTGTTGTAACACAAAGATTAAAAAGCTGAGGAGTATCTCTGCGGTACAAGGAGATATAACTACTCCATCACCCAACTGTTGACTATGTATTTTTATTGTAATAACCATGAAATAGAAATTGAATTGAGCATTGACATACTGTGTGAGCAAAGAGTTTGAAGATAGAGTAGTACTTACAACAATAGAAGCAGGATTACAGGATATTGTGTGGGGAAGTCTATCAGCAATGGCAATAGCCGGTATTTTTATGCAACATGCACACAAAATGCTGGTGGAACGCAGCAGGCCAGGCAGCATCTATAGGGAGAAACACTGTCAACATTTCGGGCCGAGACCCTTCATCAGGACTAACTGAAAGAAAAGATAGTAAGAGATTTGAAAGTAGGAGGGGGAGGGGGGTAGCCTCCAACCTGATGGCATGAACATTGATTTCTCTAACTTCCATTAATGCCCCTCCTCTCCTTCTTACCCCATCCCTTATTTATTTATTTCCCCCTTCCTTTTTTTTCTCTCTGCCCATCACTCTTTGCCTGTTCTCCATCTCCTTCTGGTGCTCCCATCCCCCTTTCTTCCTCCCTAGGCCTCCTGTACCAAGATCCTTCCCCTTCTCCAGCTCTGTATTCCTTTTGCCAATCACCTTTTCAGCTCTTAGCTTCACCCCACCCCTCCTGTCTTCTCCTATCATTTTGGATTTCCCCCTCCTTCTCCTGCTTTCAAATCTCTTACTATCTTTTCTTTCAGTTAGTCTTGACGAAGGGTCTCGGCCCGAAACATCAACAGAGCTTCTTCCTGTAGATGCTGCCTGGCCTGCTGCGTCCCACCAGCATTTTGTGTGTGTTGCTTGAATTTCCAGCATCTGCAGATTTCCTCATGCTTGCCAGTATTTTTATGGCATTGTTGTTGCTGTAAATCTTCTCAGTGACCATTGTACTTTTGGTTGGATAGAACTACACTACAGCTCTGGGAATAGCTCTTCAGATGCTGAGAAGTCCCTCAACATTGTTTTCACTCAAGTTTCCTGGGTGCTTAGGTGACTGGAGTTGACAGAAAACCATGATTCAGTCTTCATCAGGGGTTTGGAGGCCCACAACTTTAATTTCCTTGGTGCTATCATTTCAGAGGATCTGTAAGTGCCATTATGAAGATACTACGACAGCACCTCTACATACTTCTAAGTTTGCAAAGATTTGACACTAAAACTTTGACAATCTTCTATAGATGTGTGGTGGAGAGTATACTGCCTGTTTGCATCATGCCTGATATGAAAATATCAAATGAATGAAAAATCATACCACAAAGTAGTGGGTATAGCCTAGCTTATCACAGGTAAAGTCCTCCCCACCACTGAGTACATCTACACAGAGCACTGTTGCAGGAAAGTAGCATCCATCATCAAGGACCCCCACCATCCAGGGCATGCTCTCTTCTCACTGCTGCCATCAGGAAGTTACAGGAGCCTCAGGACCCACACCACCAGGTTTAGGGACAATTATTACTCCTCAAGATGGGATAACTTGACTCAACTTACTTGCTCCATCACTGAAATATTTCCACAACCTATGACTCACTTTCAAGGTCTCTTCATGTCATGTTCTCTATATTTATTAATTATTAATTTATTATTCTTTTATTTTTCTTTTGTATTTGCACATTTTGTTCCCTTTAGCTCATTGGTGTTTGGCTATCCTGTTGGGTGCAGTCTTTCACAGATTCTATTGAATTTCTTAGATTTGCTATGTATGCCTGCAAGAAAATGAATCTCAGGGTTGTATATGGTGATTTTGATCATATATTTTCTTTGAACTTTGAACTTTGGTCTGTCCTGTTTTTATTTTACAGAATCGAACACTGGCTGGCCAACAGGATGTGTGAACAGATTATCTAGGTAGGAGGATCGCTCATCCTTCCACTGGTTTTAATGGCTAATGAAGGCAGGCAAGCTTCTTAGTTCCTTTCCAGATGCTCCCTCATTACTTTAATGAGTCAGGGATCAGGATTAAGAAGTTTTGGGAGCATCCTTAGAACCTTTTCCATATCCTGCCAAAAATCTTTTTTCCATGATTGAATTCCAAGAACAGTGCTTTCAGAGGTCTACTGTCAAACATGGGATTGATGAGACAACCATCAGATATGGCTCAATGTAATTTGAACTTTGCTGCTGGGAAAGTCCTTCTGGGAAAGATCTAGGACCAAGGATCAACTTCATTTACAAGTATTTGCTGTGATGTTGGTGTTACATGCAACAAAAACAGCATTCAACAATTATAATGGATGAAGAATTATATAAAAATAAAGTTAGACGTTAAAGAATGGATATGCAATAAAATTTGCATATATGCATAAATATCAGCATGTATTTCCAATGTAAACAGCATTAGAAAATGTGGTTGAAGGTGATTTACGTACAAAATGCACATTTTGTTAAACTCTATCATCACTCAATCTAGAGACAATACTAGAGACCATGAACTACAGCCATACCATGCCAGTGACTGCTGGACAAGTCACTGGCTGACTGGTCTGGTATAGCAATTCACGTGCACAGGAATGTAAGAAGCTGCAGAGAGTAGCTGACTCTTCCCAACGGGCACATCTCTCCTCACAACCATAAGAGGTTCTGCCTCAAGAAAGCAACATCCCCACCATCTGAGCCATGCCATCTTCTCCCAGCTACCACTGAACTGAAAGCACAGAAGCAGAGGTCACACACTACTGGGTTCAAGAACAGCTACATCTCTTCAACCATTTGGATCTTAAAGCAAATGGTAAAACACTAATCTTTACATTTTAGCGGAGTATGATCATTTTGATCACTTTGCACTAAAATGGACATTTTTGTGTTGTGTCCTTTCTTACAAAAATTGTGTATAATTTGTATTTAATTCCTGATTTTATTGTGACTGCTGCCTGGATGAATGGGTCAGCATAAATGAGATGGGCTGAAGGGCCTGTTTCTAAGCTGTACTTTTCTGTGACTCAATGTGGCTGTGAGTAAGTGAGTATTTTTATTGCACCCACGTATACATGTATTTGTGCAGATGACATTGAACTCAACAATGACTTTGAACTTTGAATTTTGCATCGAGGCACAAACCACTGAGAAAATTTCACCTTATCCTGATTGAGGTGATTGATGCTCCCCTCATCCTTTCCCGAGCAGTTTTTACAGGAGCACTATCGAGAGGGTCCTGCCTTTCTGCATCACTGTCTGGTACAGGAATTGCAAGGCATCTGACCACAAGTCTCCACAAAGGATTGTGAAGACTGCTGAGAGGATCACTGGGGTCTCCCTTCCATCTATCTGACATATTTATCAGGAGCACTGCATGCACAGGGCCCCTAGCATTGTTAATGATCTCTCCCACCCATCCAACAATCACTTTTATCCTCTACTCTCAGGCAGAAGGTACTGTAGCATTCAGACAAGGATCATTAGGACAGGAAACAGCTTCTTCTCCCGGGCCATAAAATTACTAAAGTCCCTGCCACCACCCAGGTCTCATCACGTATGAAGCACCTGTAGTGTTATACTGTTCACTTTCTAACTTGTGTTGTAAATGCTCCTTATCATTTGTTCATCTATTTGTGGCGATATTATTTAATATGATGTGTGTGTGAGTTATATGTACTGTGTTGTGCGCCTTGGTCCAGAGGAATGGTATTTTGTTTGGCTGTATACTTGGGTACAGTTGAATGACAATAAACTGAACTTGAATTTGAACTGACCCTTTTATTCAGAACAGTGATATACAGTGAGAAATATATATGTATATGAAAAATTTATTTATTTATTTATTTAAGAGTGAGAGGAAGAATTGAGAAATACTGTATATATATTTGTGTGTGTGTGTGTGTGCATGTGAGTGAGTGTGTGTGTGTGTGTGTGTGTGAGTGCGTGTGCGTGCGTGTGTGTGGTTCCTTAAGGTTGTTACAGCCATTGGTGGTAGTGGGAATAAGCTCCCATTAACTATTAAATAGGGAAAGCTGCAAGAGTAAACCCCAAGGAAATATCTAGAGCTGGACTCCCTAAGGGTGACTTACAATGAGTTCAACAGTGACTGACGGTTCCTGGTGCTTAACTCTATCAGCCTCTGCCATTTATTTGGATTCCACAGCTGCAAGGAGAGGGGGAGCTTTCTGCATGGGCAGAAGCTTGCTCTCTGTATCATACTGTCCTAGCTTGTGTACGCGCTTGCTTTGAGTTCAAGAGCCATGAGGTAATGTTACAGTTATTTAAGACCTTGGTCAGACCCCACTTGGAGTACTGTGTTCAGTTCTGGTCACCTCACTAAAGGAAGGGTGTAGATACTATAGAGAGAGTGCAGAGGAGATTTACAAAGATGTTGCCTGGATTGGAGAGCGTGCCTCATGAGAATAGGTTGCGTGTACTTGGCCTTTTCTCCTTGAAGTGATGGAGGATGAGAGGTGACCTGATAGAGGTGTATAAGATGATGAGGGTCATTGATCATATGGATAGCTGGAGGCTTTTCCTAGGGCTGAAATGGCTAACATGAGGGGGCATAGTTTTAAGGTGCATGGAAATTGGTACAGAGGGGATATCAGGGGTAATTTTTTCATGCAGAGAGTGGTGGACGTGAAGAATGCACTGCTGACAGCAGTGGTGCAAGCACATACAATTGGGTCTTTTAAGAGCCTATTAGATAGGTACATGGAGCTTAGAAAAATAGAGGGCTGTGCTGGGGAAATTCTAGGCAGTTTCTAGAGTAGGTCACATGGTCAGCACAACATTGTGGGCTGAAGGAGCTTTAAAGCGCTGTAAATTTCTGTGTTCTATGTTCTTATCATGTACACAGCTGAGACGCAACATCCATGATCGATTCCAACCAATGGAGGCCCTCTGATATATGTATGAGTGTGTATATATTTATTTCTCAATTCTTCCTCTCTGCATCCAACCTACTCAATCTTGATAACTGCATCCACAAAACAGAACTCTTATTTATTTTCAGACTGACGTTAGAAGTGCAGAGGAAGGACACAGAGATTGGACGTATTAAATCCACATCCTGTTTTCTTCTCTCTTAGTTCAAAGAAGCCTACTTGAGGCCTTAGTCATTGGAACTCTGGTTAACAGAGATATATGAAATGATACTTATTAAATACTTGCCCACCTTCATTTCTATTCCATTCCATCCCTCTGAGAATGAGGAACATCATGATGCATGCATCCACTGGGACGAGGCTTGCAATGGACCGAAGAATCCGATGACACACAAAGACTTCACTTTGTAATGGTCTTGTAAACTCATGTAATGTAAGGTAATGGATTGAGCTAATGACATTATTAGCAACAAAGCAGAACTTGCCAGCACTGCACATTTCTCTCTCATAACTGAGTCTGTCATCTTTGCAAAGACTGAATTTCTTTTTTTTCTCATTGCTTATGGTTATGATGGGGGATTGTCTTCACTAGAGCTTCTTCCTTAAGAATAAAGAAACTCTCTTATTCAAGGGAATCTTTCTAGTGCATTATCTGAGAACAGAGAATTGAAAAAAACAAAACAGCAAGCTACATGAATATAATTCATGTATAATTCATATGAAGTGTGTTGTCTATACCCACAAGCCTGTTATGTTTCTGAAGCAGCTTTTTTCATTGTACCTGTACACACTGTATTTGTACACATGACAATAAGCTCCGTTTGACTTGACTAGGTCTTGAAGTAACGTTGACTGAGAGTGAGAAATAATTTCCCCATTTTGTTGTTCTCTGGTTACTTTGAGTGAATCTGTTAGATAGAATCATATATTTTACTTTATCTGAGGATTGCTCTATCTGTGCTGGTAACAATAGACACAGTTAATCCACCTTTCCTGCTCTTTTTTCCGAACCCTACAGGTTATGGCTGTACAAGTGCTCATTCAGGTGTGTTTCAGAGGTGGTAAGGTATTTTACCTTCTGTCTTTCAGGTAGTGAGTTCAAGCCATTGTAACCTTTCACCCTTTTGCTAATAGAGTCAGAGAAAACTACAGCACAGAAACAGGCCTCTCGGCCCATCTAATTCATACCAGACCATTTAACAATCTTGTCCCATGGACTTGCACCCAGGCCATTGCCTTCCATACCCCTCCCATCCACGTACCTTTCCAAACTTCTCTTAAACATTGAAATCGAAACTGCATTTATCACTTCCGTGGGCAGTTCATTCCACACTCTGAATGAAGAGGTTTTTTCTCAGATTCCCCTTAAACATTTAACCATTCACCCTTAGCCCATGAACTCTAGTTGTAGCCTCACCCAACCTCAGTGGAGAAAGTCTGATGCATTTACCTCATCTATACCCCTCATTACAGAGAGATTCTAGAGAAATTATCAAGAAATTATTGCGAGAAATTATCAAGAGAGACTATCTACTATATAAATAAATTATGTTTTCCCAACTTCCATCTAATCATTCCACCAATTAGCTTCCATCCATCCTCCTTGTTACTGATCTTTTTAGTTTTGCCTGCCTAAGCCTCTCATTATTTTATACACATCAATTACATATCTTATCTAGGACTTCTTCATTAAGCCCTTTACTCGTCAGCAAAAAGCCGCAGTGAAGACATCATAATCATAATAATCCAATTTATTCAATGTCCTTGTAAATCCCCAGTCTGTAGTATTAATGCATTGCTCCTGTGGTACGGCAGTCAGATGGTCTGCCTGCTCTGGATATGGCCTAACTGGTGTTTTATTCAGTTCTACCAAGCCTAGTAGATGTTCTCCAAAGGGATTAATCCCTTAATGAAGAATGCCTGTGTGTGACTTTGTTTAACCTGGGGAGCCTGATGCTTGAGCATCTACCACATGATCCTTGACAGACTGGTGTCAGGGTCTAGTGGCGTGGAATGCAGGGTGACTGGGGGACCCTGCATTCACTGCTGCAGATTTCCTGTGCCTTCACTGTCGTGGTGATGTATCATCATCGACTGTCATCTCCACCACTGAGTTCTTGTTGGATTGCCCTTTGTCTAAAACCTCCCCCTTGACCGTACAGCCATGGGTGACCCTACCAGGCGCTGAGATCCAGGCAGCATCGCTCTGAGGATCTCTGGAACTCACCAGCCTCTCCTTCACGATAAGCTGATGATCCTCAGAGAAGCTGTGTAATAAAAGCACAACATGCTAAAACTCTCTTTCTGTGGAAAGAGAAAGAGTTAATGCTTGCGGTTGAAGGCCCTTTGTCAGAATGCTCCGTCAATTATTTCTGCACCCTGGCCGAGAAAGGCAAGGGTTCATACGCCTTCATAACTATTTAATGGAGGGATTTCACAACAGCACAGTGCCTTCCCTAGACATAATTGCAGAAACAGAGATGTTTACTGGCTCTGTGTGTAGTGGGCAGACAGATGGATAACACACTGGGAATGGTTCTAATGGGTGAGATCTCAATGACTCCTTTTTCACGGCTGACACATTTATGTTCTTTTAATTGTTTCCATTGAGAAAAAATGAGAGCAGTTACCAGAGGATGATTACTTTGGATTAATCAACTGAATGAATGAGGTCTCAAAACTTGTTAATTTTACAGGGAAACTCTTGTTAATTGGTGTGTGTATATGTGAGAACATATCTCTGATTTCATTTGACATTATCAAGTGCACCCACGTGCTCTTATCAACAAAGGACTTCTACAAACTCACCTACATTTCCCTTGTCCAACCTCGATATACTGATGTGATGAACTGATCTGCATGGTTGACATGTAAGCTAAGTTGTTCTTGCTACATAAAACATAATAAACCAAATTGCCAATTTACATAGAGGCACGGGGCACAAACACGCTGATATTACACAGTTGTATGAATGCCTGTGGTGAAAACTCACAGTGTAGTTGCTTACCTTGATGTAAAACCTGCTCCGGTTTCCTCCCATAGTCAAAAGACATACTGATTGGGGTTAGTGAGTTGTGAGGATTGAATGTTGGTGCTGGAACCCATAGCGACACTTGTTGACAGCCAGCATAATCCTCACTGATTTGATTTAATGCAAACACAGCTTTTCGAAGTAGTGCCATGTGACTAATAAAGTTCATCTTTAAGATCCTGAAAAAGTGTCTTGGCCTGAAACATTGACTATTCTTTTCCAAAGATGCTGCCTGACCTGCTGAGTTCCTCCAGCAATTTGTTGCTTAAAGATCTTCAATCTTTATGTGGTTTTAATAGAACAGAATCAGAATGTCACACACCCAGTGATTGGCTTCACTAGCCACAAGTATTAGTTGGAAGTTGAAGTGTGTACAGGATTTATTTCCTGAAGACTGGTTCACATTTTAGGCATTATTTCCATTATTTTGTAGCTCCAAAATAATCCCCAGCACAAGGGTTCTTGTCCAGGTTCACCACAAGCAGCTGCATGGCAGAGGACACTCTCACCTTGAGGCTGTCCCCGGGGATGAACAGAGGTAAACGTCGAGTGCTGCTGGAAGATCATCAACTTGATGAAAGACTCCCTTCAGTCTGCTGAAACTTACGAGATATCTGTAAGGGAACGCAGCCGGCTGGCACATTCCAGGTTCAGGAGTACATACTGATTTATGCACTGAAGCTTTATGCAGCCAATGCAAAGACTCTGTGGGGAGGACCACAGTCTAAGCTCTTGCTGCTTCTAGACACTAAGTCATGTGTAAAAGCCTCTGTAACAATTCAAGTGTGTAATGTCCAAGGAAGCCACAAATAGAAATTGTGCATTTTACACAGAATATGCTAACACTGCAAATGTACAGGACCATAGCACCAGGATCAGGAACAGTTATTACTTGGGAGCTGGGGGTAGTTCGGGGTTCCGACATTTAACTGTTATTCATTCTTTGGGACACCCCTCTGTTTTCATGGATGGTTGTGCAGAAAAAGCATTTCAGGATGTACATTGTATACATTTCTCTGACATTAAATTGGACCCTTGAACCTTTGAACCCTCAACCATCAGGCTCTCGAACCAGAGGGGATAACATCACTCAATTTCACTTACCCTATCAATGAAACATTCCCATACCCTATGGACTCACTTTCAAGGACTCTTCATCTCATGTTCTCAGTATTTATTACTTATTTAAAAGTTCAAAGTAAAATTTATTATCAGACTACATACAAGTCACCACATACAACCGTGAGATTCTTTTTCCTGCGGGCATACTTAGCTTAACTTTAACAGTAACTTTAAACAGTATCAATGAACAACAAGCTGTGCAAATAAAAATAAAAATAAATAACAATAAATAACGAGTATGAAAGTGAGTCCTTAAAGTGAGACAATCAGTTGTGTAAACAAGAGAAATAGACTGAGTGTAGTGAACCCCTTTTGTTCCAAAGCCTGATGGTTGAGGGGTAGTAACTGTTCTTGAACCTGGTGGTGTGAGTCCTGAGGTTTCTGTACATTCTTCCTGATGGCAGCAGTGAGAAAAGAGCATGGCCTGGGTGGTGAGGATCTTGGATGATGGGCGCTGCTTTTCTATGGCAACGTTTCATGTAGATATGCTCAATGGTTGGGAGAGATTTACCCGTGACGTACTGGGCAGAATCCACAACAGTTTTTTTAGGATTTTCTGCTCAAAGGCTTTGGTGTTCCCATACAAGGCTATAATGCAGCCAGTCAGCACAATTTCCACCACACATCTAGAAACATAGAAAACCTACAGCACGATACAGGCCCTTCGACCCACAATGCTGTGCCAAACATGTACTTACTTTAGAAATTACCTAGAGTTACCCATAGACCTCTATTTTTCTAAGCATCCAGGAGTCTCTTAAAAGACCCTATTGTATCCGCCTCCACCACCGTCGCCGGCAGCCCATTCCACGCACTCACCACTGTCTGTGTAAAAAACATAACCCTGACATCTCCTCTGTACCTACTTCCAAGCACCTTAAAACTCTGCCTCTCGTGTTAACCATTTCAGCCCTGGGAAAAAGCCTCTGATGAGATCAATGCCTCTCATCATCTTGTACACCTCTATCAGGTCACCTCTCATCCTCCATCGCTCCGTCTACAGAAGATTGCCAAGGTTTTTGATGTCATGCCGAATCTCCACATACTCCTGAGGAAACAGAGGCACTGTTGTGCTTTCTTCACCATTATATTTATATGATGGGTCTAGAACAGGCCCTCTGAGACAGTGACACCCAGGAATTTAAAGTTATTGACCCTCTCCACCTCTGATCCTCCAATGAGTACTGGCTCATGGACCTCTGATTTCTTCCCCTGAAATCTACAATCAGTTTATTGGCTTTATTGACATTAAATGAGAGGTGGTTGTTTTTACACCACTCAGCCGAGTATTCAGTCTCCCTCCTGTCTGTTGATATAGCTCACAACAGTGATGTCATCAGCAAACCTGTATCTGCTGTTGGAGCTTTACTTAGCCACACAGTCATAGGTGTAAAGCGAGTAGAACAGGGGGCAAAGCACACATCCCTGCGGTGCTCCTGTGCTGATGGAGATTGTGGAGGAGTTGCTTTTACCAATACGACCTGACTGGGATCGACAAGTGAGGAAATCCAGGATCCAATTGCACAAGAGGGTATTGAGGCCCAGGTCTTGGAGTTTACTGATGTGTTTTGAGGGAGGGGATGATGGTATTAAATGTTGAGCTGTAATTGATAAAGAGCATCCCAGTGTGTACATCTTTGCTGTCTAGATATTCCAGGGTTGTGTGAAGAGCGAATGAGATGATATCCACTGTAGATCTGTTGCTTCAGTAGGCAAACTGGAGTGGATCCAAGTCATCACTCAGACAGGAGCTGATATGCTTCAACACCAGCCTCTCTAAGCACTTCATCACTGTGGATGTAAGTGCCACTGGGTGATAGTCATTTAGACAGGTTACCACGCTCTTCTTGGGCACCAGTATGACTGAAGCAGGTGGGTACCACACACTGCCGGAGCAGGAGTTGAAGATATCTGTGAACACTCCAGCCAGTTGGTCAGCAGCCACGTACTCCTGCCAGAATGGATACTTTCCTTGGATTCATTTTCTTGAAAACAGCCCACACATCAGGAGGAGGAGCTTAGGAGAACAAAGGCACCTAATGGCAACTCCTTTGCTTGCATCTTCGGAAACAGCTCTGTTTCTGTCTTTAGTTACTCTATTTTTCCCTTTCTGGGTTCTTTTGAAGATGCTGACCTGGAGTTACACGCTGACTTCCATTCTTTGCGGAAATGAGACCTGCTCTTGGGGTCTCATGTCTGGTTGCTATTCGATATGCCAAGGATGCGGCCTAGAAGACTGGCACGCCTTCAGGGTTCCAGGATTTTGTGGCTCCGGAGGCTGGCAGACTCAGGGCTGGTGCTGCCTTAGGGAACTAGTGTGTCGTGGGAGATGGAAGATCGAAAGCAGTGAGCTGGCAGTTGGCCGTGTGCCCAGAGACCCAAGTTCTTTGGGTACAGAGCTTGGAAGAAGCGACGCAATGGACTCTTAATGTCATAAATCAGCCAGTTATTTGTTATGTCTCCCCTCTCACTGTGAAACAGGGACACCCCTTTCTCCCTTATTCCAGAGAAAAGGAGCATGTGGTATGTCAAATTACCAGGGGAACGAGTAGTCTTTGGGGTAAAGTCTATTTCTTTATTGATGCTTGAGCACGCTTGAGTGCTCGGTGGGAAGGAGCCGTTGCTTTTTTTGCTGGTGGGGAGGGGTGATTATTTCTTTGCTGCTGCTTATGTGGGGGGGGGGAATTTGGGTTCTAACATTTAACTGTCATTCATTCTTTGGGGCACTCCTCTGTTTTCATGGATGTTTGCGAAGTAAAGAAATTCAGGATGTATGTTGTATACATTTCTCTGACATTAAATGTACCTTTGAAACCTTATCTTCAGATACTGAGCCCAAAGGATCATCAGGGAACATGGGGGTGCGCGATGGTTCCTCCCTGTTCTGGTGGTCAAAATGAGTATAGAAGGCATTGAGCTCATCTGGAAGCGAAGCTTTGCCATCCCCTATGTAGCAAGATTTAATTTTGTGGGAGATTATGGCATTCAAACCCTGCCACAGCTGTCGAGCATCCCTTGTTGATTCCAGTCTAGTCTGGAATCTCCACTTCATCAGAGATGGCTTTCTGGAGATCATACCTGCACCTCTTGTAGCTGTCGAGCATCCCTCATTGACTCCAGTTATTTATTTATTATTATTATTTCTTTCTGTTTGCACTTGCACAGTCTGATGCCTTTTACATGCTAGTTGAATGCCCAAGTTGGTGCAGTGTTTCATTGATTGTCTCATGGTTATTAATCTATGCGCTTATTGAGAATATTTCCCCTCTTATATTTTTCACCAGATAAGTAATTCTTTTAACACAACCACAAGCCATTGAGGTGGAAACAGATTCCATTGTATAGCTGAAGTATTTGTAGGGCTATGGAGTGAGGTAGAGCTGGTACAGACTCAGAAGAAATGAATGGCCCTCATCCATGATGAAACCATTGCTTCTGTTTCCTGCTGAGCTGCTTGCACCTGTGGACTCACTTTCAAGGATTTTTCATCTCACGTTCTCGATATTTATTGCTTTTTTATTTATTATTATCAACTCTTTCTTTTCGTATTTGCACAATGTATTGTCTTTCTCACACTGGTTGAACATTCAAGTTGCTATGGTCTTTTATTGATTCTTTTATAGTTATTATTCTATTATGGATTTATTGAGTTAGCCTGCAAGAAAATGAATCTCAGGATTGTATATGGTGATATATACGTATTTGATAATAAATTTACTTTGAACTTTGAAATGTATCGACCTGATAGCTCTATCCATATATAGATTAAATAACGTCGATGTCCTGAAGAAGGGTCTGGGCCCTAAACATTGACTTTTTATTCATCTCCATAGATTCTGCCTGATCTGCTGAGTTCCTCCAGCATCTTGTGTGTGTTTCTCTGGATTTCCAGCATCTGCAGAATCTCTGGTGTTAAGCAGCACTGTGAATGTCAATAAAAAAGGTGATACACTGCCTTTGTATTTCTGAAATATATTTTTCATGAATAAAATTTGTTCTTAAATTAAAAAAAGAGCTTCTGGGAAAAGCTTCTATAAATCCTTCAGTGGAATAGAAAGGTCACAAGCAAAACAGCTTCCCAGAATGGCCCATCCTCTCTCATGGAATATTGGACAACAGCAAGATCATTCTTTAGAGTATGGCTCAGAAGGAGTAGAAACATTCCTGCACAGTTCCGGCGACGAGCTTTAAAAACCCAGTCTCATAAAAGACAGGTGTCGTCTCGTGGAGCGGTCAGTTTGGGAGTGGTCTGAGTCAGAGTGGTAACACTTTGGTTCAACAGGGCTTCGGTGTGAACAGGCTGAGGCAAGGTATTTCTTATTTCTAACTATTGAGAGAATAGGGAGTATGTCTACAGGGCCAGTGCTCTGATCTGGGTGTCAGATATGGGACTTCCAGGAGCCTACCAGACTCCCTGATGGCCGCATCTGCACCAGATGTATCGAGATGCAGCTCCTAAGAGACTGTGTTAAGGAACTGGAGATGCAGCTTGATGACCTTCAGCTTGTTAGGGAAAGTGATAGACAGGAGCTACAGGGAGGTAGTCACCCAAGGCTACAGGAGACAGATAAAGGGTGACTGTCAGGAGAGGGAAGGGAGAACGTCAGATAGTGGAGAGCATTTTGAGTACTGTTGGGGGTACGGACGACCTGGGGTAGAAACAGTGGCTGTGCCTCTGGCACTGAGTCTTGCCCTGCGGCTCAGAAGGGTAGGGAACTGAAGAGGATAGCAACAGTAATAAGATACTCTATAGTTAAGGGGACAGATAGACAATTCTGTAGATGCAAAAAGGAAACACTGCTGGTAGTTTTCCTCCCAGGTACCAGGCCCGCGATATTTCTGAGCACATCTACAATATCCTGACAATGGTGGGTGAGCAGCCAGAAGTCGTGGTAGATATTGGTACCAACGACATAGGTAGATAAAAGGAGGAGGTCCTGAAAACAGAACACAGGGAGTTAGGAAGGAAGCTGAGAAGCAGGACCTCAAGGGTAGTAATCTCGGGATTGCTGCCTATGAGTCTGAGGTAAAGCAGGCAACTGCAGTGTTGGCATTTATTTTAAGGGGAATAGAATATAAAAGCAAGGAGATAATGCTGACCCTTTATAAGACATGAATCAGGCCGCACTTAGAGTATTGTCAACAGTTTTGGGCCCCATATCTCAGAAAGCATGTGTTGCCATTGGAGAGAGTACAGAGGAGGTTTATGAGGATGATTCCAGGAATAAAGGGGTTAACATATGAGGAGCATTTGGCAGTTTTGGGCCAGTTCTGGGTATCTCATTAAAACCGACCAAATGTTGCCTGTACATTGAAGTTATAGACAATAGACAATAGGTGCAGACGTAGACCGTTCGGCCCTTTGAATTGTTGCTGAATCCATTAGAAAGGATGCAGGCATAACAGGGCTAATGGTTTGAGGCTGCGTGGTCACTCGGATCAAAGCCTCCCTGTACCTGGATGACATTGATGTCTTCCACTCTGATCCACGGTCAGCTCGCACAGTCCGGTTTGAAGGAGTTGGATTATGATCTAAAAATTAGTTGGAGTGGTGAGGCAAGGTCCAACAAAAACCTGGACAGTGTGGTTGCCTCTCCCTCTCAATGGCAGGTAAGAAGCTGACCATCGGGTGTGAGATTCCCTCAGCATTGTGTTACCTGGCACAGGTGTAGCCCACACTCCATTGTACACTGTGACAGTCACCTGAACCATCATCCTTTTCATTTGGCGATTGCAGTTGGAACGTGACCCATACATCGCACAGCATAAATCGCCAGAGGATGGGTTGGGGGTTGCGGTAAAGCATGAAAACCATTTAGCAGAATGCCTCATCACCAGAGCTCACTAACAAACGCCAGTCTGGCAGAGAGAGAGGGTTTTCCTGCCCCAAGCGTCTCACCTCCTACACACGCTGTCCTCTGAACAGATGTGGTGATGACGAGACAATCGGCCACTGCCCAGCGGACTCAGGGACAGAATGCAGGGGTCGCTGACAAGATTTGTCCTGTGCAGCTGCATTACTGAAGACTGTCTAATCTCTGGGCGATTTCTGGGGACACGTTGAGACAAACATCATGCTGCCGGAAGATCATTAACTCAGTTTGTGGAGAAGGAATATAAAAGAAAGACCTGGTGGAGCTGAACACTGAGAGGCAGAGTCCTGTGTATCATCCCCTCAGTCACTTGGAGAGTGTATTTAAAAAGTCGATACCAGTGGCAGTTTGTGACTGTATTAACTTGACATGACAAATGCACAAACTTGAGAAGACTATGCATACATAGTGAAGACAAAACTACCAACACAAAGAAAACCATGTACTGGTTTGTACCTGTACACTGTGCAAAAGTCTGATGCACATGTACATATCTAGGGTGCCTAAAGCTTTACAGTACTGTAGTAATTTTATCTATTTCACTCTAGTGCTGCCACACAAAAAAAAACAACACAAAGGTATGACATATGTGAGTGATGATAAACCTGATTCTATTGTGGGCTGAAAGTCGGTGGGGGGAGCAGGGAGAGGGGAATCATGGTTGGGAAAAGGGGAAGGGAGAGGGGAGGGAGCAGGAAGCACCAGAGAGACATTCTGTAATGATAAATAAACCTATTGTTTGGAAATAAATGTCCTTCACTATTCACCAACCACCCCCTCTCCCTGCCCCTGGCTCTGCTTCTCTGCTATGTATCTTATAATTAGTTAATTGCAGCAAAAATTTGGAGGGTGCTGTATAAAAATGTGAGCCTTCTTATTATTTTAAAAAATAAACTTTGGTTGTCGCATATACAGTGAAACATTGAAATATACATTGAAATACATTGTTTCATCCACAGCCAACATAGTCCAAGGGTTTGCTGGGGGAAGGTCACAAGTTTCACAGTGCTTCCAGTGCCCATAACTTACTGATACTAACCTGTTCGTCTGTGGAATAACCATATAACCATATAACAATCACAGCACGGAAACAGGCCATTCCGGCCCTCCTAGTCCATGCCGAACTCTTAATCTCACCTAGTCCCACCTACCCGCACTCAGCCCATAACCCTCCACTCCTTTCCTGTCCATATACCTATCCAATTTTACCTTAAATGACACAACTGAACTGGCCTCTACTACTTCTACAGGAAGCTCATTCCACACAGCTATCACTCTCTGAGTAAAGAAATACCCCCTCGTGTTTCCCTTAAACTTTTGCCCCCTAACTCTCAAATCATGTCCTCTCGTTTGAATCTCCCCTACTCTCAATGGAAACAGCCTATTCACGTCAACTCTATCTATCCCTCTCAACATTTTAAATACCTCGATCAAATCCCCCCTCAACCTTCTATGCTCCAGTGAATAGAGACCTAACTTGTTCAACCTTTCTCTGTAACTTAAGTGCTGAAACCCAGGTAACATCCTAGTAAATCGTCTCTGCACTCTCTCTAATTTATTGATATCTTTCCTATAATTCGGTGACCAGAACTGTACACAATATTCCAAATTTGGCCTTACCAATGCCTTGTACAATTTTAACATTACATCCCAACTTCTGTACTCAATGCTCTGATTTATAAAGGCCAGCATTCCAAAAGCCTTCTTCACCACCCTATGGACATGAGACTCCACCTTCAGGGAACTATGCACTGTTATTCCTAGATCTCTCTGTTCCATTGCATTCCTCAATGCCCTACCATTTACCCTGTATGTTCTATTTGGATTATTCCTGCCAAAATGTAGAACCTCACACTTCTCAGCATTAAACTCCATCTGCCAACGTTCAGCCCATTCTTCTAACCGGCATAAATCTCCCTGCAAGCTTTGAAAACCCACCTCATTATCCACAACACCTCCTACCTTAGTATCATCAGCATACTTACTAATCCAATTTACCACCCCATCATCCAGATCATTTATGTGGGAGGAAACTGGAGCACACAGAGGAAACCCTGTTTTGAATCAATACATTGTTGGTTACGGTGAGAATATACAACCTCCTTGCAGACAGCGATGGGAAATGAACCTTGACCTCTCGCACTGTGAAGTGCTATGCTAGCCGCTACATTTACATGCCACCCTTTCATGTGTGTAGTCACATTTTATGGTGCAGAGAACTGTGACTCTTTTCCTTTTCCATCCTGGACTGACATAGGTTACAGATCATACAGTCACTTCATCTCATTCAGTCTTATCCAGCTTAAATACCAGTCCCACCACCTTTTCCCTGTAGTATACAGCTGTTAATGCAATAACCCCAAGGTGCAAGACTAGAAACTCCTTTTCTGGCAACTAGAGCACCTACATGTCATTGTAGATGTAACTAAGCCTTTGCTTACTCTTGTACACTGATTCACAAAATTGTAATGCCATTATGGAGAAAGACCATTTATCCCCCTTTCCAATTTTTCAGATTGGTGTAATATTGAATTTGAAAATGAAACCAATGTTTGATTACTCCTTTTGAAAATAACTCAACATGCTTCTCAAAAGTTAATCTGGTTATATTTCTATCTGATCTTCAATGTTGAAATCACTCTGGGGCAAACTAATAAACAGGTTGTTGAGGAAGGAGCAGATATCACTTAATGACAGTGCAGATATCAGTAAATAAGTTAGCACATGATTGATGGCTTCCAGGAAAATGTCTCACTATCTGCTGGGGTCCAAAAGCTTGTTGGATTCTGATGTTTTAATCCAATATTCTTTCCGAAGTCAGGAAAAAGGCACAAAGAGGAATGAAGTCCTAACGTAATCAACCTTTCCCAATAACTCAGGTCCTCAAGTCCTGGCACCATCCATGTAAATTTTCTCTGCACTCTTCCAATATTATTGATATTTTTTCTGTCGGTAGGTGACCAGGACAGCACACAATACTCCAAATTAGGCCTCACCAATGTATCATACAACTTCAATGTAACATCCCAAGTCCTGTGCTCAATACGTTGATTTATGAAGGCCAATGTGCCAAGTGCTCTCTTCTCAACTCCATCTACCTGCAATGCCAATGTAAAGTGAATATGGATCTGCGTCTCCACATCCAATAATACCAGACAGGATGAAGGGTGCTGGATGCTAAACCAGGAAATGAACAAGCAGACTTCCACGAGAACAGATCTTGTACTGATCAGATAGTCACACTCCACATCATAGTCAAGTAGTCATTTTAGTGAAATTCATCTCTGTTCATCAATTTCATTGGATTACGGAAAAGCCTTCGACACTGTAGACAGAGAGATCTTGTGGAGAATCCTGCAACACTATAGAGTACCAGACAAGATGGTCAGACTGATCAAAAAATCATACAAAGGAATGTCCTGCAGAATCAGCCATGGCGGAAAGCTCTCCAGCAACTTTCATGTGAAGACAAGAGTGCCTGATGATCCCTTCACTGTCTCATGAAGACTGGATCATGAAGACATCTATAGCACTGAAGAGGAAAGGGATTAGTGGACCCTATATGACCTGGACTTCATTGATGATATAGCCCTCCTGTCCCTACTTGTTTCCCTTGCCTTACACAATTCAATATCCTTCTCCTTAGTGAATACCGATGAAAAGAAATTGTTCAAAATCTCACCAATCTCTTTTGGCTCCACACATAGCTGTCCACTCTGATTCTCTAAGGGACCAATTTTATCATGTCCAGCTGAGTTGCCGGCCATTTTTCTGCTACTCTGAGCTAAGATGTGAATTCTGTCGTTTTCATGTTCGGCTGAGATTTGCTGGCCGATTGTCACCACTCTGAGCCACCTAGAATGAGGGACCGTCTTCATGAGCTTCTCCGTGTCTAGATACAGATAGACTGTCATTGTTTGGTTTCTGTCGTCTCGTTTCCAGCTGAGAAGGTCCGGCCATTTGTCACTACTCCCAGTTGGGAATTCTATCCCTTTGTGTCTGGCTGAGGATTGCTGGGCATTTGCCACTCCTCTGAGCCAAGATATGAATCATCTGTCTTTGTCTTTGTCGTCTCTGTGTTCCAGTTCCAGGCTCCATGTTCTAGGTCCAGGCTCCAAGTCCAAGTTCAGAGAGATTCTGGCAGTTTTGGCAGTTGGACTGTGCAATCAAGTCAATCAAGATTTGAATAGCTCAGCAGAAAGCCGTTGATTAGACAATCAAGATTTGAATAGCTCAGACTCAGCAGAAAGCAGCTGATTGGGCAATCAAGGTCAGGTGACCAAGCAGTTTGAAAAGCTGAAACAAATAAATAGAGGGTTACCTCAAGCGGAGCGGCCAGTGAGTGAGCGGGCCAGTGAAGGAGTGGAGATTTGAGGCTTTGACTTGAGAGGCTTGGACGAGCTTCACTCCAAGTGAGGTAAGGCCGGGTAAGTTCCTTTCAAAGGAGAAAGTTTCAAAAGTTGAGGCAAGTATTGGATAGGTCATGGCAGCTGAGATTGGCCCCGTGGTTTGTTCATCCTGCAGCATGTGGGAAATCAGGGATACTTCCAGTGTCCCTGACGACTATGTGTGCAGGAAGTGTGTCCAGCTGCAGCTTCTGGCAGACCGCATTGAGCGTCTGGAACTGCGATTGGATTCATACTGGAGCGTCCGCGATGCTGAGAAAGTCATGAATAGCACATTCAGTGAGTTGGCCACACCGCAGGTAAAGGCTACACAGGCAGAAAGGGAAGGGGTGGCCACTAGACAGTGTAACAGTAGGCAGGTAGTGCAGGAGTCCCCTGAGGTCATCTCCCTCCTAAACAGATACACTGTTTTGGATACTGTTGGGGGAGATGTCTCATCAGGGGAAGGCAGCAGCAGCCAAGTTCATTGCACCATGGGTGGCTTTGTGGCACAGGAGGGAAGGAAAAGGAGTGGGAGAGCTATAGTGATAGGGGATTCGATTGTAAGGGGAATAGATAGGCGTTTCTGCGGCCGCAAACGAGACTCCAGGATGGTATGTTGAATCCCTGGTGCAAGGGTCAAGGATGTTTCTGAGCAGCTGTAGGACATTCTGGAATGGGAGGGTGAACAGCCAGTGGTCGTGGTGCACATAGGTACCAACGATATAGTTAAAAAACGGGATGAGGTTCTACAAGGTGAATTTAGGGAGTTAGGAGATAAACTAAAAAGTAGGACCACAAAGGTAATAATCTCTGGATTACTACCAGTGCCACGTGCTAGTCAGAGTAGATATAGGAGGATATTTCAGATGAATACGTGGCTTGAAAAATGGTGCCAGGGGAGGGATTCAAATTTCTGGGGCATTGGAACCAGTTCTGGGGGAGGTGGGACCGATATAAACAGGACGGTCTGCACCTGGGCTGGACTGGAACCAATGTCCTAGGGGGAGCATTTGCTACTGCTGTTCAGGAGGTTTTAAACTAATGTGGCAGGGGCATGGGAATAAGTGCAGAGAGACAGAGGAGTGTAAAATGAGGGTAGAAGCAAAAAGTAGTAAGGTGAAAAGTAAAAGTGGCAGGCAGGCAAATCCAGGGCAAAAAGCAAAAAGAGCCACTTTTCAGCATAATTGTATAAGGGCTAAGAGTGTTGTAAAAACAAGCCTGAAGGCTTTGTGTGTCAATGTGAGGAGCATTCGTAACAAAGTGGATGAATTGAATGTGCAGATAGTTATTAATGAATATGATATAGTTGGGATCACAGAGACATGGCTCCAGGGTGACCAAGGATGGGAGCTCAACATCCAGGGATATTCAATATTCAGGAGGGATAGACAGGAAAGAAAAGGAGGTGGGGTAGCATTGCTGGTTAGAGAGGAGATTAACACAATAGAAAGGAAGGACATTAGCCTGGAGGATGTGGAATCGATATGGGTAGAGCTACATAACACTAAGGGGCAGAAAATGCTGGTGGGAGTTGTGTACAGGCCACCTAACAGTAGTAGTGAGGTTGGGGATGGCATTAAACAGAAAATTAGAAATGCGTGCAATAAAGGAACAGTAGTTATAATGGGTGACTTCAATCTACATATAGATTGGGTGAACCAAATTGGTAAGGGTGCTGAGGAAGAGGATTTCTTGGAATGTATGCAGGATGGTTTTCTGAACCAACATGTCGAGGAACCAACTAGAGAGCAGGCCATTCTATATTGGATATTGAGCAATGAGGAAGGGTTAGTTAGCAATCTTGTCGTGCGAGGCCCCTTGGGTAAGAGTGACCATAATATGGTGGAATTCTTCATTAAGATGGAGAGTGACATAGTTAATTCAGAAACAAAGGTTCTGAACTTAAAGAAGGGTAACTTTGAAGGTATGAGACGTGAATTAGCTAAGATAGTCTGGCAAATGATACTTAAAGGGTTGACGGTGGATATGCAATGGCAAGCATTTAAAGATCGCATGGATGAGCTACAACAATTGTTCATCCCAGTTTGGCAAAAGAACAAACCAGGGAAGGTAGTGCACCCGTGGCTGACAAGGAAAATTAGGGATAGTATCAAGTCCAAAGAAGAAACATATAAATTAGCAAAAAAAAGCGGCACACCTGAGGACTGGGAGAAATTCAGAGACCAGCAGAGGAGGACAAAGGGCTTAATTAGGAAAGGGAAAAAAGATTATGAGAGGGAACATAAAAACTGACTGTAAAAGCTTTTATAGATACGTGAAAAGAAAAAGATTGGTCAAGACAAATGTAGGTCCTTTACAGTCAGAAACAGGTGAATTGATCATAGACATTGCAGACCAATTGAATAACTACTTTGGTTCTGTCTTCACTAAGGAGGACATAAATAATCTTCTGGAAATAGTAAGGGACCGAGGGTCTAGTGAGATGGAGGAACTGAGGGAAATACATGTTAGTAGGGAAGTGGTGTTAGGTAAATTGAAGGGATTAAAGGCAGAGAAATCCCCAGGGCCAGATATTCTGCATCCCAGAGTGCTTAAGGAAGTAGTCCAAGAAATAGTGGATGCATTAGTGATAATTTTTCAAAACTCCTTAGATTCTGGATTAGTTCCTGAGGATTGGACGGTGGCTAATGTAACCTCACTTTTTAAAAAAGGAGGGAGAGAGAAACCGGGGAATTATAGACCAGTTAGTCTGACATCGGTGGTGGGGAAAATGCTGGAGTCAGTTATCAAAGATGTGATACCAGCACATTTGGAAAGAGGTGAAATCATCGGACAAAGTCAGCACGGATTTGTGAAAGGAAAATCATGTCTGACGAATCTTATAGAATCTTTTGAAGATGTAACTAGTAGAGTGGATAGGGGAGAGCCAGTGGATGTGGTATATTTAGATTTTTAAAAGGCTTTTGACAAGGTCCCACACAGGAGATTAGTGTGCAAACTTAAAGCACACGGTATTGGGGGTATGGTACTCATCTGGATAGAGAATTGGTTGGCAGACAGGAAGCAAAGAGTGGGAGTAAACGGGACCTTTTCAGAATGGCAGGCAGTGACTAGTGGGGTACCGCAAGGCTCAGTGCTGGGACCCCAGTTGTTTACAATATATATTAATGATTTAGACGAGGGAATTAAATACAGCATCTCAAAGTTTGCGGATGACATGAAGCTGGGCGGCGGTGTTAGCTGTGAGGAGGATGCTAAGAGGATGCAGGGTGACTTGGATAGGTTAGGTGAGTGGGCAAATTCATGGCAGATGCTATTTAATGTGGATAAATGTGAAGTTATCCACTTTGGTTGCAAGAACAGGAAAACAGATTATTATCTGAACAGTGGCCGATTAGGAAAAGGGGAGATGCAACGAGACCTGGGTGTCATTGTACACCAGTCATTGAAGGTGGGCATGCAGGTACAGCAGGTGGTGAAAAAGGCAAATGGTATGTTGGCATTCATAGCAAAAGGATTTGAGTACAGGAGCAGGGAGGTTCTACTGCAGTTGTACAAGGCCTTGGTGAGACCGCACCTAGAATATTGTGTGCAGTTTTGGTCCCCTAATCTGAGGAAAGACATTCTCGTCATAGAGGGAGTACAGAGAAGGTTCACCAGATTGATTCCTGAGATGGCAGGACTTTCATATGAAGAAAGACTGGATCGACGAGGCTTATACTCACTGGAATTTAGAAGATTGAGGGGGGATCTTATTGAAACGTATAAAATTCTAAAGGGATTGGACAAGCTAGATGCAGGAAGATTGTTTCCGATGTTGGGGAAGTCCAGAACGAGGGGTCACAGTTTAAGGATAAAGGGGAAGCCTTTTAGGACCGAGATGAGGAAAAACTTCTTCACACAGAGAGTGGTGAATCTGTGGAATTCTCTGTCACAGGAAACAGTTGAGGTCGGTTCATTGGCTATATTTAAGAGGAAGTTAGATATGGCCCTTGTGGCTAAAGGGATCAGGGGGTATGGAGAGAAAGCAGGTACAGGGTTCTGAGTTGGATGATCAGCCATGATCATACTGAATGGTGGTGCAGGCTCGAAGGGCCAAATGACCTACTCCTGCACCTATTTTCTATGTTTCTATGTTCAGTTCAGGTCCAGGTTCCGAGTCGGAGTCAAGTCCAAATCTGTCTCTGTGTCAAGTCTCCGTGCCTGTGCCCTGCGCTTGGGTCCATTTCCAGTCACCTTCCACCGCTCCTTACGCTCCATTGCAAAACCTTCCCCCATTCCCAACCATAATTCCCCTCTCTCTGTCCCCTTTCCCAATCTCAGTCCACAATAGAGACCCATACCAGAATCAAGTTTATCATCACTCACATATGTCATGAAATTTTGAAATTTGTTTCTTTTTGCAGCAGTGGTACAGTGCAATAAGTAAAATTACTACAGTTCTGTGCAAATGTCTTAAGCACCCTAACTATATATATACCGAAGACTTTTGCACAGTACTGTATATGTCTGCATATACTACCTTGAGCAACACACACAAAATGCTGGAGAAGCTCAGCAGGCCATGCAGTATCTATGGAAAAGAGTACCGTCAATGACATTTTGGGCCGAGATCCTGCTGAAGGGTCTTAACCCGAAAAGTTGTCGACTGTACTCATTTCCATAGATGCTGCCTGGCCTGCTGAGTTTCTCCAGCATTTTGTGGGAGTTGCTTGGATTTCCAGCATCTGCAGATTTTCTCTTGTTTATACCACCTTGAAATTCATTTTCTTACAGGTACTCAGAGTAGAACAAAAAAATACAATAGGGTTAATGAACAACTTGCCTGCATTTTTCACAAAATTGAGTTGTTGGAGGAACTCAGTAGGTTAGTACAGTGCAATACACAAAATCACTATAGTACTGTGTAAAGGTCTTAGGCACCCTAGTGATGCATATGTGCACCTAAAACTTCTACACAGTACTGTACTACACCTGCTCTTATGTTCTAAGAATCAAAGAATAAAGGGACACAAAGGAATAGGTACAAGAGTCTCATGGTCTCCTTCTACATTATGGCAAGTTGACTCGAAGCAGTAACTCTTTCTCTCTCCACAGATGCTGCTGTCCAGCTGAGCGTTTCCAGCTTTTTTATTATTTCCATTATTTCACTCTAGTTCTGTTTTCAGTTAAAAGTTGGAATCCTAAAGTTACCCTAAATAATTAAACTTTTTGAAAGGAAATGCAGAAATGTCTATTTACTCCAGCGCATCATGTCAGTTTAAACATAATTCCATTCTTCTGCTCAATATTCCTTAGCGCTCGGCTTCTGAGCAAACATGTACCTTCCTTTAAGTACCTTGATTGATTCTACATCAGATTCTCTAGGCCAGAACAGTCCACCTTTTCACAGTACTCTCGATGAAGCTGTTAATACAAATCAGTTAAGCACTTATAATTGCCAACCTTGCTTAATTGAGTAGAAATGTCCAGTTACTTACAGACTAAAATCAAGGTATTGATATTTCAGAACGTGGTAGCATTGTTGACGAGATTGTGAGGCAGTGTGAGTCAAACCGATCAGTTTCTGGTCTAGTGGATACAATCATACGATACTGGCATTAGGATACTTTCAGTGTATTCCATCTATCTGACACATCCGCAATATTACACTTTAATTGGATAAATTCCATTTTCAGGTTATTTGATCCCTTCTGAGGGAAAGGACAAACAAGATGCGGCAGTGTTGCCTAACGCCTTCAACAGAAGGAATACCTGCACAACAGCAACTAAGGGTGAGAGTTCGTTTAATGCTTTGTGGGTCACAGTCATGACTATCAATAGAAAGCAGTAAACCTCATTTGGGTAAAATGATGAATAATGTATAAAGCAGAAATGAGCCATTCACCTCAAATAGTCCGTGTCGTTGCTGAGCCTCCTCCCAACATTATCATCCAAATGTATCAGCATACTCTCTTTTCCTCATTATTCCTGTATAATTTTGTAAAATTTATGTTTTTCTTGTGTGTTTTTTCTCTGATGCTATGCATTGATGCAAGCAAGTTTTTCATTTTTCCTGCGTAGACAACGTACTTGTGCAGATGATTCATATTTCAAACATTATTTTGATACAATTCTTTGTTCTTTATAATTGTTGTATGTTGTACTTTTATTGCATGTTATTCTAACACACCACAGCAAATTCCTAATACATGTAAATTTATATGGTGAATAAAGATAACAAGACCATAAGATATAGGAGCAGAATTAAACAATTTGGCCCATCAAGTCTTCTGAGCCATTTCATCATGGCTGATCCATTTTCGCTCTCTGCCCCAGTCTCCTGCCTTCTCTCCATATCCCTTCATGCCCTGGCCACTCAAAAATCTATCACCCTCTGCCTTAAGTATATGTGAAGACTTGGCCTCCACAAACCTGTCAACAAATTCCACAGATTCACCACTCTCTTGCTCAAGAAATTCCTCCTCACCTCCATTCTAAAAGAATGCCCCTCTATTCTGAAGCTGTATCCTCTGGTCCTAGATTCTCCCACCTTAGGCAACATCTTTTTCCCATCCACTCTATTGAGGCCTTTCAACATTCGATAGATTTCAATTAGGACACCCCTCATTCTTCTGAATTCCAGTGAATACAGGCCCAGGCACCCTTAATTATTTATCATTGAGGTACACCTGCATAAAAATGAAAGTAGTACCAATTAGTTTGAAAATCAAAGTTTCCAACTTGTTTCAGCTTATCAGCAACTGGTTGAAGAGATTCTTTTGATACAAAATGCACCTTACACTTTCTTTTACCCTAGTTATGTTGGTTCATTAACACTTACTTTATGTCAAGAAGTCCAGCTGCCTTTCTACACTATTTTGAATGGATGTCTGAATGTTGACATAATTTCACTCTGTTGTCTTCCCATTCCCATTCTTACATGGTCTTACATCCACCTTCAGTGTGGAGGAGCAACATTTTATATTCCGTCTGAGTACCCTCCAACCTGATGGCATGAATATTGATTTCTCCTTCCAGTGAACAAATCTCCCCTCCCCCCCACTTCTTCCATTCCCCACTCTGACCTTTCGCTTCTTCTCACCTGCCTATTACTTCTCCTTGGGTCCCCTCTTCCTTCTATATTTCCTATTGCTCACTCTCCTCTCCTATCAGACTCTTCCTTCATCAGCCCTTGATCTTTCCCACACACCTGGCTTCGCCTATTACCTTCCAGCTAGCTTCTTCTACCTTCCCTCCCACCTTTTTATTCTGGCATTCCCCCCACCCCCCCCTTTCAGTCCTGAAGAGGAGTCTTGGCCTGAAATGTCTATGGTTTAAACGTCTATGGTTTAATCTTTTCTATAGATGCTGCCTGATTCCCCCAGTATTTTGCGTGTTTTGCCTATTAATCTGGCTTTTGGCCCCTTCACTTCTCAACCTGGTGAACAGTCTCCGTCTGAAACATTGACATTTATTCCCCTTGGTGAGTTACTACAGCATTATCTGTGTGTTGCTCAAAATTTCCAGCATTTGTAGAATCGTTTATTTTCATTCTGATTGGATTGTGCTGTCAACTTAATCAAGAGACATGTTAGTCAATTTGTTAATTAGATCAGAGGAATCTGAAAAAGAGAAAACTACTGATCTTAACCTCACACAGCACCTTTTCCCAAGCAGCTTAACTTCCTTAATCAGAGCAGATAATGTACCAGGGACATGACTGAGGGAGAAATAGCTCCCGACCACAAGTCAGTAGGGCTGACAGGATAGCTAGTGACAATGGTCAGGAAAGACTGGACATGTAACAGCTCTGCTTCCTGGCATTAAAAAATGCTGAGAGGTGATCTGGCAGAGGTGGATGAAAGCTTAGTCCTTCACAGGCAATGCCTTCCCAACCACTCAGCACATTTAAATGGTGCTCTATCACAAGAGAGGAGCATCCATCATCAAAGCCCTCACCATCCAGGGCTTGTCCTCTTCTCGTTATCACCATCAGGCAGGAAGTACAGAAGCCCACACTGCCAGATTCAGCAACTGCTATTACTGTAAGGCAACATGCTCCTGAAATGGCACAGGTAACTTCCTTCACCACTAATCTGAACTTATTCTCTGATGTTCAGACTAATTTGTAAGGACTCTTTCCAGCTCACGTTCTCTTTTACTTGCACAGTGTGTCTATTTTTGCACATTGGTGCTTCTCAGTCTTTGACTTCTTGAGTATAGTTTTTCATAAATTTCTATTGTATTTCTGTTTTTCCTTGTAAAAGCCTGTCAGAAAATCAACCTCAAAGTGGAATCTGCTAACGTATACATATATTGATAATAAATTATCTTTCAACTTTTGAACATTGAGATCTTTAAATTTATTAGAAGAATCACAGATGGTGATAAGTCAGTATACAGGAGCAAGATAGGACATCTGGGTGAGTGGTGGGGTAACAATAACTTTGCTCACATCAGTAAAACTGATAGTTGACTTCAGGATGGGGAAGGAGGGTGAACATGCACCCGTTTACACTGGGGCATTGGTGGTGAAGAGGATCAGCAGATTTAAATCCCTGGGTGTTAAGATACCAGATGACCTGAACATAGATGCAATCACAAGGAAGATGCACAAGTCTCATTACTTCCTTGAAGGTTAAGGAAGTTCTGCACATCACTCAACACCCTTAAAAACTTCTAGTGATGTAGTCTTGAAAGTGAGAAGGGCAATTTGAATGTAAGATGTTGTAGGAGAGTAGTGGACTCAGACCAATTCACAATCAGTAATATCTACAAGAGGCATTGCCTCAAGAAAGCAGCATCTATCATCAAATGTTCCCACCATCTGGCCTATGCCATCTCTTCGCAGCAGCCAAATACTTTCATTATATTCATTAAAAACAATATTTCTCTCTTAAAACAATGTTGGCTCTGCCTAATCATGATTTGTCCCTTATGATTGATTTTCACACTTTGCCAAAAACTGATGTCAGGCTAATTGGCTTATACTCTCCCCATTTCTCTCTCTGACGTTTCTAAAACAGTGGTGTTACATTTGACAGTTTTAGAATCTAGGGAAATGTTGAATTTTGGAAGAGCAGAAACGTGGCCAGCAATAACACCCCCACCCCCGATTAATGGTGTGTATCAAAAAATATTACTTTTGGCCCAAATTTACCAGTGAAACAGATGTTGCATGAGAAAAGCCATGTTGCATTTTGTCCAGGAGTAACTTGTCATGTGATGAACAGATTCCTGCCACAATTTCAGCAGTTGCAAGTTCTGCATTGCCATTTCCCACTATGGTGAAAGAGGGAGAAGTCAGTTTGTGGTTTGTAGGACAATTCACTAATTGATGCATGTCCCGTCAGATTCACCTCCGGTGACATCTGGAGAACCCCAGACAGGAGGCATGAGTATAGCTAGTAACCAACATTCCTGCAAGCTCTCAAAGCCAGAAAGACAAAGACACATTTCTTTCAAGGCAAGGACAAATTTATCTCCCTTTCTCCCACAAATCAGCTCATTCACTCTCTATCAGTGAAAAGAACTAATCATTCCCTCTGGATTTTCATCGATCCCCTACGACTCTGGCAAGCCTTTATAGGCCACCATTAATTAGAACTTCTCAATGTAGGCTCAGCGGCCACTTTACCTCCTGTTCCTAGTAGAGTGGCCACAAAGTGTACGATCATAGTTATCTGCTGCTGCAGCCCATCCACTTCAAGCTTTGATAAGTTGTGTGCTCAGAGATGCTCTTCTGGTTATTTGAGTTACTGTCACATTTTTGTCAGCTTGAACCAATCTAGCCATTCAGTTCTGACCTCATCACTAACAAGGTGTTTTCACCGGTGGAACAGCCACTCACTAGATGTGTTTGTTTTTTCTCGCCATTCTCTAGAATCTCTAGAGACTGTTGTGTGTGAAAGTCCCAGGAGACCAGCTTCTGAGATACTCAAACCACCCCATCTAGCACCAACAATCATTCCATGGTCAAAGTCACTTAGTTGACAATTCTTCCCCATTCTGATGATTGGTCTGAACAACAACTGAACCCTTGGCCATGTCTGCATGCTTTTAAGCATTGAATTGCTGCCACATGTTTGGCTGATTAGATATTTTGCATTGAAGAGCAGATGTACAGCTGTACTTAATAAAGTGGCCACTGAGTGCACCTCATCCATTCCATGACTCTCGGAACTTGGCAGAAGCAATGTTTTCTCCCGTTTAGCAATGGCTTGCAGTTTATAATTCACAACTCTATATTCCCAGCTCATTTGTAAAATTACACAATAAGGTATGATTAACCCTATCACCTCTTGGAGAATTCTTTCACAAGCAAGCTTCTGATATGTACAATTTACGTTTCTGCCTGGGAACTAAAAGGTGAAATAAAATTTAATAAAGAAGCATCAGACATGGAATAATAGAAAGAGGAGAGAGTATTGTATCGTTTTACGTTTTTGACAGTGGGTGGCATGATAAGTGGAAAGGATATGGATTACCTCATTGTATTCTGATTGCAGCTTTTTCCCACGCAGCTTTGGTTCAATACTTGGAACAGTGTTAACAAAAATTATGAAATCATTCCTGGAAAGGGTGCACCCTACAGTCTCCAATCTACGTATGTGATTGCATCGCTATAGTAAGCACAACTAGGGCCAGTTCAGTGTGAGTTATGTAAATGTTTACTCCTGTTTAGATTCCCCCTCTTTTTTTTCTCTTTCTCTCTCCGTACCTGGAAGTTCACCATGATAAACTAAGGTCTGCTGGTCATCCCATTTACTTTCATTCTTGACCTCATTCCCTCTGCTAAACTGGAAGAACTTTAGGCTAGTATGGTCTGCCAGGGTGATACATTAATTCTCTTTGTCTCACTGTTTCTGTCTTTCCCAAAAACAAGTTAAAGATCTCAAGACCATACAGAAGTCTCCTTCTAGATATCATTTACTCCATCCCATGTTTTGCATTGATTCTGTCATTTCACAACCAACCAAGATGTCGTTAAATTGTACTGAAATGTTGCCCATTGTAACTGATTCTCTCTCTCTTGCTTGCTCTCTCCATCTCTCGTTATTTCTATCTCTCTCTCACAGACACAAACACACACACTCAGTTGAGTCCTACTCCAAGACAGTCTCTCATTCTCAGCTTCACATTCTGACCATATATCATTTCTAAATGTGTCCCAGTTGTTAATTGTTCCATTGTAGAAGAATGGATGTCAGACTACAAAAACGTGGACAATTTTGTGTATTATTTCATATTTCATCAATGCAGTTTCTTATAGATAAAATGTATGTGAAATAATGCAATTAAATGTAAATGAGGGACACTATGGACTTCATGCCCTTTTTGCCATAAATTTTGTTTCACATATATCGAGGTGAAAGCTTTTGTTCTGGTCTGTCTTGGTCTTGGTCTGTCTAGTATTGATCTGTACGAGTTATAGCAAGGTTGGAGTTATGATAAGCCCTGTCTATGTGATCTGAACTGGACTATCTTATCTTTCACTAAATAACAGTTTGTATTCTGCGTTGCTCAATAAGCAGTATATCAGTCAGAGAAAGGTAATATTGAAATTAAAATGGATTACAGATAGCTTTTGGCCTTTTCCCAAACTTAGTTTACGTGTTCCTTATTCCAGAGAACTGCCAAATGATTGGCTCCATCTGTTGAATAGCAAGGTGGTGAACATACACATTAACCCATGGGACAAATTCTGCAACCCTCTGGGATCTCTTTGTCCTTCCAAATTTGACTTCTCCTTCATCATCAATTTTTCTTGGTACAACAATGGTGGCAATTGCATCATCTGCCTCTGGAATTCTTTCCTTAAAAACCCTTGCCCTTGCAGTACACTCCTGAAACCTTGCTTCTTTGACCCAGTTCCCTGACATTCATCTGATTCTGTCTAATAATCCTCCTTAAGGTAAAGTTAACTCTGGGAATACCGACATTTAACACCTTTTCAAGTACAGATCTTGGCACGATATCTTCTCCTGTCAGTACTGCAGACCGAGGGTGAGGTGGGATGTCTAATGAATGTTCCTCAGTTCATCGAATAGTTACAGCACAGAACAAAGCCATTCATATCTACACCAGCTCTCCAGTACAGCAATTCTTTTTTACCCTTGCCATTCTCCATCACCTCGTTAATGCTTCTTGGCCATATACACTCAGGCAACTTCCTGTACCAATACAGCGGCCACGGAGTGCACAATTGTGCGCTTTTGCTGCTGTAGCACATCCAACTCAAGGTTCAAAGTGCTGTGCATTCAGAGATGATCCTCTGCACAACGCTGTTGTAACACGTGGTTATATGAGTTACCGACACCTTCCTGTCAGCCTGAGTCAGTTAGGCACAGAAATATGCAAGGAAATGGAGGAATGTGGAGCAGGTGCTGAAAGAAGAAATTTGATTTAATTTGGCATTGTGTTTAGCACAGACATTGTGGGCTGAAGGGCCTGTTCCTGAGCTGTACAATTCTTTGTTCTAGGTTCTAGGTTCTGTGAGCCTTTTTAGACATTCTTTCAGTGTCTAAATCATGAGAATGAATGAAATTCTTCCCTGACCCAATGTAGAACATGGAACACAGACACAGAACATTATGGCACAGTACAGGCCTTTCAGCCACAAGGCTTTGCAAACCTACTCTAAGATCAATTGAATCCTTCCCTCATACGTCACCCTCCATTTTTTTATCATCCATATGCCTGTCTCTTAACTGTCCCTAATGTATCTGCCTCTATTAGCACCCCTGGCAGCACGTTCCATGCACCCACCACTCTCTGTGTAAGAACGTACCTCTGAATCCTCCCAATACATTCCTCCATTCACCTTAAAATTATGCCTCCTCTATTAGCCATTTCTGCCCTGGGAAAAAGTCTTTGGCTATCCACTTGATCTATGTCTCTTATCGCCTTGTACATCTCTCATCTTCCTTCGCTCCAAAGTAAAAAGCCCCAGCTTGCTCCACCTCTCCTCATCGGACATGCTCTCTAATCCAGGCAGCATCCTGGTAAATCTCTTCTGCACTCTCTCTAAAACTTCCACAACCTTCCTATAATGAGGCGACCAGAACTAAGCACAACACTCCAGGTGTGGTCTAACCAGAGTCTTTTAGAGCTGTATCATTGAATACTCCACAGCAAATAAGGTAGAGAGATTTTTCATTTGCATAGAGCCTTTCACATCCTTATTTCAAGCCACCTTATAACAATGGACTGCATTCATTGTGGTCATATAGGAAACCCAGTTGCCACATTCTGTACAGCAAGCTCCCATAAACAATGAGCTCATTATAACCAATGTTCTCTATTTTTAGTAATGTTGAATCAGAGCTGGTGTAACTGGGAAATACACTACTCTTCTGTGAAATGATAATAAATTCATCTGATTCCACTTAAAGAAAAACTGATCGAGCCAATGACACCTCAAATCTTGTTCCTTGTTGAGCAGAACACTGAAAAGCTGTGCTTCTTACTAGCGACACATTTGATAGCAGGTTCCTATGATCTTGCTTTCTTCTGGGTAGGGAAGGTGAAGCTCTGGAACTCAAGTCCTCAATTCTTCCCTTCATATACCGACAGTGTTGACAAATTTATGAGATGCAATGTCTCCATAGGTTTTTTATCAAAAGTACAATGAACTCTCCAGGTTTCCACAGATCTTTGTAGCTCTGAACCATGCAGTCCTCACATGTATTTTGATGTGCTTGCTGCCAGCACTAAAACTAAAACATCAAAGCATCAACATCTCTGGTGCTTTTGCCTTGCTGAAGTGAAGGAACCAGGATGAAGGGACAAGCCTGACCCCAGCAACTGGTGACAATGATTCTGCTCTACAGGACGTTTGCTGATATAAGTACTGTGCAAAAGTCCTAGCCATATACATATAGCAAGAGTGCCTAAGGCTTTTGCACAGTACTGTGTTTGTTAAAGTGGAGCAGAGAGTGAGTTTGTAAATCTGGAGAGAGCAAACGATGTTGGCAATGGCGAGGGTGGAGTGCTGTGGGCCCTCTCCCTTCCCCTCTTCCCAACCATGATTCCCCTCGCCCTGCTCCTTTTCCCACTCTCAGTCCACAGTAGAGACCCAAATCCGAATCAGGTTTATCATCATTCACATACGTAATGAAATTTGTTTTCTTTGTGACACCAGTACAGTGCAATACATAAAATTGCTACAGTACTGTGCAGAAATCTTAGACTGCCTGGATTATTTTCCCATCCAAGTCTCAACTCCAGGACTTTTTGACTAGAAGCAAGAGCAACAAACTATCCCTGGGAACAGCATCTGTGAGAGGAAAGAAATTGTCAATGCTTCAGACTGAAACTCTGCATCAGGGCTCATGATGCAGGCTTTCAACCAGCAACATCAACAAGTTGTTTCTCCCCATATTAATAAATTCTTGCCCACTTCTTGGAGGATGAATGAATGAAAAAAAAGGATAATGTGCTCTCTCTAACCATTGGTTCTACACAGGCATTTAAGATTCAGGGTGAAAGATTTATCCAAGTATGCACTGATTTGATATAATTCCCAATAATTCTTGATTCAGCTACAGAAGAAGCTGGCATTTCTTTTCAAGGTGATCTCCAATAAGGTAAATATGTATCTCATTTATGTAAAAGGCAAAGTTTTGGAAGGTGACTTGATAAATGATGAAAGCCTAATTTCTCACTCGTTTGGGAATTGACATAATTAGCACTTGTCCTAGAAAATGAGGGATGACATTTTCTGTCAGTCAGTTTGTAGATTCCCCTTAGCCAACCATCAGCGCAGCAGAGGATACATTTTCCTCAATCCTGCTCCTACGGGGTGGATGACGACAGCCTTTTCTAGGACTAATGGAGTCTGGGTCAAAGGACTGTATGCAAATATTAGCTTGCTTCATCCTGAGCTTTCCAGAGCAACAGAAAATGGGACAATCACAAATAGACACACTGACCTCTTCCTCTGTAATTCCTCCATATCCCTTCAGATCTGAACCTTCCTCTTGTCAGTCTGTAGGGAAAAGAAGAGTGAGGGCTAATAAATAATAAAGGTGGTAATAGAGAACCACAGATAAAGGCCAGAAGTAGAGACATGGAAAGCAACAGTGACCACAACTAGGTTTCAGGCAATATGGATATGTGGGGCTGGATCGACAACACGGTAGTATGATTAACATTTTTACTGAGTCATGTCAGTAATGGTACACGCTTGGCAATTTACAGCGTGGGATCAACAAACCGGGCCCACAAAGACAAAGCCCGCCAGCTTGGAAACCCCCGTCAGAAGAGACAGAGCCCTCCCCGAGTAGGAGGCCAATTGATTGACTGCACTATTAAATGGCTACATGTGCACCCATCACAAGTGACCTGATAAGGTACATCAGGAGCTTCATTAATTATGTTATAGTGTGCACCTATTGTAGTGATAGAGAATGGGATTTACTACTGTTAGACCTGTGGATCATCACCTCATTCTGTAATCAAGACCTAGTGTGTCATTTGTTTTCCTGTAACCATTATTTTGTCATCAAAATGTACTTTTACTGGTAATCTCGCTAACTGAGAATGTAAAAGCTGTACAAAATTCAGGCTCAGCTAGGTCAGCTTTGACTGGTCTCCTTGTGCACCCAATTATTCTAATAAATCACCTGTTATTTTGAACATCAACTTCCTGCGGCCTGTCAATTTGTTCCTGCAATTTTCAGAATCTGCACTGAAAAAGTTCCCAGAAAAGTATCTGCAGGGAATATATTTCCACTTACCTTGTTTAATTTCCTTGTGCCCAGTCCTCCATAGGAAAAGCTCTCCCCACCACTGAGCACATTTACAAGGAACGCTGCCCGTCATCAAAACCACCCAACATCCAGGCCATGTTCCCTTTTCACTTCTACCCCTGAGTAGGGGACATAGGAGCCTTAGGTTCCACACCACCAGGTTCAGGAACAGTTATTACCCTTCAACTATAAGGCTCTTGAACCATTGTGGATAACTTTACTCTCCTCAAAACTGAACTGACCCCACAACCTATAGACTCACTTCCAAGGCATCAGTATTATTTATTTACTTTTTAAAAATTATTGGCACAATTTGTCATCCTTTGTTTATTCTTTATAGTTTTTCATAATTTTTACTGTATTTATTTATTTTCTGTAAATGCCTGCAAGAAAACAAATCTCAAGTAAGTGTATGGCGACAGAATGGAACTAACTTTGAACTTTGAATTTGTTTATTTTCTTACTATTCCTTATGGTCTAAATCATGCCTAATTCAGTGTCTGGGCACCTGCAGTATTTGGCGATAAGATGGCCATTGATAATTAATGCACCATAAAAGGTGAATGCTAATTGACACAGACTTTCGCTACCATATATATGCTCTCTCTCTCTCTCTCTCTCTCTCTCTCTCTCTCTCTCTCTCTCTCTCTCTCTCTCTCTCTCTCTCTCTCTCTCTCTCTCTCACACACACACACACACACACACACACACACACACACAGTCCCTCACCCTTGTCTCTATGTTTCTCATACTTCTTTTCACACACTTCTGGTGTCTGCGCATACACTCAGTGGCCATGTTATTAGGTATACCTGGACACCTGCTCATTAATACAAGTATCTTATCAACCAATCATGAAACTCAAAGCATAAAAGCCTGCAGACTTGGTCAAGAGGTTCAGTTATTGTTCATAGCAAACATCAGAGTCTTGAAGAAATGTGATCCAAGTGACCTTGGCTGTGGAATAATAGTTAGTAGCAGACTCGTTTGAATATCTCGGAATCTGCTGATCGCCTGGGATTTTCACTCTCGTTCACAGAGAATAGCGCAAAATGCAAACAAAATAAATCCAGTGAGTGGCAGTTCTGTGGGTGAGAAGCCATGTTAACCAGAGAAGCCAGAGGAGAGTGGACTGACTGGTTCAAGCTCACAGAAAAGCAACAGGAACTCAAATAACCAGGCGTTACAACAGTGGGTGTGCAGAAAAGCACAACATTGAACCTCGAAGTGGATGGGCTGCAGCAGAAGACCATGAACATACACTCAGTGGTACAGGAGGTCCCTATCTAATAAAGCGGTCACCGAGAGTACAAATTCTCTATTCCATTCTCATTACTTTCATATCCTCTCACCATTTCTCATTCGTGGCTGCATGGTTTCTACATGTACACACTGCGACTGTGGCAAGCTGAGTTCTGTCCTTACATCCAGTCTGGGAATCATGTCTGCTCGGTGTTACCTGAGGGAGTGCAGTGGAAGATCAAAGGTAAGGTTGGTGCTGGGTGAAAGTTATTGTCACATACACCTTGACTGGCTCACGAGTCTGAACAGCTGACAAATGTGTGTGTGAGCAGGTCACCAGTAAACCTGGGTGGTGATGTTAGCCAAAACCTGGAGCAAAACAGCCCCAGGATTATGGAATAAAAGAGGAGGTTGTTTCTTGTTCAACTTTTAACCTGAGAAACTATTAAATGCAGTCATAATGTAGGAATTTTTAAATTCTGCTGTTAGCCAGGGTATCAATGCATTGATTTAAGAACAACTGCTCCAATTAGATTACCATCTATGAGTCCCTTGCAGTCAGGGTGTGCTGTGCTTGATGGGCACATCGTATAGTGCCGGCTGTCTGGGACCGAAACAGGACTGCACTGCAAAAACCTAGGCTCATGCCTTGTTTATTGTACCACACTAAACTCTAGACCAGCCGGGGGCAACCGGGAAATGTTAGAGCTGCCAAACGTATCAGGGATTGGATCTAAAGGGTCAATATGAGTGCAGACATTGCTGGTACAATTATTGTCTTCATTTCTTCTGCTTCGGCTGAGGAATTCCTTCAGAACTGAGTGACCTGCCTCCACTTGGGCTTGTGCATTTTTTTATGTAGCTGATGAGGTCAGTGTGGGGGCTTTTCTCATAAGTAAGGTGCTTGAGGGACTGATGGGTGGATGTGGTGTCCTCCGTATGTTGTTTGATTTTGGATCAGTGTGCTCCTCAGCATGGACTCGAGGTTCTCAGTACCATCTCGAATCCTCTTTCTCCACTTTGCGAGGCCATGGGTCACAGACACCCAGCAACCAATGGGGATGTTGAATCTTCCCAGTAAGACTCTGAGCAAAATCCTTGTATCTCTTCTCTAGTCCACCTGGTAATTTATTTCCACAACGGAGTTCGGAATACTGTCTGTTCTAGGAGTTAGGTGTTGGGCCGGGAAGCAAAATGGCCTCTCCAACAGTGAAAACAACAAGCGATCGGAGCAATTCTGTGGCTTAGGCAGCATCTGTGGAAGGAAATGGACAATCGATGTTTCAGGTTGAGACTCTTCTAGATTGAGACAGCAGAGGGGAAACAGTCTATCACAAAGAGATGAGGGGTAAAAGTGAGAAAGAACTGAGCACTAGCCTCCATAACACAGGGCATCTTCAAGGAGCAATGCCTCAAAAAGGTGGCATCTATCATTATGGCCTTCACCCAGGACATGTCTTCTTCTCATTACTTCCACCAAGAAAGAGGTACAGGAGCCTTGAAGGCACACACTCAACGATTCAGGAATGGCTTCTTCCCCACTGCCATTTGATTTCTGAATGGACATTGAACCCATGAGCACTACCTCACTACCTTTTTTACTACATATTTAATTTAACTATATAATAAATATATAGTTACTGTAATTGACTGTTTTTATTATTATGTATTCTGGTCAAAGAACACTGAGGCTGTCTACAAGAAGGGTCAGAGCCGTCTCTATTTCCTGAGGAGACTGAGGTCCTTTAACATCTGCTGGACAATGCTGAGGATGTTCTACGAGTCTGTGATGTCCAGTGCTATCATGTTTGCTGTTGTGTGCTGGGGCAGCAGGCTGAGGGTAGCAAACACCAACAGAATCAGCAAACTCATTTGTAAGGCCAGTGATATTGTGGGGGTGGAACTGGACTCTCTGACTGTGGTGTCTGAAAAGAGGATGCTGTCCAAGTTGCACGCCATCTTGGACAATGATTCCCATCCACTCCATAATGTACTGGTTAGGCACAGGGGTACATTCAGCCAGAGACTCATTCCACCGAGATGTAACACTGAGCGTCATAGGAAGTCATTCCTGCCTGTGGCCATCAAACTTTACAACTCCTCCCTCAGAGTGTCAGACACCCTGAGCCAATAGGCTGGTCCTGGACTTATTTCCACTTGGCATGATTAACTTATTATTATTTAATTATTTATGGTTTTATATTTCTATATTTCTTCACTATTCTTGGTTGGTGTGGCTGTAATGAAACCCAATTTCCCTCGGGATCAATAAAGTCTGTCTGTCTGTCTGTCTGTCTGTATTGTAATGTATGTAATGTGCAATGCCTCATAACACCAAATTTTATGACATATGCTGGTGGTATGAAACCTGATTCTGATTCTGATTCATGTGATAGAAGGATCCAGGGGAAGAGAGTTTGATTGGCAAATGAGGAGAGGACTGAGAAAGCAGTGAATGCAACAGAAGGGAACAGATTATGGATTTTTTTTTTAATTTTAGAGATACAGGCCCTCCCAGCACATTGGACCCGTGGTGCAGAGTTACACCCATAATTATCCACATGTCTTTGGGATGTAGAAGGAACCCCCATCCTCACCTGGAAGAAACCCACACAATCACAGGCAGAACAAACAAGTTCCTCAGAGACAGTGGCAGGAATTGAACCCAGATTGCTAGCATTGTAACAGTACTGTGCCACCCAAAATTAATGTTTTGTCTTGGCTGAGGAATGAACCCAGGTCTCCAATGTGGCAGGGAAGAATTCTACAACTGAACCAGCAACCCAGCCGATGTCTGCAGATCTGACTGAGTGTAATTGAGACCTCAGTGTTGGGCATGCTGGCTCTGGAGGACACTATTTTTGCCAGTGGGTTTTGGAGATTTTGGTAAAACATTTTTATCTTGAGTGTGGGATCCATCTACTTTATTAGCTGCGTAATAAAATGGACAATTGTTCCAAGACACTCGGAGAGGAGTAGACCAGAACAGACATGTAATGGAAGTTCTGAGTATCTTTACAACAATTTCATTGCTTTTAGGCTAAATTTTAAAAGTTAATCTGGAGCAAGAAGTGGTTGTTAATTTATTAAACACATCACATTCAGAACAGCTGGTGGAGTCCCCTTAAAGAGCAGTCAATATAATACGGGCAGGCTATGTACAATTCAATTAGATCTTCCATTACATTGAAAAGGTTAAGGGTGATGGAGGAGGGCAGAGACACAAAACTCACTGAGGTACGCTTGAAGCACTGAATGATAAATTACTTCAGCAGGAAGCAGACGAGTAGGACAATAGGAATTACAGTTACAAGAGCGAAGGCACTAACATTTATGGAGGTTAAAATTGATCTTCGAAAATGCTACTTTTTCAAAGGACAGGAAAACGTTGAAGAAAATCAATTTGGCAACAGAAACAGATGAACGATGAGGAGAATTTTTTATTGGATAGTAGGTCGTTGTAATCTGGGTGATATTGCCCAACTATGAAGCAGAAGCTCAGCGACTTTCAAAACATATTTGCATGAATATTTGAAAAAGATATAACAATGGAGGAATAAGATGGATTTTAAAAAATAAAGTTCTTCCTTAAAATTGGATTTATTGTTTTCAGTAATGAAGTGACATGGTAGTGGGATAAAGATAACGAATAGCTTTATTTGTCACGTGTACATCGCAACATACAGTGAAACGTGTCACTTGCATCAAGTCAAATCAGCAAGGATTGTGCTAGATAACACACACACAATTCTGAAGGAACTCAGGAGGTCAGGCAGCATCTATGGAGAAGAATAAAGGATCGATGTTTTGGCCGAGTCTGTTCATCAGGACTGTTTTCCTCTTGATTTTCAGCATCTGCAGAATCTTTTGTGTTGCAGATAGAGCTGAGCAGCCTGCCGGTGTTACCATGCTTCTGGCGCCAACATAGCATGCCCACAACTCACTAACCCTATCCAAACATCTTTGGGATGTGGGATCACCCGGAAGAAACCCATGTGTTTACGAGGAGAGTGTAGAACCTCCTTACAGGCAGCAGCAGGAATTGAACTCCGATTGGTGAGTGCTGGCAGTGTAATACTTTACGCTACAATTTCTGCATTGTACAACGCAGAAACAGGCCTTTTGGCCAATTGGATCTGCACAGAAAATTAAATACAAGGTCATATACATATATATATATATACACACACACACACACACACACACACACACACACACACACACACACACACACACACACACACACACACACACACACACACACACACACACACACACACACACACACACACACACACACATCTTTCGAATGTTGTGGAAATACATGGTCATGGAGAACGTGCAAACTCCATACAGAGTGCACCAGAGATCAGGATCAAATCCAGGTCCACTGGAGCTATGGGCAGCAGTGACTATTGAGTTCAGTTCATTAGTTTCACAATAAACTCCAAATGGTCTTCAGAGTCACTGACAATATCTTATTCTCACATGCAGCATCTATTCAACTCTGCACTTTCCATCAGCTCTTTCATCGTACATTATTTTTTCATTTCAATACCAAAATTGAGGCTTAAGCATGCAGCCCTCAAGCAAATTCTGATGATGGAAGGAATTTTCCTTTGTCTGTCGCCAAACCTCATATGTGAAAAAAATAGCAACAGCAGATTCTCTGTGAGTTAAAAGCTGACCATTGCTATTGAGCCAGTACTGTGTTATTTTCACTGTGTGTCATTGAAATAGGAAAGCAGTGGAGAAAATTATATGAAACTTTTGCAAATCTGACCTTCATTATTTTCTATAGCAGCTTTCAGTTTGCAGTAACATTGGCTGTTTCCATGACAACAAGGCCTTCCAGAAGATGAAGCAGATGACAGACATAAAGAGTTAAGACCAAGATCATTTGTTCCCAAAAGGAACTTAATCTGGAATGAGACTTGCAATCATAAGTGTGGGTATAGAGTTATAGAGTCATAGAACACTACAGCACAGAAACAGGCCCTTCAGCCCATCTAGTCCATGCTGAACCATTCATCAGCCTAGTCTTATCGGCTTCCATTTGGACCATAGCTCTCCATACCCCTCCAATTTATGTACCTATCCAAAATATTCTTCAACATTGACATCGAACCCACATCCACCACTTACACTGGCAGTTCGTTTCACACCACCACCCTCCTGAGTGAAGAAGTTCCCCTTCATTCATGTTCCCCATAAACATTTCACCCTTAGCCCATGACATCTACTTCTAGTCCCACCCACCCTCAGTGGATAAAGCTTGCTTGCATTTACCCTATCTCTACCACCTTAATTTTGTATATCTATATAAAATCTCTCCTCAATCTCCTGTGACCATAGAAAAAGTTATTGAACATAATTGGAGGATATTCTGACCAGTTTTTATAAGGCATTATGAAGGCCAGTACATATTTTCCACCCACAGGTGGCTTTTGATGTTCATTGAGCAGTTGCAGTCATTCCAGTGAAGGTACTTCCATAATACTTCTGCAGTGGGAATTCCAAAATTTTGACCCAGCAACGATGAAAGATATATTTCCAAGTCGGCATGATGGAGGACTTCGAGGGGAACCTGCAAGTGGAGCTGTTCCCAAGTGCCTGAAGCTCTTGTCCTCCTGAGCAAGAAAAGATGCGGGATTGGGAGGCGCTGCTGGATTAACCAAGGTTAGTAACTGCAAGGCATTTTGTAGACAGTGCACCCTGGAGCCATTTGCCCTAGCGTTGGGAAAGCTGGACTCCTAGAGACATACAGGCCAGAAGAAGTCCCTTCAGCCCTCTAGGTCCATTCCAAACATTGTACCCTTCTATACTAATCCCATTGCCAGCACTCGGTCCACTGCTTGTCTGGATGCCCCTTGAATGACTCAGATACAGTTCTGTCTTAGGTGCAGATATATAAGGTACTGTAATAATCTTATGTATTGCACTGTACTGCTGCCACACAAAAATCAAAATTCATAACATATGTGAATGGAGATAAACCTGATTCTATGGGCTTCTGTTATAGATTGAGAGTGGGAAGAGGGGATCATGTTCGGGAGAAGGTGAAGGGAGACGGGAGGGAGCGAGAAGCACCAGAGAGACGTTCTGCAATGATCAATAAACCAATTGTTTGGAATCAAATCGCCTTGCCTGGTTTCTCAGGGCTGGGTGTGCCTGCACCCATGGCCACCCCCAACCCCTGGCACTCCTTCTCTGCCACCTATCCCACACCCCTCCTAACGACACTCCACCCTTGCCATTCCCAACATCCTTTGCTTCTGCCAGATTTACAAACTCACTCTCCACTCCACATTGATAAATACAGAAGTCGTAGGCACCCTAACTATACCTATGTGCCTAAGACTTCTGTACTGTACTGTACCTACGAGAGGCACCCCCTCAGGCAGAGCACTCCTGAATGAACCCAGCCCCTTAGGCCTGTGCTAAACCTCTCACTCCTCAGTGGTGCCGCGTGCTAGTGCAGCAGTTCACATAACTCTTTAGTAAGATTGGTGTTTACTTCCCACTGCTGCCTGTAAGGAGTTTGTACCTCTCCTCATGACCGTGTGGGCTGCCTCTGGTGCTCGAGTTTCCTCCCGTATTCCAAAGACGTACGGTTTAGTGTTAGTAGAATAAAGTTAATCTTTTAGCTCTCTTCCTGTCTTCAGACAACTCTGCATCAGGGAAAAAAACTTACTATCTATCTCATTGATGCCTTTTATAATTTTGTACACATCTGTCTGATCTTCCCTCAGCTTCCTCTCCTCCACAGAAAACAAATCCAATCTATCAGGTGTCTCCTCAGAACTGAAACATAACATCTCGAGCTACCTGCTGGTTATTCACCTCTACATCCTCTCTACACCCTTCCTATAACTGTGGTGACCTGAACTGCACACAATGTTCTAGCCATGGCCTAACCATTATACCAAGACTTCCCTCCTGTTATAATGCATTCCTTGTTAATAAAGGTAAGCATTCGATCTGCCCTCTTCATCTACCTGTGCAGCTACATTGAAAGATTTTTGGACTTGAAAGCCAAGGTCAATTTGTTCCTAAATATTCCCAAGGGATCCACCATTCATTATACATATCCAACCTTCATTAGACAACAAAATGCATTACCTTACACTTATGGATAGAAAAGGCCTAGAGGGACATGGCCAAAGTCAGAGCAATAGGACTAGCTCAGATAGACATGTTGGTCACGTCGACATAGACAAATGGGGCCGAACAGTTTACTTCAGTGCAGTTTAACTCTATGACTCCATGCCATTTATCAGGATCAGGTTTTGTCTGCCACAGTCCTGTCCAACTTACCAGCTAATCAATATCATTCTGTAGCCTGAGTACATTCCTCACTATATATAACACCACCAATGCCTGTGTCATCAGCAGACTTACTAATCATACCTGCTACACTCACAACAACCCTATTGATGTATAAACACTCCGCAAAGGTTCCAGCACCAATCCATTCAGAGCTATTCAATAAAGATGCTACTAATGACTCTGCTTTACACATTTGGTTTCCTTCTTTCCAGAGCCACCTTTTGTACGGTTCATTCCAACACGTCTGTATTTATCTGCAACCCTCGGTTCTCCCTCACCATAGCTGACAGGGGATCTGTGCTGTCTCGGCCCGACATGTTTGCTCTCACTCTTATGCCCAATGCCAGTGTCGGGGTAGATTCAGTCATCCCAAAACTGAACTGATTCCGCAACCACTGGACAACCTATGGACTCACTTTTAAGGACTCCACAACTCGCCTTCTTGATATTTATTGTTTATTTATATATTTATTATTATTGTTATACTTTTATTTCCTTATTTATATTTGCACAGTTTGATGTCTTTTACACATTGGTTGTTTTTCCATCTTTGTTGAGTGCCTTTTTTCAGTGATTGAATTGTGTTTCTTTGTATTTACTGTGAATGCCCACAAGAAAATGAATCTTAGGGTAGTATATAGTGACATATAATGTATGTACTTTGATAATAAATTTAGCATGAACATTAACCTGTTCTCTCTCCAATCAGGTATTTCTTCTGTTATGCCCTCGGCCCCCTCCTTTGTGAGAATCGCAAGAGCCCTAGTAAAGGGGGGGTCAACTGACCCAAGAGGGGGAGAGACGTGCTGAATAGACACAGGAAATGGGAGAGAGAGGGAGACGTGCGGAAGACCACGTTCTCTCGAGAAGCAGAATAAAGGCGACATTGACTATTGTCTCATGGAGACCACGTGAAAAGCCCTCGGGCAAAGTGGGCTGGTTGAGAGAGAGATCGCATCACCTGCAACCTGATTGACACCTGCGATCCCGTGAAGAAGTATAAAGGAGGGTCTGAGGGGGGGATAACCCTCAGACGCACCAAGGAGACACCAAGGAAGCACGATACCGATTCCCGTGGGAGCGGGAAGCCATTTTGAAGGAAGCCACGTGCGTTAGATTCCGACTTTTGAATCTGTGGCTGGAACCATCGGAAGACCGCTTTTACCTAACAACGGGGAAGCCTGCTCCCCTGATTCCAAGGATTTGCTCTGTAAAGACAACGGGCAAGTGTTTATCCTTTCTCAACCATCTCTCTCTCTCCACAACGTGAAACCCCAGCGGTTCCCAAAAGGGAAAAGCCTGCAAACTTCTGAGTGACTCTTTATATTTCAATTGGACTCAGTATTATCCCCTAGACAACTATAGAGCTTATTTCTGATTGATTATTATTACACCGGTGTTTTAGATTGAGTTTTGACGATGTATATGATCTGAATGTTTTGTATTAACCATACGTTTGTGCCCCTTTTTGAATAAAACGTTTGAAAATAGTAGCATCCGACTCAGCTGATCCCGCTATCTTTGCTGGTAAGTTACCTGGTTACGAGGTTACGTAACACTTCCCTCTTCATTGTTTCACTCACTGCCCGCTTAACAGGAACAAGTGTGTAGCTGTGACACAGCTGAAAGACTGTGGTGTGGGGGTGAGAACATGGAACAAAATGTGACTGGTTGTGTGGAGAGGGGACAGGAGAGATTCGCCTGAATCAAAGCATACACACAATACTGGAGGAACTCAGCAAGTCAGGCATCATGTATGGAGGGATGTTTTGGGCTGAGCTCCTTTATCAGGACTGGAAAAGAAGGGGGCAGAAGCCATGAAGGGTCTTGGCCCAAAACATCAGCTGCTTATTCCCCTCCGTACATGTTGCCTGATCTTTTGATTTCCTCCAGCATTTTGTGGGTGTTGCTCAGGATTTCCAGCATCAGCAGAATTTCTGTTGTCTAGGATTCACCAGGATGTTGCTGTGCATAGGTTTCAGTTAAGAGAGAGTTTGTTTCCTTGAAGAGGTGAAGGTATTGAGGAATAAAATTTTTCTCCCAAAGACGAGTTGGAATATGGGATTCATGACCTGAGGAGATGGTGGAGGTGAAGACTTTCACAGCATTTAATAAGTATCCAGATGTACACTTGATTCGCACTGAGTAACTCTGATTCTAAAGCCCGACTTTAGTTCAATTCAGTTGAATTTGGCAGATGATACTGGCTGCTAAGAAAGGGGGAATGGGAATTGCAAAGTGCAGAGTGACTGCATTCCTTGGAGGGCCACTGACAGGGAAAGTGTATTTTGGAGACACATTGTTCTTGGCTTTCTTTACAATGTCATACATCAAGATTCTGTGTTTGTAATGGATGACTAAGGATCAAAGAAGAGATCTTCTCTTGGTGAAGGCTTCATCCCACCAGTAGTAACATGACCACATTCTGCGCCCATCACACAAGAACTGTGATGCCAAAATGTTTCTCTGGAGCCTGACATGCAAGAGGACTCCAAGACTAAACAGACATAAAATTTATGGCTTACTGGAAATGCACAATTCACTATTTTGGCAGAGCTTACTTAAAAGGAAAATTCAGAAGGGATTTTCTGTCCAATATTATCCCATGGTAACTTGCCAAGGTCTCATGTGATGGGGATCAGGACCACAGTCGGGACAAATTGGAAATGACATCTCCTTCTTGATGACAACTACTCTATTCTCTCTACACTCACAGCTGTGCACAGGGCACAGTTCAAACATCCTCAATATATTTGCCAATGACACAAATGCTGTTGGCAGAATTACAGACAGTGATGAGGAGATAGATCAGCTGGTTGAGTGGTGTCGCAACAATAACCTTGCACTTCTCGTCAGTAAGTACGAGGAATTGATATGGACTTCAGGAAGGGGAAGTTAGAGAGATACACACCAGTCCTCATCAAGGAGTCGACAATGGAAAGAGTGAGCAGCTTCAAGTTCCTGCTTGCCAACATTTCTGGACAACTATCCTGGGTCCAACATATTGATGCAGTTATGAAGAGGGTACGCCAGTGGCTATATTTCATTCTGGGTTTGAGGAGATCTGCTATGTCGCCAAAGCACTAGCAAATTTCTGCAATGTACCCTGTAGAACATTCTGACTGGTCGCATCATTATCTGGTATGCCACCATCAAGGAGCCGGGACACACAGTCAATATTTTAGGAACAGCTCCTTACCCTTCTGCCATCAGAATTGTCCATGAGCCCATGAACGTTTCCTCACTAATTTGCTCTCTTTTCACACCATTCTATTTATTTATTTATTATTGTAACTTGTAGTGAATATTAATGTATTACACAGTAATTCTGACACAAAATAACAAATTTCATGCCTATGTCAGTGATGATAAACTCAATTCTGAATCTATTTCTTACTATGGAAGCGTGGCATTCCTGTCAACCCAGATCTCCTTCTCATCTTCAGCACCACCCTCCGTCCACACCGATAAATCATGTTAGGCAGGACCAACAACTGATTTCCCTCCATCTCATAAAGTCACAGGATATGGAACAGGCCCAGTCCTTTGTGATTTCAAACCCAGGGCAAAATCCTGAACAACCCTAATATCTAACACCCATTCAATATTAGGCAGTGAGAAACCCTGTATTTCTGATAAGATGTTAAAATGAAGGTAGTTTGTGATTATTAAAGATACAATGCTTCCTTTCCACTCGTGGTCATCTGGGTTAGGGTTAGGGTTAGGGTTAGGAAAGATATCAATAAGATTGAAAGATTACAGAGAAAATTTGCAAGGATTTTGCTAGGACTTGAGTTATAGGAAAAGGTTGAATAGGTTATTACTTTTTTCCCTGAAGCATAGGTAAGGGAGAAGAGATTTGACAGAAGATCAGTATACAAAATTATGAGGGGTGTCGATAGGATAAATATAAACATTGAGATTTCCATTGAAGTTGGGTGAGACTACAACTGGAGGTCATGGGTTAAGGGTGAAACATTTAAGGGGTATATGAGGGGCATCTTCTTCACTCAGAAGGTGGTGAGTGTGTGGAACGAGTTGACAGGAGAAGTGGAGAATGTCGGTTTGATTTCAATATTTAAGAGAAATTTGGATAGGAGCCTGGATGGGAGGGGTATGGAGGGCTATGGTCCAGATGTAGCTCAATAGGACTAGACAGATTAATAGTGTGGCATGGACTAGGTGGGCAGAGTAGCCTGTTTCTATGCTGTAGTGATCTATGACTTTCAAAGCGATGAAGAGGTAATCTCTTCTTTACTCCTCATTTAGTTGGTCATTTCAGTGGAAGAATAATGAAGAGAGTTCTAAAGCAAGTTGCCAAGATACTGGTTTCCACTGTGAGACGTAGTCACATTGCTTAATTGCAATGGACTCTTGGCATGCATTTCGGAGCTATTTGCAGTTGGATTCATAACCCTGCTGAGCTCTGAAGCAGTTCTGTGACATTTGAAGGTGACATCATCCTCGGGGATTGCTTCCCAGTTTGAGTGCAGATAGCTGGGGGGAAAAGATCACCCCATAAAAACCCTCCTCTTATTACGGGCAATGCCATCTCATGGAGTCATTTGTCCGTGACCAGTTAAAATGAGGAATGAGCAGGCACTAAGGCATAGAGCAGCCTGAGCCTTGAGAATGTGAAAATGGAGGAACCAGTCACAAATGGTGGAAGAAATGCACAATGTCTCAAACTATGCAGTCAGGCATTCACCATCATACACTCAGTGGCCAACCTTGCAACATAATCAATGGTATCGAATGATTTAGCTAGATACATTCACTCAGTACCTAGCTCCTGTACCTAATAAAGTGGCCACTCAGTATATATTTGTAGTTTACACTGCTGTAGCCCATCCACTTCAATGTGTCGTGCATTCAAAGCTACCCTTCTGCACACCACTGTAGTAACATGTTTATTTGAGTTACTGTTGCCTTCCTGTTGGCTAGAGCCAGTCTGGCCGTTCTCCTCTGACCCATCTCATGAACAAGGTGGTTTTACTCTCACTGGATGTTTTTTGCTTTTCTCACCATTCTCTGTAAACTCTAGAGACTGTTGTGCATGGAGATCAGCAGTGTCTGAGGTATGGAAACCACCTTGCCTTGCACCAACAATCATTCTATAGGTCTACGCTTAGATCAGATTTCTCCATTCTGATGTTTGCACGGAATAACAATTAACCACGTCTGCATGTTTTTATGCCTTGAGTTGCTGCCACATGATTGGCTGCTGAGATATTTGCATTAAAGAGCAGGTGTACAGGTGTATCGAATAAAGTGGCCACTGAGTGTACCCCAGTAAAGGAGGATTCAAGTTCCGGTTCAGGAGAATTTATTTATCACATGTACATTGAAACATACAGTGAGATGTATCATTTGTGTTAACAACCAATACAACCCAAGGATGTGCTGGTGGTAGCCCTTAAGTGATGCCACACATTCTGATATGAACATAGCATGCCCAGTGTTCATCAGGTCACATATACGACCGGCAGCCACCTCACAGAACAGGGGTGGCAACAAGTTGCCCAAAGGAAATGAAAGCAAGAAATCCCAGTGTCAAACTTTGCATAGTGAATTTTGGGTGATCAGAATCAAAACGCCCCCTGCTTTGATTAGGCCTTAGCATGCTACCACAGGATATTATTGGACTGAAAATCCCTTCTGAATTTTTGTAATTCAAAGCAAGTGCTGCCAAAATAGTGAATTGTGCATTTCTAGTAAATCATAAGTGTTGGGTCTTTTTGATTCAAAAAGACCCAACATTGAACTAAACCCAATCCATGTGTGGTTACAAATGCAAGAGATTATGCAGATGCTGGAAATCCAGAGTAACACACACAAAATGATGGAGAAACTCAGCAGGTCAGGCAGCATCTATGGAGAGGGAAAAAAGGCTCAATGTTTTGGGATGAGACCCTTGCATGTATTGGTTCCTTCATAATTTTAATCAGGAAGAGGGTGAAGGTATAAATGGAGAATGTCTCTGTTTCCCCACCAGGAGATCGGAGGTGAGCAATGGAACACGACACCATGACGGTTAAGTTTAAAATCAGAGTTAGAGTTATTACCACTGACAAATGTCATGAGATTAGGGTTAGTGGTACTAGACAACTGATCTAGAAACAGTAGATCAAATCCCACTATGGTAACAAGGGAATTTAAAGGTAAGTAATTCACAAATTTGGAGTTTAACAAGAAAGCTAGTGTCAGCAGCAGTAGGCTTGATATTTCCAAATTGCGAGACAAGTCTATTTGGTTCATGAGTGGTCTTCAGAGAATGAGATTTACTGTTCTTGGAAGGTTTGGCTGGGCCCAGAGCAAAATGGTTGATTTATAACTACTCTGTGGAAATACTCTGACAAAATATCATATTCAGGGGAGAATTGGATGGACAATATATGCTGGCTTAGCTACTAATACCCATATTCTATGAAAAGATCGCAATTCTTTTTAATCAGTTTTGAAAGACATAGTGAAAGGTTAATTCTCTTATCACAACATAAACATCTTCTTGAAAGTACATGTTATCTTGCAGAACAGTTAACACAATATAACTGCCAAAATTAGTGCATATTTGAGAAACATTACCAGTTTGATGAGGTTCTGTATAATTTTCAAGGAAGGTCCCCTTCACCTTTGTTCAAATGGTGAAGGTTAAAGGTTAAGCACATGCAGAGAACTCACCTGAACAGTGACTCTACTGACTGCAAATCTTTCAACATCTCCTAATGTTCAACCAGTCAGAACATGATTTTGGTGTGTCAATTACAGGATGAAATTTACAAAAGCTACAGAACAAAAAGACAAAAACTAAACATTGTTGACAGATATTTGCATATTAGTCATAATTAATCAGCTCTGCTGAAGCACATGCTAATTTAAAAGATGTCATCCTATTGTCTTCTAATATAAAGGACTGTGACATTTATAAATGTTACTGTGTTGTTACATGTCAAAAGTATTGCAAAACTGCCTCGCTGCCTACACAGGTAATCAGAGATAGCCAGGTCAGAGTTTACAGAGAGTGTAGGCAATTCTGAACAGAAATATGATGTTATTACAGAAGTCAAGATTGGTTAAATGCCTGACAGCTCAGATTCAAATGTATTAAACATCTGGATGAGAAACTCTCTGGTCCTTGACTGAAGCTGTCTCCTCAGGGCCATAGTAGTTCACAGCACTGTATCCCAGCAGCCTGCTGGAGGTGATGCGGTCAGAGTGGGAGTTACATAGAGACTGAAGTTCTCCTAGGTAAAGAGTCAGACTCAGCATAAAGGTTTCTTTTCTCTTCGCTTTCCCTCTCTATCTGCCAATCACCTCTCCTCATGCGGATCGTTGATCATTCGCCAGCTGTTGCCCTTATCAGAATCAGGCTTAATATCGTTGGCGAATGTCATGTAATTTGTTATTTTGCAGCAGCAGTACAGTAAAATACATTAAAAACTATAAATTACAATAAGATGACACATGGACACTACCTTACTATTTATTTTGCTCTACTTATTTAATTTAAATATAGAGTACTGAGCAAAAGTCTTAGGCACTTATACGTATATAGCTAGGGTTCCTAAGACTTTTGCATAGTACTCTCTATTATTGTATAGAGGGACTGCCTGGTATATTATATATAATCTAGTATACCAGGCAGTCCCAAAAGCCATTGGCACGGCTCAATAATTTTGCTCCATCTACTGTGCCGCGCAAATGGCTTTTGGGACCACCCAATGAAGGAAGCCATTGAAATAAAATTGGAGGAAAAGAATTTTAACAAAAATGAAAGTCTCACTCTAAGAACTGAAATTAGAATGTAAACAAGGTGGGACAGCAGAAATCTGATTGGATGAGAACTAACCAATCAGGAGGGATGGAGGACAGGGTTATAATATAATTGGACCAGACATGCCCAGGCATCATCCCTAATGAGGATGGCAAAGCTGGTCATTGAAACGCCAGTTAAAATTGATACCTGTACCCAGCTGGAAGCCTGAGAAGAGTTTATTTGTCATATACGCTGGGAAGGCACTAGATCCATAAATAGAGTATATCTCTTTAGACTGTCTATTTACCCTCTACTCTTCCAGACCTGACAAACCTGAAATATCAAAGGTCAAGTTTCTCCTACAAATAGTCATAGAAAAGTGCAGAATAGAAACAGGTCCTTCGGGCCACCTAGTCTGTGCTGAACCATTTAAATAACCTGTTCCTATCAACCCGCTTCCATGTTGCTTTACTCACTATGGTTCTTCAGTAGCTTATTTTAAGTTCAAGATCTAAGCACCTGCAGTTCTTTGTCTCGAGACTTCTTACCTTGCCATACACGAGAGGGCAAATTATTAACACAGGAGATTCTGCAGATGCTGGTCCAGAGCAACACACACAAGATGCTGGACGTACTCAAGAGGTCAGGCAGCATCTATTGAGAGAAATAAAGAGTTGACATTCAGGCCAAGATCCTTCATCAGGACATGAGGGGGCATTCATTGTGATTTAATCGGTAAAGCCCTTTAGGATAAATCACCATATTACATCTCCCTTATTGCCCTAACAGTACTAATGACAGTTTTGAAATTGCAGTTTTAGAATCTGGGATATTTGACAGGTGATAGAGGATTTACACTCAGTGGCCACTTTATTATGTACTACCTGTACCTAATGAAGAGGTCACTGAGTGTACATTCATGCTCTTCTGCTGTTGTAGCCCGTCCACTTCAAGGTTCAACATGCTGTACATTCAGAGATGCTCTTCTTCTCACCACTGTCATTATTTGATGGTTGTTTGAGTTGCTGTCACCTCCTTGTCAGCTTGAACCAGTCTGTCCATTCTCCTCTGAGCTTTCTCATTGACAAGGTATTTCACCCACAGGACTCCTGCTCACTGCTTGTTCTGTTTTCCTCACACCATTCTCTATAAACTCTAGAGATTGCTGTGTATGAAAATTCCAGAAGATCAGCTGTTTCTGAGATACTCAAACCATCCTGTCTAATGAACAATTATTCAACAGTAAGAGTCACTTGGATCACATTTCTTCCCCATTCTAATGTTTGGTCTGAACAACAACTGAACCTCTTGACCATGTCTGCATGCTTTTATGCATTGAGTCGCAGTCACATGATTGGCTGATTAGATATTTACATAAATGAGAAGGTGTGTGGGTGTACCTAATAAAGTGGACACTAAGTGTATATGCAGAGACATACACTTTACTAGACAGGCATCCTTGTAATGTCATATGGGGGGCGTTGGGACTGGACCCAAATGCAAGACACAGACACTGAAGTACTAGGAACAGGACAGGACAAAACTAAAGGACGGGACAGGTCACAGACTAGGCTAGGGAAGCAGGACTAGGACGAGGGACTGGGAACAAGGAATCTAGGGTGGACTCTGAGCCCAAGACTGGACAAGGTCCCAAAACCTGGGATTTGACTCAGGCTCAGACCCCAAACCAGGCAAAGACATGACAGACACAAGGCCTGGGGACTCAGAGGCTGGAGCATGGAGGCAGATTAGGAACTGTACATCAATGTAGAGCTGGGGCTTCTCCTTCGACAAGCCAGGACTCAACTTTTACTCCACACCAAGGTAGGGCAGGACCATCCATCAGGTAACGGCAGAACAGCCTGACTTACCCTACAGAGGCAAAGACAAGACAGATCATCCCACAGGGCAACATCAGAACAGCCAGACTTACCCCACAGGGCAAAGACAGGAAGAGACAAACACCAAAGAACAACCGACAGTTCCATCTCTGCATCAGGGTTGTTCCAAGTTGCAGTTACAGCCTGCAACCTTGGCTGGCTACAGAAACAACCAGATCCCTACCTCACTCAGAGTGGCTGACAGCCACCCAGCTGGCCTGGAAAACAGCTGAATCCATACCGCAATGACAGCTCCGACTACTGACAGCAAGGCTCCAAGAAGCAATGGTTCTCCAACACAGCCTAAAGACAGCAAGTGGTCATACCAGCCATTTGCTCCTAGAGAATCTTGACAAGACAACCCCCCAAACACACTTAATCCCAGGGCCACTTATATTCCGGGCCCAAGATGAGCATCAGGTGCTTATGATTAAGTCCAACCGAAACAAGGGACAGCCGGAGGACCCGGAGTCCAGAATCCACGGACCGGACCATGACATGTAATTTCCTTCAGCCAATCAACCCTCTGAAGTTGGCACTTATGGCCAAGTTTAATTGCTCCAGAATCGGTGGCTTTATTTTCAACTGATGAGGCATTAAATCATGAAAATCCCTCCTTAAATCTCTGCCTCTCTTTCTACCTTTAAGGTATAACTTGTTTGTTATTAAACGCAAGAGATTCTGCAGATGCTGGAAATCCAGAATAACACATAACAGAGTAATGGAGTAAAACAGAATTATATGTTTGTCAGCTTTGTTTGTGTGTAGTTTTTCATTAATTCTATTGCAATTTTTTGTTCTACTGTGAATTCCCAAGAAAATGAATCTCATATATGTACTTTGATCATAAATTTACTTTACCTTGAAACCATCCTCTGCAATCAAGCTTATCCTAATTTGTTTTGATTATTTCTGAAGATGCTCAGCATCATTTAATCTGCTACATGACTGCTAAGGGACTTGTGACATTTCAATACATTAAAAACATTATATGAATTGAAGTTTCTGGTTGTTATTGTATTTGCAAATGGCATAATTCTTTAATCCTTGTGAAACCAATAGCCAGGAGGAGTGGAGAATAGGGAGCTCTCTTAGAGTTCTGTCCCGTTTTTACTGTGGTATTATTGTATGTAAATGTAGAAGGCTTTCTCATCAGGAAGATGGTGCCTTAAGAAGGATCTTCACCATCTGGGACATACCCTTTTCTTAATTACTACCATCAGGGAGGAGGGACAGGAACTTGAAGACACACACACACAACATTTTAGGGGCAGGTTTTTCCTCCCTACCATCAAATTTCCGAATGGTCCATGAACCTGTGAACACTACCTCACAATTCCTCTAATTTTGCGTTATGCATTTATTTTATTTTCATTGCTCCTTATTGTTAGTGTGTATTCTGGAAATTCAGCAGTGTGTATTCAGCAAATATTAATTTCACCTGCAACCATTCTTCAGACCTGAACGTGGATTGTAGATTAAATTTAAAATGCGGCCCTGAACAATGGTTTTACTGGAGCTGCAGAGTGGAGTCGATTGCAAACCAAACAATGCTGATCAACATTCATTTTGGGTTTCTGGAGTGTGGATGTGAAGAAGGAGGTGTGTGAAACTATATGTAATTTAAAGGAAGCATTGTAGATACATTGTAACTATAGAATTGTCCTGCTGTTCCCTTTGAACTTTAGTATCTAAAATGTCATGAAATATTGGGTCATGCATTCCTCTTCCTACAAGAGTGTCTCAATCTGATGCCTGATGCTTGTTTTTGCTGTTTAAAACACTTCCCTATCCATTAGCTTCAGCGTTCCACCAGTAACTTTGTTCACAGTTACAACTCTTTCAGCAAGTTTTTTTTTCTGTCTTGGACTATACTGCTAACAGAAAAGCAACAAATGTCACAACATATGGTGGTAATAATAAACCTGTTTGTGATTTTTATTTGGAGTGTAAATAATATGTCATTATATTGTATGCATATGCAATGGTTGTTGTTAATCTACCATAAACTCTATGCATGTTTTGAAGATTGTGGCATTCCCTGGAGGTTACAATGGATAACTGAGCAACGGTCTCAGCCCAAAACATCAATTGTTTATTCATTTGCATAGATGCAGCATTTTAGTGTAGTACTCACCAGTTTTACAAAACTAGCTTACAGACTCCTTCTAAATATACATACTATGACTGCTGATAATGATAATCACAGCAATAATGTGTATTGGCTCTGAAATGATAGTTTGAAGGACCTCTTTGAAACACCTACTGGGTATTGTCGATCCAAGGCACTGAAACAAGGTCTCAAAGCTACACTGCAATGGAACACACCAACCTGTGGAAGCTTTCCAGCATACACTGTGAGTCAGTAAACAATGCACACATTAGCAATTAATACAGGAGAAGCTGGAGTACTCTGTAGCACTCAGCTTACATCTCCACAGTTACAGCAGGACCAGAATGAAGGTAGATATGAAATGAGGACAGAGAATACACAATGTTTGGAAACAGAGCTTAAGCAGTGGGTGATTTTTGGTACTTTATGGCATATCAAAGATATTAAACATAGAACTTTGCAGCATAGTGCAGGCACTTTGGCAGATGATGTTGTGCCAACTCTTCAACCTAGACTAAATTAATCTGACCTTTCACTCCCAAATAGCCCTCCATTTTTTTTCATCCAAGTGCCTTGCTAAGAGTCTATTAAATGACTTTAATGCATCCACCTCTATTGCAACCCCTGAAGCACTTTCCAAGCACCTACCATTCTCCTTTAACTTGGACATCCCCTCTATAGTTTCCTTCAAACGCATTAAAATGATGTGCCCTCATAGTAGTCACTTCCATCCTGGGAAAAAGACTCTGGCTGTCCTCTCAATCTATGCCTCTTATCATCTTTAAGGCGAAGCACTGTCGACGTTTCGTCTCGGCCCGAAACGTCGTCAGTGCTTCTCCTTATAGATGCTGCCTGGCCTGCTGTGTTCCACCAGCATTTTGTGTGTGTGTTGTTTGAATTTCCAGCATCTGCAGATTTCCTCGTGTTTGCTCTTATCATTTGTACAGTTGTCTCAGATGAGCTCTTTTTATCCCCCACTCCAAAGAGAAAAGCCCTAGCATGCTCAACCTATCCTCATAAGATATGCTGTCTAACCCAGGCAGCGTCCTGGGTAAATCCCCTCTGCACACTCCTCATCCTTCCTATAATGAGATAACCAGAACTGAACACAATACAAAACACGAGAAACAACATATTACTCCAAGTGTGCAACCAGAGTTTTATAAAGCTACAACATTACTTCATGGCTCTAGAAGTCAATCTCCTGACTACTGAAGGCCAATACACTATACACCTTCTTAACCACCCTATCAACTTGCACAGTAACTTTGAAGGGTCTATGGATGTGGAGCCCAAGATCCCTCTGCTCCTTCACACTGCTAAGAATCAAACCATCTGCTGGTGTTGTCTTTTGTGTCCGTTGCTCACAATGTGGCCTCCTCTACATTGGTGAGACCTGTCATAAATTAGGGGACCGCTTCTTCGAGCACCTCCGCTCCATCCCGGTGGCCACTTCCTCATGGCCAAACACCTTAATTCCAACTCCCACTTCCTTTGCAACATGTCAATCCATGGCTTCCTCTTGTGCCAAGATGAGGCCACCCTCACGGTGGAGGAGCAACACCTTGTATTCCATCTGGGTAGCCTCAAACCTGATGGCATGAATATCAATTTTTCCTTCCAGTCAAAAAAAGAATCCCCACTCCACCCTTCTCCTCTGTTCCCCACTCTGGCATTTTACGTCTTCTCACCAGCCCATCGCTTCCCCATCATTTGCCTCCTCCTTCCTTCTCTCCTATGGACCACTGTCCTCTCCAGCCCTTTACCAGCCATCTGGCTTCACCTATCACCTTCTAGCTCTCCTCCTTCCCCTCCCCCACCTTTCTATTCTGGCATCTTCCCCCTTCCTTTTCAGTCCTGAAGAAGGGTCTCGGCCAGAAATGTCAACTATTTATTTATTTCCAAAGCTGCTGCCTGAGTTGCTGAGTTCTTCCAGCACTTTGTGGGTGTTGCTTTGGATTTCCAGCATCTGCAGAATTTCTCATGTTCATGATCAATCTTGTATTCTGCCTTCAGGTCTGACCTTCCAAAGTGAATCCCTTTATTTTTCAATAGTACTCATGAAGCTGTACTGTTGCAGAGCCAAAAGTGCTTTTGTAACCCATGGTATACCTGAATGGTCGGTGTGAGATTATGGGCTACAATTCACGATCAGTTCATGATACTTGCATTTCAGTGTTTCATAGGTGTAATAGTTAAAAGAATTCATTAATTCTCACATGACATCTGGCCTTCTAAATAGACAGCAGAATGGTCTGTGCAAGTTCCTGTGTAAGGTTTAAATAAAACATTTTCCGTGGTGTTGCCGCTTAACTATGAACACTGTTTAACCACTTTCACATCACTGCATTACATTCAACCTCGGGATTCACCCCAGCAGAGCTGCTGATGTGGCGTCGACTTTGAGGCCAATTTGGAGGAGGCTGTCTTGAAAGACTTGGCAATTATTGAATATAAAAATAAGCTTCAATGTTAGAAATCTGAAATTAAATCAAAAATGCTGGAAATACTCAGCACATCCGGCCACATATGAAAGAAGCAAAACAGAGCTAGCATTTCAGGTCAACGATGCTGTCTAATTTGCAAAGTGTTTTCCACATTTTATGTAACTGAAGAGTTTCTATAGAGTTGGAAAAATAGGGCAACACGCATAAAATGCTGGAGGCACTCAGTAGGTCAGGCAAAATCTATGGAGGGAGCCAGTCGTCGTTTCAGACTGAGAGGCTTCCACTCCATAGATGCTGCCTGACCCATCGGGCTTGCCCAGTAGTTTGTGTGTCTTGCTCAACATTGTCTGTGTTTGCTTTCCAGATTTCCCTCACTTGCCATTTTTAAATTCATTTTATTATATTGTTCATGTCATTGGAGTGTCTCAAAACACTTCTACACTATTGAAATATTTTCTGAATATATCTTATGGTTGCAATATTGGAAATCTTGCTGGGACAGATTATAATTGTGCTAAATAGTCCAGATACATTTAATAAAGATTGGATAAAAGCATGAGGAAGAAGAGAACTCGGGGTTACAGATGATCCCAATAGGGTCGGATGAGGAAGAATGCACAAGAGGCAAAACGCGTAGTTTGTATGTGAGAGAGTGTACGTGGCATAAAAATGAGATGTGCTCAGCAGGTCAAACAGCATCTGTGGAGTGAAATGGCAGTCGACATTTCTGGTCGAGACCTTTTATCTGGCAAGAATTGAGGGAAGTGTATGGAAAGAGCTGTCAAGCAATGGCTGTATGCGACTGGGAAAGGGTTAATTGGCAGAAGAAATCAGGCATATGTGTCTGTGTATGTGTTCTCTATGTATACATATGATTTCAGGTCAAATTAATGATTTAAACTTACCTTCAATTTAACCTTCCAAATTAATCTCTTTTAAAATTAAAAAGTAAAATATTTAAGAGTATTTTGTAGTTTTTAAATTAAATATTTATGTGCTTGAATTATCATCACATTATATGTGCTGATTTTTAGATTCTGCTGTGTATCATTTGAGATTGGTTTCTCTATTTAGGTATTTTCATTTGATTATTTTGGTGACTGAGGATTTATATAAAGACTAAACAAATAAGTTTACATCAAGGTTAACTCAAGAAGCCAAAGTGCAGCAGTTCAGTGCCAGGGTAGCATTTCGTGTATGAGACACCATTACAGCTTGGGGCTTCGGAGTTCAGAGTTCAATTCTGACATTGCCTGTGAGGAATTTGTATATCCTCCCCACAACCTCGTGGGTTTCCTTCGAGTGCTCCGGTTTCCTCCCACAGTCCAAAGATGTACCGATAGGTAGATTGTAAATTGTCCTGTGATTAGGCTAATGTTAAATTGTTGGGCGGTTTGGCTTTTTGGGCCAAAAGGCCCTTCTCTGCACTTTATCTCTAAATGAGCAGTCTCTGTTGAATGTGAATTAAACAGCATTCAGTAAACTGCTTAAAAATGTAAGTTTTCATGTATGAAAAGGAATCTGTGAACTTAGCATGAGTGGGTTTAAACTTTTGTGGATTTAAACTGAAGAATATGTGAGATTGTAGTGTGAGATTGGAATTATGCCTATTAATATCAACAAACAATTACAACGTGTTTCTAAATAGGGGTGTAAAATTAGAGTATCTGTTAATTTGAGTTTAATTTGAGAAACTATTATTTTTAGATTATTAAAGTTGACATTTTAACATTAAAATTGATTTTGTACACAGTATTTTACACCTTTGTTGCACTTTCTGCTTGCAAAAGCTTATTTAATGTCGCACCTATGTGTCAGCTTTTGAGAGCATTTTAAATACCTTTGTAATACCCTAGGGAAACCTGGCTTGCAGTAAATATACATTCCAATCAGCTGCAGTGATACAGTTATCCAGCTCCCACCACTCAGAACAAAAGCCCTTGCCTATTATTTACCAAACCTAACCAAACTAAACTTGCCTGAAAAGGGTCTATCTGTGCTGTTTTGTGATTCTATGACTCTGTGATGGGTTGCCCCATCAGAGGAAGGATGTGGAGGTTTTGGAGAAGGCGTACAGTGGTGAGAGGAATGCATTGTGGAAAACATTTTGATCGATGCTTCACATCCGGGTTATGGAGCCTCCAATGCACATGGTAGCAAGGAGCTGCAGAAGGTTATCGACTCAGCCAGTTCTACCTGAAGCATACACCACACCATTGAGGACATCTTCAAGAGGAGGAGACTCAAAAAGGTGACATCCATCATTAAGGACCTTCACAATGCAGGACACTCCAAGATGACTACAGACTAAAGAGTTACCTGCAGGCTAGTGGAGGGAAGGAGCGCCTTACTCCTTCTTTGGTAGAGATGTATCTCCACCCCACCACACGATTCCCCAGGGTAGATATTTCAAATACGGGAGGATGTGCACTTAAGGGGAATGTTTTAAGGAAGATGTACAGTCCGCGTGTGTTACACAGGGAGTGTGTTTGATGCCCAAAACAGACAGTCAGTGATATTGGTGGAAGCAGGTACAAAAGTGATGCTTAAGAGGCAAATGAACATGTGAAGAATTGAGGGAAATGGGTCACATACGGGCGGAAGAGATTTAGTTGAATGAGGCATCATTAGTCGAAGGGCCTGACCTCATGCTGTACCTCTCTACGTTCTTACGTCAAACCATTTTAGACCAGGTAAAAAAAATATACCTATTTGATCTTATAGATGCTGCCTGGCCTGCTGTGTTCCACCAGCATTTTGTGTGTGTTGTTTGAATTTCCAGCATCTACAGATTTCCTCATGTATACTCATTTGATCTTGGGATGTGATCAAATTATTGTACAGGACAAAGAAAGACTCAAAGAACTTATGTCCTGCGACTTAATATTGAGAAACAAATTAACGAAAATCATTCCTGATCAGAAATACAAAATAAGCTCTAGAACCGTATTATCACTTTGCATTCTGTCTCTGGAATCTCACACAGTGATGGAGGACAGTATGTTACTGTCACACTAGAGCACATTTAGTGCTTTTAATAGCAGAGGAATCTGTGGATAAATACTTTCCCTGAAAAACTGTAGAGGAAAATAGCAATGCACATAGTGACAGATTGAAGACAAACTCAATTGACTGCTCTCTGCCTTCACTGGAGTATGGTGACGTAATGGTTAAGACACTGCCATAATCATCCAGATTCTTCAGCTAATGTTATGGACAGATGACAATTAAGGCAGAAGGAGGATTTAATTATATAAATCTGGATTAAAAACAAAACCAGAGCCAGTAATGAATGTCCATTGGGTCATTATAAGAAAGTTTCAAGGAAGGTACTGGAGACCCAGTTATGGTTTCAAACCCTTAGCAATGTGCTTGATTCTTAACAGTGTCACAACTAGAGGTCTTTTTGTTTTAAAAAGAAAGGATTTTGCTTGTCAGTATGTGGAGTGTATTTTCTTGGTGTCAACTTGTGGATATGTGTCGTTCCTTGGATTGTTTACCAATTTATGTCTAATTGTTAGTCTTTGGACTCACTCTGGGTTTTCACTTTGTGTTGCAGGTGTCTCATTTGGGATCATAACCATTGTTAAACTCTCTTTGTATTTATCACTGTTATTCAATACGGAGTAATTGAAGTAGCACAGGATTTTCATTGTGTTTGTTGTCTTTGGGGTTATTGCTTCTTCTGGGCACCAGGACTGATTGGTCCTGAGTACCTATGTGCTCCAGGGTGAATTTCAGGGGGAGCCATCCCAGCTCAGTCCAGTGTAGAACAAAGCGAAAAGTTTGGAATCAAGGAGTCAAAGACATTTATGATGCAGGAGACACCATTCAGCCCACAGTGTCCAAATCAGCAGTGAAACTTACTCCCGACCTTGGTCCACCTCCCGACCCTTGGTCCATTTCCCTGTGGGTTACTGCTTTTCAACTGTTCATCCAAGTGGGATGAAAATTTTCCCTTCAATACTTTCTTAGACAGTGAGTTCATAACCTTCTCAATGCCCTCTCCTCCAGTACTTCAAATATCTACTAGTTGAAGACATTTTCCTTCTATTCTTTCTCCCATGTTATTTATAGATCAGTCACACTAACACTAGCTTACTGGAGGAGATCAGCATGAATGGAATCCCACCATGATAAAGCTATACCAACTCTGACAGATAGGTCATGTCAATTGAATGTCGAACTCACATCCCCCAAGCAGCTTCTTTACTCCCTGTGAAGGAAGGGCAGCGAGCCCCTGGTAGGCAAAAGAAACACTTCAAAGATAATATCAATATCACCCCGTAGAAATTCAACATTACAAACTGGGAAAACTGGGAAGACATGACACTCAATAGAAGGAACCTAGAGGAGATCTGTTGAAGAGGGAGCTGGGCTACGGGAACAGTGACCTCAGCTGTGCCGGAGACAACAAGCGGCAGCTGCAAAAGGAGAGACTGAACAACCAAAAGACCCGACCACTAACCACAATCGCCACTTACTCATGCCCACACTGCACCAGAATATGTGAATCCCTGATTGGCCTCTGCAGCCATCTGAGGACCCACCAATAGACAACGCCATAGGAGAACTTCATAGTTGACTCCAGTGATCACACTGTTGTTGCTACTGCTACTAATACTACATTGCTAATGTGTCCCCTACTTCTTGATCTCATTGTTGAGGGAAACAGGCCATCCAATGCTCACTGGACTTTTCCCAGGTCACCTCATTGGAAAGTCATCCTATTTTGTCTTTCCACAATTCAGTGCAATGGATAAATCCCAACACCTCCAACTCTGAAACACAAGATGTCCTGCATATGCTGGAAACACACAAGTGTAGGAACTCAACAAGTCCATGGAGGGGAGTACACAGTCGATCTTTTAGGCTGAGACCCTTCATCAGGACTAACTCGGCATAGTCATATGGTGGGATGAGGTGAAGCATTAGCATACCTGCGATCTCCCTGCTGTACCTCAGCTGACAATGAAAGCGGGAACTATTGTCTTTCTCAAAGACCCGTCAGTCTTGGTTACTTTGCTTGATCCTCGTAAACGGCCACTGTGAGGACTGTGGAAATTACTTCAAACCCTTTCTGATAAATGATTCACAACAAGAATTTTCCACAGTAGGGAAAAACACAAAATAACATAAAGTTTATTTGACAACTATGACTCTCTTGTGTTTTTAACAGCATTAAGTTTGTAGACAGATCTTCTACTTATGATCCAAAAGCGCTTTACTACCTCGTAAAGCACTCAGAGTATATCCCCACTTAGATTTCAATTCAGGTTATGAAGAGCAGATGTAGTTTCTGCAGATTCTCTCTCCAGTCAAATAGAGTCATGTCGTGTTCTATCGTGACATAGTTGTACAGAGTGACATAGCATACAAACAGGACCTTCAGCCCACTGGGTTCATGCCAACTATTATCTACAAACAGGACCTTTGACCTATTGGATTCATGCCAGCCATTCTATACCAACAGGACCTTTGGCCTATTGGGTTCATGCCAACCATTATCTACAAACAGGACCTTCAGCCCACTGGGTTCATGACAGCCATTCTCCACAAAACATGTTATTCTACCCACATTATTTGTTTTATTTTATTTTGAGATACATATGCTAACAGGCCCTTCTGGCTAGATGAGCCCACAGTGCCTAATTACACCCACATGATGAATTAAACTGCTAACCCCTTTGAAACCGGACCACCTAGAGGAAAGCCACGTGTGCACGGGGAAAACAGACAAACTCCTTACAGGCAGCTGCAGGAATTGAGCCCTGGTCGATGGCACTGTAGTAGGATTACTCTAACTATTACGCCAGCATGCTGGCCCGATGCATTTACAGTACCCCATATTCTATGACCCACATACAAAATAGGAGCATTCTACAGAAACTATTTAACTTATCAACCTGCATATTTTTAGGATGGGAGAGGAAACTGGAGCACCAGGGAAACTCATATTGTCACAGAGAGAGCATGCAGACTCCACACAGACAGCATCCAGGGGTCAGAATTGAGCCCAGGTCGCTGAAGATGAGGGGCAGTGGTTGTATGAGCCGTGTACTGTGGTGCTGATGGTGAGGTGTAGGTGGAATGGTGAGCGAGACAGCCGATGACAGGAACATTATCCAACTCAATCTCAGAAATGACAGGTGAGGCAGCATCCCCAACACTGTGGACCATGGAATTCCAGATCCTGGATTGCCTTCAGAATTGCACATCTCTAAAGAAGTATAAAGATTTAAAAATTAGCTTTTTTTTGTCACATGTACATTGAAACTCACAGTGAAATGCATTGTTTGTGTCAAACCAAATCCACGAGGATTCTACTGAGCAGCTTGCAAGGGTCACAACACTTCTGGCAACAACATAGAATGTCCACAACTTATTAACCCTAACCCATATGTGTTTGGAAGGTGGGAGGAAACTGGAGCACTGGGAGACTGGATAGGCTGGGCTGGTGTCTGTGGAGTAAAGGAGTTTGAAAAATGATGAGAAGCATAGTTGTGGGAGATTGTCATCTTCCCAGAGTAGGGGAGTCAAAAACTAGAGGGCATAGGTTAAAGGTGGGTAAAGGAAACTTAAAAGGGATTTGAGGGGCAAGTTTTTCACACATGTAGTGATGAACTTACATAACAACCTGCCGGAGGAAGTAGTAGATGCAGGTACAATCATAAGTTTTAAAACGTAGTTAGACAGGAACATGTAAAGGAAAGGATTAGAGAGATATAGGTCAAATTAAGGTAAATGGGCTTAGTGTAGACAGGCAAGTTGACAGATGTGGATGAAATGGGCTGAAGGCCCTGTTTCAATGCGGTATACCTCTATGAATCTATAATTGTGTCTCAAGGAGAAGCTTGTTAGGGGTTATCAATAATGTGTTGCCACATCACCTAGATTAATGTACTATTGAAGACAACATTGATGAATAAGGTATTACAAACAAATCACATGTAAAAAAAGAACTAATGGTAAAGAGCTGGGACATTGTGAAAGCTCCTTATGTTTACATTGAAGCCAAAGCTTGAACATGGAACATGAAGGGCCATTGTAAACATTAGACATTCTGCAGGTACATAACGAGATGATGTAAAATTGGAACTGGCCCGCTTCCCAGTAAGTAGGATTAAAATACAAGATGGATTGCTGGTAGATTAGAAAAGGTAAGGGAAACTGAAAATGAAGAAATGGGATCAATCTTAAATAATAATGAAAGACTATAATGGAATAATAATAATGCAACAATAGTGAAATAATAACAGTAATAACTCATAATTAAAATCACATCTTACTAGGGAGGAAATCTGCAGATGCTATAAACACAAAATGCTGGAGGAACTCAGAAGGCCAGGCAGCATCTATGGAAAAGAGTAAAGTCGATGTTTCAGGCCCTTCATTGGGTCTATAAATACAAGCCTGAACCAGTTTTAGAGTCAGAATACTACATATTATATTAAGACCAATCCATTACTACAGATAGCACAATCCACAATAACTGTCCAGATATAATAACACAGGATAAACAAACAAGAACAACTTATTTAATAGATAGTGCAATTCTAGGCACACATAACTTACAGAAATCAGTAAGTGAAAAGCCCCAGAAATATGCTGAATTTAATGAGGAAATTGCAAGACTCTGGAACATAAACAAGGTATATATTGTCTGGATAGTAATATTTACAATTGGTGCCATCCCAAAGTCACGACACAATAGCATTAAACAGTCAGGGCTACTCAGTAATATCTATGTAAATCTTCAGAAAGCCAGGATGCTGAACCACACTGGAATAGTTTGAAAGTTCCTAGCATCTGAAAAATGAATGTGCTTTGCTATGCCCATACCAGATTGAGCTGTGAAACAATAAATAATCCTAATAATGAGGGTGGCCTTGTAGTGTAGTGGTTGGTGTAATGCTGTACGGTGCCAGCAATCCGGGTTCAATTCCTGCGCTGCCTGTAACGAGTTTGTACTTTCTCCCCGTGACCGCATGGGTTTTCTCCCATGTTCCGAAGCTTGATTGATTGATTTATTCAGCTACAGTGTGGAGTAGGCTCTTCTGGCCCTTTGAGCTGCAAACCCCCAATTTAACCCTCCCCTAATCATGGGACAATTTACAAAGACCAATTAACCTACCATCCAATACGGCTTTGGACTATGGGAGGAAACTAGAGCACGTAAAGAAAACGAACGCGGTCACAGGAAGAATGTATAAAGTCCTTTCAGATAGCAGTAGGAATTGAATCCAGGTTGTGGGTACTGTAAACTGTTGTGCTAACCAGTATGCTACCAAGCCGCTCAAAGATGTATGGGTTAGGGTTATTAAGTTCTGAGCAAGCTATGTTGATGCTGGAAGCTTGGCAAAACTTGCAGGTTGCCTCCTACACATCTTTGGACTGTGCTGGCTGTTGGCGTAAACGATGCGTTTCACTGTATGTTTTGGTCTTTCGATGTACATGTGACAAATGAAGCTAATCATCACCTACCAATGAACTTGGAAGTTTTGATGGGAATCAGCCCAGATTCCCAAACACTGTCCTGTGCCTGCTCCTGGGCATGAGGGCTTGGATATCTTGTGAGGTTCAGACTGAGTGCTGGGTGACGTTGCTTATACTAAAGGGCAGGCACAAAAAATAAGGCCAATGTTGAGGGACTGGAGAGTTTGCTGATCATATCCCTACAAGAGGCACTGATGGATCAGGCTGAAATTGAGTTAATATTTATATAGGAAGCGAATGCAGCAGCAGCAACGTACATTTGTAAATCTTCTCTGAGGATCGTCACCTTGTTGTGCTAGTGAGGCTTTTGAGTTCCTGAGATCCTGAGAGTGATATTGTCTGGAGTTTAACCGCCTGGTGCTTAGCTCCTGGTAAGGTCACAGGTGGCGGTAAGGTTCCAGAAAAAGAAAAATCCAACCAAGGCCTCAGCAGTGGAGCTGGTGGAAGATGATGACATATCACAACAGCAGTGAGGGGTCCCCAGTCATATTGCACTCCACACCACTGGACCCTGAAACTGATCTGTCAGGACTGTATGGCTGCTGCCCATGTATCAGCCTCCCCATGTTAAACAAAGTCACACACAGGCATTCTCCATTAAGGGAATCCACCCTATCATCCCAGATTAAGTTCCATAGCGATCAGCAAGTGGTTGAAGACCCACCAATAGACAACTCTTTAGAGGAACATCAAACACAACTCGAGTAATCGCACTACCATTACTATTACTACGATTGCTGCCTTTATAAATCGCCTGCAGCACAGTATAAAAAAATCTCTGAAGAGCTGGACAGGTTACTCTTTGAGCAATATTTTACACCTATTTGAAAGGTAATTGATGGGTAATTGAAAGCTAAATCAAAGGGATAGTTTTAAGGAGTACCTGAATAGATTTAATAACAGAGTGAGGTGTAGTGAGGAACTCGGATCCAAGGTTTGAGTTGACAGAGGTTCATCTGGGTGCTAAGGGAGACAGGGGATGTGGAGATAGGTTGGAACTGATCAGAGTGAAGGACCAACTATAAACTTATACAAATGCACAAAAAACGCTGGAGGAACTTAGAAAGAAACACACAGCATCGGCAGAATCTCACGTGACTTTAACCTTATTACTTGATGGACATTATGGTCAAAACCTCCGAAAATTGTGCCTGCCTTATAATGTGCCTGCGTGACAATATGGACAACAGCAAGAGGGAGCAGAATGGTTCATCATCCTGTACAAATATTACCTTTAAATAGCGGTGCATTAGATCCTTGGATCTTCCACAGGAATTCAAAGTAGTGGAGAAACAAACACGGGTGTCAAATGGGATAGGTGATGAAGCGAGTCTGCCTTTGGTGACTGGTGGCAGACTCTAAGGAAGAACGTGGCCCAGACACTATGCAAACTCACTGCTTATTTTTGTACAACACCATAGAATAAATTTATATTAGCAGGCAACACCTGGGCTTAATATCTGTTCAGACAGCATATCCAGTGCTGCTACAATTCAGCAGGGAGAATGAGCGCTACCCCACTGAGATTAGGAGCCAAGAATTTCAGACTGGTGAGCAGACAGTAGAAGGGAGTGATGGGAAGGCTGATCTTTTATACTTCAGGTATCATGTGAAGATATTTTGAGCACTCAGGATCAACAATAGCCCTTCAGTCTTTGTGTGTATCTATGATTTGAAGCTTATTAGAAAGGGGGAAACTATCAGCTCCACAAATTCTATGAGAACCACCTTTGATTGATCACAATTGGCTAGTTTTGATTTTAAAAAATGGTCCAAATACAAATACTCCCTTTTAAAGTGAATATTCCCATCGACTAAATGCAGCAGAGTGCAATGATTATAAATCCTCATGTTCCTCTACAGACAAATGACCTATTGATTAGCCATTTACCTGCTAGCTACTCATAATCCTTATTTGACTTCAAGACCCCAAGATCTATCCAAAATGAGTTTGACCGACGGGCTAATTACTGAATTACCCTGTCCATTTTAAGAATACATCATGTTGAGATCTCTTCCACTTAAGGGCCAGTGGTGACTCATTTACAATCCCATTACAGACATCCTGAAAAGGAGGTGCTCTCGTTCTGATGACGAGTGGTCTCGCCTTGTTGCTCAGTAAAATGGACAATGGGCATCACTTATCACCACTGCCAATAGATGAGCTGCTTTTCTCGGCTGCTCTTAGTATTATTTAGAGGCTCTGATATGTTCCAGGCTTTATCTTTTCTTTGATTTCACAGTACAGACATGTGCTATTGATCTGCGCCCTTCAGGGATTAGCCTTGAAGTAAAGGCTGGCGGGAGTCCCATTGTTGAGATCATTCTTCGATCGCCTTGCTTAATGGGAAGTGTTTGTTGCATGAGGGGAGGGGGTGGGAGGGGGGCGGGAAGCAAGAGAATTGGATGGGCTGTCGACAAGGTGCCCTTCAATGAAGTTTCGAGATTGACTTTATTGCCTAGGGAACAGAGATGGAAATGGGGTCAAGGACAGAGAGCTTACTAGGTTAGTTCAAGGAGCTGAGCACTTTAAACAAATGAGATGGAGCAGCAATGTTTATGCTGGTGCTGACTTCAATTTACAGTAAGTCAGTGAATTGTGGAACTAAATGTGTGCTTCTTCACTTTGTGTTTCTGCTTCCCAGCACTCTTTTAGGACAGCAGCTCCCGTCTTTCCCTCATACACTTCAACTTCACAATAAAAACATCAAAATCAAATAGAAAGAACACTTATCCTTTCAAGAATAAATTTTATTCAGAAAATACAGTAAACATAACGTAATCATTCCTGACAGGTTTAGCGTCCCTGGGTCAACATCCTGTGTCATCAACCCAATGCATTCTATTACAAAGCACCAAATCCGTTCATGTACATGAGGAAGTCTGCAGGTGCTTGAAATGCTGGGTAACTCAGCAGGTCAGGCAGCCGCTATGGAAATGAATAAGCAGTCAACGGTTTCGACAGAGGCCCTTCTTCAGGAATGAGCTCCACTCAAGTGCTCTCTTTGGGCAACACACGCATCAAATGTCTGAGAGGCTGTTTACTGTGCGCTTGCACATTGTGTGTCAGACTATTGTTGTGGGTCAGCAGCACTGGGGCTCCACAGGGGACCGTACTGTCTCCCTTTCTCTTCACCACCTACACATCGGACTTCGACTACAACACAGAGTCGTGCCATCTTCAGAAGTTTTCCGATGACTCTACCATATTTGGATGCATCAGCAAGGGAGATGAGGCGGAGTACAGGGCTACGGTGGGAAACTTTGTCACATGGTGCGAGCAGAATCATCTGCAGCTTAATATGAAAAAGACTAAGGAGCTGGTGGTGGACCTGAAGAGAGCTAAAGTACCAGTGACCCCTGTTTCCATCCAAGGGGTCAGTGTGGACATGGTGGAGGTTTACAAATACCTGGGGATATGAATTGACAATAAACTGGACTGGTCAAAGAACACTGAGGCTGTCTACAAGAAGGGTCAGAGCCATCTCTATTTCCTGAGGAGACTGAGGTCCTTTAACATCTGCCGGACGATGCTGAGGATGTTCTACGAGTCTGTCATGGCCAGTGCTATCATATTTGCTGTTGTGTGCTGGGACAGCAGGCTGAGGGTAGCAGACACCAACAGAATCAACAAACTCATTCGTAAGGCCAGTGATGTTGTGGGGGTGGAACTGGAATCTCTGACAGTGGTGTCTGAAAAGAGGTTGCTGCCCAAGTTGCATGCCATCTTGGACAATGTCTCCCATCCACTCCATAATGTACTGGTTAGGCACAGGAGTACATTCAGCCAGAGACTCATTCCACCGAGATGCAACACTGAGCGTCATAGGAAGTCATTCCTGCCTGTGGCCATCAAACTTTACAACTCCTCCCTCGGAGTGTCAGACACCCTGAGCCAATAGGCTGGTCCTGGACTTATTTCCACTTGGCATAATTTACCTATTATTATTTAATTATTTATGGTTTTATATTGCTATATTTCTACACTATTCTTGGTTGGTGCGACTGTAACAAAACCCAATTTACCTCAGGATCAGTAAAGTATGTCTGTCTGTCTGTCTGTCTTATTTATTGAGATACAGTGCAGATTAGGCCCTTCTGGCACCTTGCATCCCTGATTAAGCCTAGCCTTATCACAGGACAATTTACAATGACCTACTGACTCACTAACCAGTACATCTTTGGACTGTGGGAGAAAACCGGAGCAGCCAGATGAAGCCCATGTATCCCAAGTCTCCTTACAGATGTCATCAGAATTGAACTCCGATCTCCGACACAGCGAGCTGTAATGGCATTCTGTGACCATTATGCCACACTGGCCCAGCCCCTCACTGAAAGTCGTTCCTTTTTTCCTCCTTGTATTCTTGGATTCTGAGTGAGGCCCGGTGCAACCTGGAGGAACTGTGGCTCATTCTCTGCCCGCTCAACTTGACTTACTGTGTGTGTCATCCTGTTCTGTGCTTTGTAATTCCCACGTTCTTATGTCTCTCTATCTTTGTCTATGTTCCCCCTCTTAAAATGCTCCCAGTCACTCTTTGACCAGATAGCCTTATCCCTTGGTCACACCAGTTTACCCCTGTCAGAGACATTCCACCTCCAACACACCACTCCTCTCTCCGTATTTACAAACCTCTTTACAAATTCTGACAAAAGGTCTCTAACCGGAAATGCTGCCTCTGTTTCTCTTCTCACAGATGCAGGATGACCTGCAGAATATTTACATTTTCTGGTTTTGTCCCAGCCCCTCTGCATCTAGTGGCAACATTAAAACCATGGCCAAAAAAGGCTACTTAGCCCATCCATCCCAGTTCTTAAATAATTCCAGAATTTTCAGCTGCACCACTTGGTTTGGGATTCCATTTCATGTATCGAATCCTGTGTGTGAGAAATACTTTCAACACACACAACATGCTGGAGGAACTCAGCAGGCCAGGCAACATCTATGGAAAAGATGACTGTTGATGTTTCGGGCTGAAACCCTTCAGCAGGACTGGAGACAAAATGCTGAGTAGATTTAAAAGGTGGGAGGAGGAGAGAGAGAACCACCAAGTGAGAGGTGAAATCGGGAGGGGGAGGGGTGAAGTAAAGAGCTGGGAAGTTGATCGGTGAATGAGAAAGAAGGGGGAAGGAGCACCAGAGGGAGGCAATGGGTGGGCAAGGAGATGAGGTGAGAGAGGGAAGAGGGGATGGGAAATGGAGAGGGAGGAGTGGTTGGGGGGCATTACCAGAAGTTTGAGAAATTGATGTCCATACCATCAGGTTGGAGGCTACCTAAATGGGATATAAGGTGTTGTTTCTCCAACTTAAGCGTGGCCTCATCACAACAATGGAGGAGGCCATGGATGGACATATCGGAATGGGAATGGGAAATGGAACTAAAATGGGAGGCCACTGGGAGATCCCGCTTGCTCTGGCGAATGGAGCGTAGATTATCGGTGAAGCAGTCTATGTTGGGTCTCACCAAAGTAAAGGAGGCCATACTTGGAGCACTGAACACAGAACATGATCCCAATAGACTCACAGAAGTGTCACCTCACCTGGAAGAACTGTTTAGGACCTTGAATGGTAGTGACGGAGAAGGTGTAGGGACATGTGTAGCACTTGTTCCGCTTGCAAGGATAAGTGCTAGGAGGGAGGTCAGTGGGGAGGGATGAATGGACAAGGGAGTCAGGTAGGGAGTGATCCCTGCAGAAAGCAAAAAGTGGAGGGGTGGGGGAGAGAAAGTGCCTGGTGGTGGGATCCCGTTGGAGGTGGCAGAGGTTTCAGAGAATTATGTGCTGGACATGGAGGCTGGTGGGGGTGGTAGGTGAGGACAAAAGGAACCTTATCCCTGGTAGGGTGGAGGGAATATGAGGTATGAGCAGACGAGTATGAAATGGAAGAAACGTGGTTGAGGGCAGTGTTGATGGTGGAAGAAGGGAAGCCTCTTTCTTTGAAAATGGAGGGCATCTCCTTTGTTCTAGAATGAAAAGCCTCATCCTGAGAGCATATGTGGCAGAGATGGAGGAATTAAGAAAAGGGGATGGCGTTTTACAAGTAGCAGGGTGGGATGAGGTGTAGTCTAGGTAGCTGTGAGAGTCCGCAGGCTTGTAATAGACATCGGTGGATAAGCTGTCTCTGGAGACTGAGACAGTGAGATTGAGAAAGGGAAGGGAGGTGTTGGAAATGGACCAGGTGAATTCCCATTTTCCCACTTCAGCCTCAATGTTATATACGACTCCTGTTCTTTTGAATTCACTTAAATTCTTCTATATTTGACTTTACTATAGCATATTTGACTATCTGCTCCTCTGTAAGACCACCTCTTTTTCTTCCCAAGGCTGAAGGGATACATTTTGTTTCCACAAGACAATTATTCCTCACTGTTTAATTGGCCGGGATTAGGCAAGATATTCAAGGCTCTGCGATATACTGTAGGGAAGGACATATATTGTCATTGCTCATTCTGGCTGAGATGTTCTTTGTTATGTCAACCCCAAGAAATGCTCTCTGTTATATCAAAATCTACAAAGAAACTACCATTCAATAAACCGTTCATTTACCAGGATGCTGCCAAGATTAGAGAGCACGTTTTATGATGATGCACCGAGTGTGCTGGGGGATTTCTCTTTGGAGAGAAGGAAGATGGGAAGTGACTTGATAGAGGTGTACAAGATGACAGGAGATGTCGATAGAGTGGACAACCAGTGCCTATTTCCCAAGGTGGAAATGGCTAATATACAGAAGCGTAATTCAAGGTGATTAGTTCTTTACACAGTAAGTGGTGGGGGCATGGAACCCATCACCAGGGATGGTGGTAGACATAAATACATTAGGGGCATTTAAGAAACTCTTAGATAGATAGATAGATGATAGATAGATACTTTATTCATCCCCATGGGGAAATTCAACATTTTTTCCAATGTCCCATACACTTGTTGTAGCAAAAACTCATTACATATAATACTTAACTCAGTAATAATATGATATGCATCTAAATCACTAACTCAAAAAGCATTAATAATAGCTTTAAAAAAAAGTTCTTAAGTCCTGGCAGTTGAATTGTAAAGCCTAATGGCATTGGGGAGTATTGACCTCTTCATCCTGTCTGAGGAGCATTGCATCGACAGTAACCTGTCGCTGAAACTGCTTCTCTGTCTCTGGATGGTGCTATGTAGAGGATGTTCAGGGTTTTCCATAATTGACCGTAGCCTACTCAGCGCCCTTCGCTCAGCTACCGATGTTAAACTCTCCAGTACTTTGCCCACGACAGAGCCCGCCTTCCTTACCAGCTTATTAAGACGTGAGGCGTCCTTCTTCTTAATGCTTCCTCCCCAACACGCCACCACAAAGAAGAGGGCGCTCTCAACAACTGACCTATAGAACATCTTCAGCATCTCACTGCAGACATTGAATGACGCCAACCTTCTAAGGAAGTACAGTCGACTCTGTGCCTTGCTGCACAAGGCATCTGTGTTGGCAGTCCAGTCTAGCTTCTCGTCTAACTGTACTCCCAGATAGACACATGAATTCAAGAAAAATGGAGGGTTATGTTTGAGGGAATGGATTGATTCATTTCATAGGAGGTTAAGATGCTGGCACAACATCGTGGGCTGAAGGGCCTGTGCTGTGCTGTAATGTTCTATATTGTGGAAAGTGTGGGTTTTCTCCCACTGCCCGAAGATGTACCGGTTAGTACGGCACTGTGCAGAAATCTTAGGCACATATACACTATATAACTATGATGCCTAAGTCTTTTGCACAACACTGTAGTAATTTTATATATTGCACTGTACTGCTGCAAAAAAAACAAATTTCATGACGTATGTGAGTGATGATAAACATGATTCTGATATGGGTCTCTATGATGGACTGAGAGTGGGAAAGTGGGCAGAAGGAGGGTAATCATGGTTGGGAAAAGGGGAAGGGAGAGGGGAGTGAATGGGAAGCACCAGAGAGACAATCCATAATGGTCAATACACCAGTTGTTTGGAGTCAAATGACAAATGACCTTGCCTGGTGCCTCAGGGCTATCAATATCTGCAGCTGCCCCCGCGCACTCCTTCCCTGCCACCTGTCCCACACCTCCCCCCGCGCACTCCTTCCCTGCCACCTGTCCCACACCTCCCCCTGCACACTCCTTCCCTGCCACCTGTCCCACACCCCCCCCGCACACTCCTTCCCTGCCACCTGTCCCACACCTCCCCCTGCACACTCCTTCCCTGCCACCTGTCCCACACCTCCCCCCGAACACTCCTTCCCTGCCACCTGTCCCACACCTCCCCCCGCACACTCCTTCCCTGCCACCTGTCCCACACCTCCCCCCGCGCACTCCTTCCCTGCCACCTGTCCCACACCTCCCCCTGCGCACTCCTTCTCTGCCACCTGTCCCACACCTCCCCCTGCGCACTCCTTCTCTGCCACCTGTCCCACACCTCCCCCCGCACACTCCTTCCCTACCACCTGTCCCACACCTCCCCCCGCGCACTCCTTCCCTGCCACCTGTCCCACACCTCCCCCCGCACACTCCTTCCCTGCCACCTGTCCCACACCTCCCCCCACGCACTCCTTCCCTGCCACCTGTCCCACACCTCCCCCCGCACACTCCTTCCCTGCCACCTGTCCCACACCCCCCCCCGAACACTCCTTCCCTGCCACCTGTCCCACACCTCCCCCCGCACACTCCTTCCCTGCCACCTGTCCCACACCTCCCCCTGCGCACTCCTTCCCTGCCACCTGTCCCACACCTCCCCCGCGCACTCCTTCCCTGCCACCTGTCCCACACCTCCCCCCGCGCACTCCTTCCCTGCCACCTGTCCCACACCTCCCCCCCGAACACTCCTTCCCTGCCACCTGTCCCACACCCCCCCCGAACACTCCTTCCCTGCCACCTGTCCCACACCCCCCCCGCACACTCCTTCACTGCCACCTGTCCCACACCTCCCCCTGCACACTCCTTCCCTGCCACCTGTCCCACACCTCCCCCCGCACACTCCTTCCCTGCCACCTGTCCCACACCTCCCCCCGCACACTCCTTCACTGCCACCTGTCCCACACCTCCCCCTGCACACTCCTTCCCTGCCACCTGTCCCACACCTCCCCCGCGCACTCCTTCCCTGCCACCTGTCCCACACCTCCCCCCGCGCACTCCTTCCCTGCCACCTGTCCCACACCTCCCCCCCGAACACTCCTTCCCTGCCACCTGTCCCACACCCCCCCCGAACACTCCTTCCCTGCCACCTGTCCCACACCCCCCCCGCACACTCCTTCACTGCCACCTGTCCCACACCTCCCCCCGCACACTCCTTCCCTGCCACCTGTCCCACACCTCCCCCCGCACACTCCTTCACTGCCACCTGTCCCACACCTCCCCCCGCACACTCCTTCCCTGCCACCTGTCCCACACCTCCCCCCGCACACTCCTTCCCTGCCACCTGTCCCACACCTCCCCCCGCACACTCCTTCCCTGCCACCTGTCCCACACCTCCCCCCGCACACTCCTTCCCTGCCACCTGTCCCACACCTCCCCCCGCACACTCCTTCCCTGCCACCTGTCCCACACCTCCCCCCGCGCACTCCTTCCCTGCCACCTGTCCCACACCTCCCCCTGCACACTCCTTCCCTGCCACCTGTCCCACACCCCCCCCGCACACTCCTTCCCTGCCACCTGTCCCACACCTCCCCCTGCACACTCCTTCCCTGCCACCTGTCCCACACCTCCCCCTGCACACTCCTTCCCTGCCACCTGTCCCACACCTCCCCCCGCGCACTCCTTCCCTGCCACCTGTCCCACACCTCCCCCTGCGCACTCCTTCTCTGCCACCTGTCCCACACCTCCCCCTGCGCACTCCTTCTCTGCCACCTGTCCCACACCTCCCCCCGCACACTCCTTCCCTACCACCTGTCCCACACCTCCCCCCGCGCACTCCTTCCCTGCCACCTGTCCCACACCTCCCCCCGCACACTCCTTCCCTGCCACCTGTCCCACACCTCCCCCCACGCACTCCTTCCCTGCCACCTGTCCCACACCTCCCCCCGCACACTCCTTCCCTGCCACCTGTCCCACACCCCCCCCCGCACACTCCTTCCCTGCCACCTGTCCCACACCTCCCCCCGAACACTCCTTCCCTGCCACCTGTCCCACACCTCCCCCCGCACACTCCTTCCCTGCCACCTGTCCCACACCTCCCCCTGCGCACTCCTTCCCTGCCACCTGTCCCACACCTCCCCCGCGCACTCCTTCCCTGCCACCTGTCCCACACCTCCCCCCGCGCACTCCTTCCCTGCCACCTGTCCCACACCTCCCCCCCGAACACTCCTTCCCTGCCACCTGTCCCACACCCCCCCCGAACACTCCTTCCCTGCCACCTGTCCCACACCCCCCCCGCACACTCCTTCACTGCCACCTGTCCCACACCTCCCCCTGCACACTCCTTCCCTGCCACCTGTCCCACACCTCCCCCCGCACACTCCTTCCCTGCCACCTGTCCCACACCTCCCCCCGCACACTCCTTCACTGCCACCTGTCCCACACCTCCCCCTGCACACTCCTTCCCTGCCACCTGTCCCACACCTCCCCCGCGCACTCCTTCCCTGCCACCTGTCCCACACCTCCCCCCGCGCACTCCTTCCCTGCCACCTGTCCCACACCTCCCCCCCGAACACTCCTTCCCTGCCACCTGTCCCACACCCCCCCCGAACACTCCTTCCCTGCCACCTGTCCCACACCCCCCCCGCACACTCCTTCACTGCCACCTGTCCCACACCTCCCCCCGCACACTCCTTCCCTGCCACCTGTCCCACACCTCCCCCCGCACACTCCTTCACTGCCACCTGTCCCACACCTCCCCCTGCACACTCCTTCCCTGCCACCTGTCCCACACCTCCCCCCGCACACTCCTTCCCTGCCACCTGTCCCACACCTCCCCCCGCACACTCCTTCCCTGCCACCTGTCCCACACCTCCCCCTGCGCACTCCTTCCCTGCCACCTGTCCCACACCTCCCCCCGCACACTCCTTCCCTGCCACCTGTCCCACACCTCCCCCCGCACACTCCTTCCCTGCCACCTGTCCCACACCTCCCCCCGCGCACTCCTTCCCTGCCACCTGTCCCACACCTCCCCCCGCACACTCCTTCCCTGCCACCTGTCCCACACCTCCCCCCACGCACTCCTTCCCTGCCACCTGTCCCACACCTCCCCCCGCACACTCCTTCCCTGCCACCTGTCCCACACCCCCCCCCCGCACACTCCTTCCCTGCCACCTGTCCCACACCTCCCCCCGAACACTCCTTCCCTGCCACCTGTCCCACACCTCCCCCTGCGCACTCCTTCCCTGCCACCTGTCCCACACCTCCCCCCGCGCACTCCTTCCCTGCCACCTGTCCCACACCTCCCCCCGCGCACTCCTTCCCTGCCACCTGTCCCACACCTCCCCCCCGAACACTCCTTCCCTGCCACCTGTCCCACACCCCCCCCGAACACTCCTTCCCTGCCACCTGTCCCACACCCCCCCCGCACACTCCTTCACTGCCACCTGTCCCACACCTCCCCCTGCACACTCCTTCCCTGCCACCTGTCCCACACCTCCCCCCGCACACTCCTTCCCTGCCACCTGTCCCACACCTCCCCCCGCGCACTCCTTCCCTGCCACCTGTCCCACACCTCCCCCCGCGCACTCCTTCCCTGCCACCTGTCCCACACCTCCCCCCGCACACTCCTTCCCTGCCACCTGTCCCACACCTCCCCCCGCACACTCCTTCCCTGCCACCTGTCCCACACCTCCCCCCGCGCACTCCTTCCCTGCCACCTGTCCCACACCTCCCCCCGAACACTCCTTCCCTGCCACCTGTCCCACACCTCCCCCCGCGCACTCCTTCCCTGCCACCTGTCCCACACCTCCCCCCGAACACTCCTTCCCTGCCACCTGTCCCACACCTCCCCCTGCACACTCCTTCCCTGCCACCTGTCCCACACCTCCCCCCGCACACTCCTTCCCTGCCACCTGTCCCACACCTCCCCCCGCACACTCCTTCCCTGCCACCTGTCCCACACCTCCCCCCGCACACTCCTTCCCTGCCACCTGTCCCACACCTCCCCCCCGCACACTCCTTCCCTGCCACCTGTCCCACACCTCCCCCCGCACACTCCTTCCCTGCCACCTGTCCCACACCTCCCCCCGCACACTCCTTCCCTGCCACCTGTCCCACACCTCCCCCCCGCACACTCCTTCCCTGCCACCTGTCCCACACCTCCCCCCGAACACTCCTTCCCTGCCACCTGTCCCACACCTCCCCCTGCACACTCCTTCCCTGCCACCTGTCCCACACCTCCCCCCGCACACTCCTTCCCTGCCACCTGTCCCACACCTCCCCCCGCACACTCCTTCCCTGCCACCTGTCCCACACCTCCCCCCGCACACTCCTTCTCTGCCACCTGTCCCACACCTCCCCCCCGCACACTCCTTCACTGCCACCTGTCCCACACCTCCCCCCGCACACTCCTTCCCTGCCACCTGTCCCACACCTCCCCCCGCACACTCCTTCCCTGCCACCTGTCCCACACCTCCCCCCGAACACTCCATCCCTGCCACCTGTCCCACACCTCCCCCTGCACACTCCTTCCCTGCCACCTGTCCCACACCTCCCCCCGAACACTCCTTCCCTGCCACCTGTCCCACACCTCCCCCCGCACACTCTTTCTCTGCCACCTGTCCCACACCTCCCCCCAAACACTCCTTCCCTGCCACCTGTCCCACACCTCCCCCCGCACACTCCTTCCCTGCCACCTGTCCCACACCTCCCCCCGAACACTCCTTCCCTGCCACCTGTCCCACACCTCCCCCCGAACACTCCTTCCCTGCCACCTGTCCCACACCTCCCCCTGCACACTCCTTCTCTGCCACCTGTCCCACACCTCCCCCCCGCACACTCCTTCCCTGCCACCTGTCCCACACCTCCCCCCGCGCACTCCTTCCCTGCCACCTGTCCCACACCTCCCCCCCGCACACTCCTTCACTGCCACCTGTCCCACACCTCCCCCCGCACACTCCTTCCCTGCCACCTGTCCCACACCTCCCCCCGCACACTCCTTCCCTGCCACCTGTCCCACACCTCCCCCCGAACACTCCTTCCCTGCCACCTGTCCCACACCCCCCCCCGCACACTCCTTCCCTGCCACCTGTCCCACACCTCCCCCTGCACACTCCTTCCCTGCCACCTGTCCCACACCTCCCCCTGCACACTCCTTCTCTGCCACCTGTCCCACACCTCCCCCCGCGCACTCCTTCCCTGCCACCTGTCCCACACCTCCCCCTGCACACTCCTTCCCTGCCACCTGTCCCACACCTCCCCCCGAACACTCCTTCCCTGCCACCTGTCCCACACCTCCCCCCGCGCACTCCTTCTCTGCCACCTGTCCCACACCTCCCCCCGCACACACCATCCCTACCACCTGTCCCACACCTCCCCCTGCACACTCCTTCCCTGCCACCTGTCCCACACCCTTCCTGCAGCACTCCTTCCCTGCCACCTGTCCCACACCTCCCCCCGCACACTCCTTCCCTGCCACCTGTCCCACACCTCCCCCCGCGCACTCCTTCTCTGCCACCTGTCCCACACCTCCCCCCGCACACACCTTCCCTACCACCTGTCCCACACCTCCCCCTGCACACTCCTTCCCTACCACCTGTCCCACACCTCCCCCTGCACACACCTTCCCTGTCACCTGTCCCACACCTCCCCCCGCACACTCCTTCCCTGCCACCTGTCCCACACCTCCCCCCGCGCACTCCTTCCCTGTCAACTGTCCCACACCTCCCCCCCCGCACACTCCTTCACTGCCACCTGTCCCACACCTCCCCCCGCGCACTCCTTCCCTGCCACCTGTCCCACACCTCCCCCCGCGCACTCCTTCCCTGTCACCTGTCCCACACCTCCCCCCCGCACACTCCTTCACTGCCACCTGTCCCACACCTCCCCCCGCACACTCCTTCCCTGCCACCTGTCCCACACCTCCCCCTGCACACTCCTTCCCTGCCACCTGTCCCACACCCCCCCCTGCACACTCCTTCCCTGCCACCTGTCCCACACCTCCCCCTGCACACTCCTTCCCTGCCACCTATCCCACACCTCCCCCCGAACACTCCTTCCCTGCCACCTGTCCCACACCTCCCCCGCACACTCCTTCTCTGCCACCTGTCCCACACCCCTCCTGCGGCACTCCACCCTTGCCGTTCCCAACATCCTTTGCCCCTGCCAAATTTACAAACTCACTCTCCACTCCATGTTGACGAATACAATACTGTGCACGAGTCTTAGGCTAGCTACATGTGCCCAAGATTTTTGCACAATACTGTATGTTAATTGGTTATGGTAAATTGACACATGGTTAGGATAGGTTTAAATCAGGGTTGCTGGACAGTGTGGTTTGAAGGGTCGGTGAGATCTGTTCTGCATTGTACATAAATGTTCTATGTACTGTGAACCCTTTGCTGCATCCATGCATTTACATGTTTGTCAACAATGCCTACGCCATAAAAATGATTGATAAAGGAAAGCAATAATCTATATTTAATCCAGATTTGCTTTAACGTGTGATATTCTGCCTCATAGCACAACATCGTTCTTTTGCACTGACTCCATGTTTTGGACATGGGACGTATAAAGTCTTGCTTTACATTTTGTGTGCAGATCATTCTGTCTGAGAGAGTGATCTGAGACAGGCCATGTGGAGTACGTTTGTGAGGAACTGATGACTTTGGACCTTTGCCTTCCAGGGTCACTCCCACAGGACTATCGCTCGCACCATGTCTGGCTCAGTTGTGAACTAATTAATGGAGATTGATTGTTTTGATTAGATGACAACTCCATTATTGTCGTATCTTGTGACAACCACGATGATATAAGATCAATGAAATGGACCTAGAGTTTCAAATTTATGTTACATCTGTGTGAAAAATGTTTGCCGAGCTCCTTCCAAAAGCCTTAGCTCTAATTTAAAGACTTTGTCCTGTCATTCTTAATTTGCCCACCAGGTGAAGTCACTGCTAATCCTTTGAAACCAAGCTTTAACAGTATTTATTTACTTACATTAGTTATTTGGAGGTACAGTGTGCAACAGGGCCTTTTGGCCCAAAGATTGTGCTGCTTAGCAACCCACCAATTTAACCTTAGCCTAACCACGGGACAATTTACAATGACTAATTAACCTACTAACCAGTACATCTTTACTTCGTGAGGAAATCAGAGCACTCAGAGGAAACTCACGCACACACGGGGAATGAACGTCTTGGTTAGATCACCCCACAACATTCTAAAGTCAAGGGGGAAAAGAAACAACCACAGCTTTCTGCTCTTTTGAATGTGCAGTGTGCCTCCGCTGAAGCTGATAGTCTCCCAAATCAAAATGTGGTGCTCCTGATGGGACCTAACCACAAGAAAGCATCAACCTCTCCCCAATGTGGGTAGTTGTTTTTGTCTGACCCTTTTCTTGCGTTAGTAAAATATTTTATTTAGGGATACAGCACTGCGACAGGCCCTTCCAGCCAAAGAGCCTGTGCTGCTCAATTACACCTACGTGACCAATTCACCTACTAACCTGAAAGTCTTTGGAATGTGCGAGCACCCGGAGGAAACACATGCAGTTGCAGGGAAAATGCGGCAGGACCTGAACCCAGGTCACTGGTGCTGCAAAGTGTTATGCTAACTGTGCCGCTGAATGCTTGCCAATTCAGCTGCTGAAGAAGCCTGTCACTGCTTAGTCACTCCTGGTGGAGAGCTCCTAATTAGACACAGCCCGGAGTCATTTAAAGGCTAATGGTTAAGGGCTGATTGGCAGATGCTTGTAAATCCATAGTTGTTGCCCTTGAGACAAGGTCAGGTTTACAAAGGTCATTGGAAAGCCACCAGGAAATTACCAGCTTCTCTCCTCACCCACTCCCACCACAGTCCTTTCTCCTCAACCTCCATATTCTGCTATTTGTTTTATGTGTGATACATTGAATTAAGCCATATAAAGTCCAATAGCCTTGCTCCTAAGATTCATGTACGTATTTGGAGTTTACAAGAAGGGTTGAAGTGCAATATTTACCCATGCAGTGCACTCAGATTGCAATTCTGATACTGTGCTATGACCCAGGGGCAAATTTCAATAAGAGGTAGAGGAAAGCAGCTGTTTCAGAGGACCAGGGTGGCCACAGTAGCATAGTGCTTAGAGCAATGTTTTAGAGCACCAGCGGGGTTCAATTCCTGTTGTTTTCTGTAAGAGTCTGTACGTTTTCCCTGCATGTACGTGACTGCATGATTTTCCTCCAGTTGCTCCACTTTCCTTCCACATTCCAAAGATGTACCATTAGGTTTAGTAAGTTGTCAGCCTGCTATGTTGGCGTGGCACCACTTGCAGGCTGCCCCCAGCCAGCCACAGATTCACCTTCCGTACCTGTGCTCTTGAGAGTCTAGTTCACCAAATCCCCCGGGAGACTGCAAGAGCACCAGATTGCAGATGAAGCTGGCAATCTTTGAACACTCATGGGAGGTGGCCTGAAGTTAACCATGCCTAAAGATATACTGTCAACCACATGTTCTGTTCCGGGGCAGTGGAATGGTAAACAGAACTGCACCAGCATCTCAAGTTCAATCCTTACTTCTAGTATTGAGACCACATTATTTCCTCCAAGTGCTCCAACATCCCAAAAAATGTGCAGGTTTTTACATTAATTGTCCACTCTAAATTGCCCCTAGCATGTTGGTGAGTAATAGAACCAGGAGAATTTAGACCATAAGACCACAACCCCAAAGACATAGGACCAGAATTAGGCCATCAGCTTGTAGAGCCTGCTCTGCCATTCTATCATGGCTGATTTATCTTCCCTCTCAATCCCTTTCCCCTGCCTTCTCCTGGTAACACTAATTACATACCTATCAGTCTCCACTTTACCCAGCGACTTGGCCTCCATAGCCATCTGTGGCAATGAATTCCACCGATTCACCACCCCTCTGGCTAATGAAATTCCTCCTTATCTCTGCTCCAAAGGGTCACTCTTCTGTTCTGAGGCTGTGCTCTCTGGTCCTAAAAACTCGCACTATTCAAAACATACTCTTGCATGTCCACTCTATCTAGGTCTTTCAATATTCAATGAGCAAACACGAGGAAATCTGCAGATGCTGGAAATTCAAACAACACACACAAAATGCTGGTGGAACACAGTCCTAACGAAGGGTCTCGGCCCAAAACGTCGACAGTGCTTCCCCTTATAGATGCTGCCTGGCCTGCTGTGTTCCACCAGCATTTTGTGTGTGTTCTTTCAATATTCAGAAGGTTTCACTGAAATCCCCTCCTCATTCTTCTGAACTCTGGCAAGTACAAACTCAGCGCCATCAAACACTCATACAGTAATCCAAATAAAGAAAAAATCGTGCAAACTATATAAAAGTGAACAAACAGCAGACAGAACATTAACCCAGAGTCCCCAGCAGGGGAGCCAGTTCAGCTGAGGCAGGTGGAGCTGGCCCAGGAGCATGAGAGCTGCAGGCCATAGTTATGGAAGCAGTTCAGTGCTGAGGCGAGTGGAGCCAGGCCAGGAGCCCAATTAAAGTATGAGCAGTGTATTCATTCCTGGATCCTTCTCAAAAACCTCCTCCGGACCCTTCCCAATATAGTCTGATAAAGCCTCACCATTTCATCCTTATTTTCATACTCTAGTCCTCTCGGTACAAATGCTTACTTTGTATTTGTCTACCTTATTGCATAGGAGTACATGGGAATGCGCAGTGTAGCATTCGTGTAAATGAATCGTTATGGGTAAGAGTGAATCATTATGGATAGAGTGACCATGATGGGCGAAAAGGCCCGATTCGGAGCCATAAGCCACTATGACATATTCTCTGGGTAGTTATCTAACGGGGGAAGGGCGAGACAGGGTTAATTATATAAAATGAGATGAGGCCAATGAAAATTTGGGGTGGCACAGTAGCGTAGCTGTTAGTAAAGCACTGTACAGTGCACCAGTTGTAAGATTGATGTTCAATTCCCGTGGCTGTCTGTAATGTGTGGGTTTCCTCCAGGTGTTTGGATCTCTCCCACATTCCAAAGACTTATGAATTAGAGTTAGTAAATTGTGGGCACACTATGTTGGCCCTGGAAACATGGCAACAATCACGGGCTGGCCCCAGCACGTCCCCAATGCAAGCAATGCATCCAGCTGTACGTGTCGATGTTTTGATGCATATATGACAAATAAAGCTAATCTTTGAAAATTTCTCTCTCTAGTGTTACTTACAAAAGGGGTAATGATTGCTCTAAGGTTGCTGCCTGTTGTGTGATCGACTCCTGTCAGTAGAATCTTCCAAAGTTAAAATCAAAGAGAGATTTCAAATAACTGGCCCTGGCTGTTGAACTTCCAGTCTTTCTGCAGAAATAAATGGATGGAAACTGTTCTCTGGCAAACAGTAGAGGCAGATTTAAGATAGTTAGCAAAACTGGAAAGAAAGTGCTTACATTCAGGAATGCACTCCCTGGAAACAGATTAAATGGTAATTCTCAAAAGGGAATTCAATAAATATCTGAAGTGGAGAAATTTGCTGAGCTGGAGAAAGCAAGGGGAAGATGTCATCGTTTTATTCCTTCACTGAGCTGGTAGAGGTGTGATGGCCTAAACGGTGATGTATGATTCAATGAAATCTTTATGTCTCTCCAAGTGGAAGGGCCCAATTGTAACTGCAGGAGGAACTGGGCAAAATCAAGATAAAAAAGTGACTGCAGTAAGGTCTGCTGTTATGAATTATTCATTAGAAAAATGAATATTGTTTGAAAGTGCTCACGGAAATAAGAGTCCTGCAATCCCATAATGTAACACTCTCCCCATAAACATAACCACAATGGTTAACACAGGAAAGAAGGATAGGTAAAATGAGGGATTGATATGTACAATGTCCCCTTCAGATGGCTATCGTAAGTCTCCAGGCTGACAACAGAATACTTAAACTTCCTGTAAGGCCATAAGACATTGGAGCAGAATTAAATCTGCTCCACCATTCTACCATGGTTGATTTATTATTCCCTCAATTTCATCCTCTTGCCTTCCCTGCATAACCAATGACACCCTTACTAATCAATCTCCTAATCAAATACACCCAATGACTTGGCCACTACAGTGGATCAGCCTTTCCAATGAGAAGCGTAAAACAAAGGCCCATTGAACTCTGAAGGCAAAATCAAAATCACTCAGATGATGGAAATCTGAAATAAAGACTGAAAATGCCGAAGGAACTCAGCGGGTCGATTTGCATGGGAGAAAATCAGAACTGAGGTTGGTAGTTCTTTCATATACACCTAAATGAAACAGCGTTCCTCTGGAGTCAAGATAAAAAAACACAGCAAATACAGTCACACACAGGACACAGCACATATAGTTATGATAGCACATGCAGTCACAAAAAATAATATTAGCACAAATTAGATCAAATATGATGGCAGAATATAGTATTAATGGTAAGACTCTTGGCAGTGTGGACGATCAGAGGGATCTTGGGGTACGAGTCCATAGGACGCTCAAAGCAGCTGCGCAGGTTGACTCTGTGGTTAAGAAGACGTACGGTGTGTTGGCCTTCAGCAATCATGGAATTGAATTTAAGAGCTGAGAGGTAATGTTGCAGTTATATAGGACCTTGGTCAGACCCCACGGAGTGCTGTGCTCAGTTCTGGTCGCCTCACTACAGGAAGGATGTGGAAGCCATAGACAGGATGCAGAGGAGATTTACAAGGATGTTGCCTGGATTGGGGAGCATGCCTTATGAGAATAGGTTGAGTGAACTCGGCCTTTTCTCCTTGGAGTGAAGAAGGATGAGAGGTGAGCTGATAGAGGTGTATAGGATGATGAGAGGCATTGATCGTATGGATAGTCAGAGGCTTTTTCCCAGGGCTGAAATAGTTGCCACAAGAGGACACAGGTTTAAGGTGCTGGGGAGTAGGTACAGAGGAGATGTCAGGGGTAAATCTTTTACTCAGAGAGTGGCGAGTGCGTGGAATGGGCTGCCAGCAACGGTGGTGGAGGCAGATACGATAGGGTCTTTTAAGAGACTTTTAGATAGGTACATGGAGCTTAGAAAAATAGAGGGCTATGGGTAAGCTTAGTAATTTCTAAGGAAGGGACGTGTTTGGCACAACTTTGTGGGCCGAAGGGCCTGTATTGTGCTGTAGGTTTTCTATGTTTCTAAATTGCTAAGTGTTTCTAAATAGACATTGAAATCCATGAACACCACCTCACTACCTTTTTATTTCTATTTTTGCACCAATTGAATTATTTGATTATATATATAATGTAATTCAGATTTTTTCTATGATTAAATTGTACTGCTACTACAAAGACAACAAATTTCACGACATATGCCAGTGATATTAAACCTGATTCTGATTGTGAGGTTCTGAAATGCAAATACACTGTTGCATTATAAAGCACAGTGAATGCTATTCTCTCACCTCTAATGTATTTTTTAGGAGGAAGGCAACGGTCTTGCTGATAAATCAGTAAGCTGGTAGTGCAAAAAAGCGCATCGCAAAAACCAAACGTACACTTTGTGGGTTTCCTTTGGACCTAGTTGCTATCAGGAGTAATTAGAATGAAATCCTCCCTCTCCCCACACACAATACTCCAATTCTCCAGGGCGACTGTCACTGGATGATGGAGCAGAGGATGAAAGGAGAAGTGCGGAAGCTAAATTACTGCCTCCTGTCAATCTCTGTACAATGTACAGATTGAGAGGCAGTTTTGAACTACATGCCCCTGAGCTGAACTGTTAATATAAGGTGGCATGATATATTAAATACAATAAGGGCCAATATGTCCAACACCTGTCTCTATGATAACACTAAGGTGTAGCCAAAGTCAGGAAAATAAATGGCACGGGCTAAGATTATGGGAATACTGCAATTTTATATGGATACCCATTCAGTGTGGCTTCAAACCACAATTGTACAGCAAAGGTCAAGTTACACTCAGTCTCTTTTACATCTGTTCCCTTACTTTATGTCAAGACAAAAAAAACACCAGTGATAAAAATAAATCTTTAAAAAAGGACTTATTACTGAAGACAGCTATGCAGTGCATAGGCCTGTCATCACTAATGCTCCTGACAGAACTGCAAAGTTGCCAAGTAAAATGGAAAAATGTAAATGATACTTTTAATACGTGTGCAAGTTAACATGTTAGTTAGGGAGCTGGACCTCAAAGCCAAGTACAAACTTGTAAAAAGGGCGATGAAGGTAAGGAAAGACCTTAGGAATCCTTCTGTATTTGTGAATGTCATTGCTTGTCTATATAAGACTAAAAGATATAGGAGCAGAATTAGGCCATTCAGAGTCTGCTCTGCCATCCCATCATGGCTGATTTATTATCCCTCTCAACTCCATTCTCCTTCCTTCTCCTCATAACCTTCAACACCATTACCAATCAAGAACTTACCAATCTTTGGTTTAATAGACCCAAATGACTTGGCCTCCACAGCCAGTCATGGCAATGAATTCCACAGATTCACTACTTCTGGCTAAAGAAATTTCTCCTCAACTCTGTTGTAAAGGTACACCCTTGAATTCTAAATCTGTGCCCTCTGATTGTATGCTCTCCCACTATAGGACACATCTTCTCCATGTCAATTCTACCTAGGCCTTTCAATATTTGATAGGTTTTGAATCTGCAAAGGCATGTCTGTATCTGTTTCTATAATGCTGAGGTTTTATAAAGCAATGGTGAGACCTTTCTTGGAGCAATGTGAGCAGTATTGGGCCCCTTATCTAAGAAAGGATGTACTGAAACTGGAGAGAGTGCAAAGAAGTTTCACAAAAATTATTCCAGGATTGAACAGCTTGTCATACAAAGAGTGTTTGATGGCTCTGGGCCTGTATTTGCTGGAACTCAGAGGAATGAGGGGTGACCTCATTGAAACCTATTGAATGTCAAAAAGGCCTCAATAGAGTGGATGTGGAGAGGATGTTTCCTCTGGAGGGAGTGTCCAGAGGAGACAGCCTCAGAATAGAAGGGCATCCTTTTAGAACAAGGAAGAGGAGGAATTTCATTAACTAGAGGACGGTAAATCTGTAGAATTTTTTGCCACAGGTGGTTGTGGAGGTCAAGTCTTTACGAATATTTAAGGCAGAGGTTGATAGATTCTTGATTGGTCAGGGCATGAAGGGATACGGGGAGAAGGCAGGAGATTGGGGCTGAGAGGGAAATGGATTAGACGTGGTGAAATGACAGAGCAGACTCAATTGGCCAAATGGCCTAATTCTGCTCCTTATCTTATGGTCTAATATGCATGTGCAGAAATCTCCATCTGTGCACCTGTGTGTATTCTATATCCCTAACCTGTATGTATTGTTTGGTTATACATAAAGAGAGTGAGTCAATGGCAGCACATGGATCTACCCCTGGGGATGCCACTGATGTCCATGATTACAGGTACGTCCCCGACTGTGTCTAAGCACGAGCACTCAGTGTATGCTTAACATATAATCATGAACACAAGAGATTCTGCAGGTGCAGGAAATCTTGAGCAATGCACACACAAAGTGCTGGAGGAACTCAGCAAGCCAAGCAGCATCTATGGAGGGAAATAAACAGCCAATGTTTCATCAGAATCCTGATGAAGGGTCTCGGCCCAAAGTGTCAACTGTTTATTCCCCTCTAAGGATGCTGCCTGACTTATTGAGATCCTCCAGTGTTTTGTGCACTGTGCTGTGTATGTGTATTTGTCAGTGTGAGTGTATGTGTTTGTCTACATGTGAGCAAGACTATTGTGTGTGTGTGTGTGTGTGTGTGTGTGTGTGTGTGTGTGTGTGTGTGTGTGTGTGTATCTCTGTACAGTGTATGTGTGAGTGTGATAATGTACTATGTGAGATTGTGCAGTCAGTGCGTGTATATGTGATAATATTGAGTTTGAAACTGTGTTCTGTCCACCTTCTTTACTACAACACAGAGGCCATTAAGTGCATGCTGACTCTCAGCGGAGCAATCCCACCAGTCCAATTCCCACTCTCCTTATTTTCCCTGTAGCCCAGCAACTTATTTTGTCATGACACTATTTCACCTCGGGCATTGAAGTTCAGCTCCTGCCGCTGTCTGTAAGGAGCTTGTACGTTCTCCCATGACCATGTGGGTTTCCTCTGGGAGCTCCAGTTTCCTCCCCCAGTCCATAGGCATACCAATTGGGAGATTAATAGGCCGTTATAAATTTTCCTGCGATTAGGCTCACGTTAAATAGGTCGATTGCTGGGTGGCCTGGCTCGTTGTGCTGGAAGGGCCCGTTCCAAGCTGTATCTCTAAATGAATAATATAAAATACATTATTCACCCTCACATAACAAGAATTTGTGTCCCTTTACTGCACTAATGCAAATTTACCAATTAGCTGTTAAACCTACCAACATATCTGGGAGCTGGGCACACAGAGGAAATCCATTCGTCACAAGGAGAACATGCACACAGGGAGCAGCATAGGCCAGAATCGATCAGGACCAGCTGTGAGCTGTGGGAGGGAAGGAAGAGGGGTTGTGCTAAGTTCTCTATGTGTATGTGTGTCTTGTTTTACAGATACAGCACAGGAACAAGCCAATGAGCCTGAGCTGCCCAATTACACCCATAAGACCAATTAACCTACAAACCACTTTGGAATGTGGCAGGAAACCAAAGCACCCGGAGGAAACCTTATCACGGGGAGAATGTAGAAACTACTTACAGTCAACAGCAGAATTAAACCTGGGTCTCTGCTACTGTAATAGCATTACACTAACCTCTAGGTCACCATACCACCCCCATTGAAAGCAAAACAAAGTATGTTAAAGTATTCTGTTCCTATGCGTACATTTGTAAGTGTGTGACTCTATACTATAAATATCTATGTAATAGTACAACAGTAACAGTAGTAGCAATAGTACAATAGTAACAGTACCTATGGTCGACCACGACCGACGGAGGCCACATGTAGCACAACTGGTGTGAGAGCACATGTATGTGATAGTGTACCTTGTGTGCACGTGTGTAAATTAGTGATAGCATGCTGCTGCCAGATACATGTGTGATAGTGTACTGTGTCTATGTGAGTGTATAAAAAGTGTGACTGTGTGATAGTGTACTAGGTATCAGTGTCTGATAGTGCACTGTGTTTGAGCTTGTGTAGCTGTGGGTATGTGATAGTACTGTCTGTGAACTTCTCTGTCCACGTGCTGGCAAAAAGGTTTTGGGTCAAGTGCTAGCAAATAGGACTAGCTTGGACGGGCATCTGGATCAGCATGGGCCAGTTGGGCCAAATGGCCAGTTTCCATGCCATATAAATTTGTGACTTTATTGATTTCTGTAACTGTCGTATGATAACGTACCTAATGAAGAGGCTACTGAGTGTATGTTCATGGTGTCCTGCCTCAACCACTTCAATGTTCGATGCGTTGTGCGTTCGAAGATGCTCTTTTGCACACCACTGTTGTAGTGTGTGGTTATTTCAGTTACTGTCACTTCCTCTCAGCTAGAACCTATCTGACTATTCCCCTCTTTTCAACTAGACATTTTCACCCCCAGAATCGCTACTCACTGGCTGTTTTTTTAAATTATTTTTGCACTGTTCCCTGTAAAATCTGGGGACTGTTGTCCATGAAAATCCCAGTAGAAACACTTTCTGAGATATTCAAACCACCCCATTTGTCACCAATAATCATTTCACAGTCAAAATCACTTAGATCACCTTTCCTTCCTATTCAGGTATTTGGTCTGAACAACAACTGAACCTCTTGACCATGCCGCATGCTTTTACACATCGGGTTGCTGTCACATGATTGGCTGATTAGATGTTGGCATTAACAAGCAGGTGTACAATTGTACCTAATAAAGTGGCCACAGAGTAATGCATACAATAGCATTGTATGTGTATGATAGCGCACGGTGTGTGTGTGAAATAGTATATTATGTGTCTGTCTGTGTGTTAATGTTTTTATGTCATCACAAATTGTGTGTGCTTTATTAATAGTGTACTCTCTGCGTGGAACTGCCCCAATGCAATGGCTTTTCCACTTTAAAAACTCTCCCACACAGGTTTTGCTTTCATTGTTGTATGTGGCAGATAACCAAACAATCAATCAATCTTTGCATGTCTCAGTGTCTATGTATGTTAAGTCTGCAAGAAAAAAGCCAACACAGAGAGTCTTTGATTTTATTTGAAGTGCAGGGCAAGTGGCCCCTTGAGCAATGTGCTACTACAATGTAGAAGAACTAGCCACAATCAAGTGGAGAAGTTACTGCTCTGTAAGGTAGACCACAGAGGAAATAATCAGAGACAGCGGAGTTACTGACTTCCAAAATAGAAGCGGTGGTTGTGGAGGGAGTGATGTGGAGTATGAACTCTGCAGAGAGCCTGATTCCGGGTCTCACTGGAAGTGTTCAAACAGATTCACTAAAGCTTGCTAAACAGAGCTTTGCTGCCATTGTTGTATTTCTGTGGGGAATATCTCTACAGGTACATCCATTATGTTAACTGCTTCCCCATGTGAACTTGGGAGAGATTTCAGATCAAAAGCCTAACAAGAGATAAAAAAAAAACCTGCTCCCTGCATTTTCAGAATTTATACAAAAATATTCAAAACCAAAACAGCGATGGACCTGCAGGATTCAACTGGTGATTCAGGGGCTGGAGGACCTGACCATTGCCTGATGAATTCCTGTGAAATTGTAACTGATAAAACAGGCATTCTGAGTAGGTCAGCTCCATCATAAAATGTGCTCAAATGACAAAAGGTTTCAGACTTCCAGACTTTTAAAGGTAAGAATAAATCTTCTGTTCCATCACACCCACGTTGTACAATGCCTCACACTCATCGACAGTGTGCTCACATACCTACATACAGCACCTCTTCACATACGCACACAGACAAAGGACACTACCACATATTTAGTATGTTATCACACAGATAAAGGCACTGGTTTTGTGGTTGTCCTGTGTTTTGCTGTTGTTGGTGCTTGCATTTTTTTGCGGAATATTGTGGGCATCATGATGTACGTTGGAGCTGGAATGCGTGGTGACACTTGTGGGCTGCCCCAGGCACGTCCTTTCGTGTGTTGGCTGTTAACACAAACGTCGCACTTCACCGTGTGCTTCCATGCGCATTTGATGAATAAATCTGAATATGAGTCCTAATCTCCGAAGCAGCCAACAGCAGTGCCTGATCCCAGCATGGATAGGAGGGCTGACTTGTTGGACTCACTTTCAAGGACTCTTCATCTCATGTTCTCAATATTTACTGTTGATTTATTAATTATTATTATTATTATTTCTTTCTTTTTGCATTTGCAGTTTGTTATCTTTTGCACGCTGTTTGTATACCCAGTTGGTGCAGTCTTTCACTGAATCTGTTATAGCATATTCAGACTTTGGAGAAACAGGTTCCCAATCCTATGTTAATTCTATTTGCATTTTCTGGACTCCAAAAGTTAGGCTCTTGCCTGTGTTGGCATGTCCGACACTTATGATCAGCATCTTTGTTGACCCCTTTTAAATATTAAAATTCCCTTGATCCAAATATATTCTGAATTAAGGCAAGTGAAAGGAAGCAGCTGGTTATTGGAATAAATTTTCCTGTGATTCAGGACCTATGACTCACTTGTGCCACTTTGAGCCGTGAGTTACTAGGCCCCGTGTCATTTACTGAAGCCTTTCTCAGTAAATTATTGAGAAAAGGCCGACATCAGCATGTGAATAAATGGTGTTGCTGAGAATCATATTGTGGGAGCGAATTGTCACTGGGCACATCTGTTAAAGAAAGTCCTATACCATGTGTTGCATACTTTATGTGCTGAGAGGATGAGAGATTGAAGGTTGGTGTTTAATTTATGCCACACTGCAAACTCCTGATCACTGAGCACAACTACAAGGAGCACTGCCACAAGAAAGCAGCATCCATCTTCAAGGACACCTACCAACCAGGCCATGCTCTCTTCTTGTTACTACCATCAGACAGGAGGTACAGAAGCCTTAAGTCCCACACTACCTGGTTCAGGAACACTTATTACCCTTTAACCATCAGGCTTCTGAGCCAAAGTTCAAAGAACATTTATTATCAAAGTATGTAGATAGCCAAAAACAAGAAACCCAAAAGAACTGATAAAAAAGACCAACAAACACCCAATGTGCAGAAAGAGAGAAAAAAACACAAATCTTGCAAACAATAAAAGCAAGCAGCAGCATTCATAACAAAAGTGAGGTGAGTCCATAGACCTGAAGCTCAGAGCAGCTGGAATAGGCCTACAGCCATAGACTCAGGCTCAGTTCATCACACAGCCGAGCAAAACATCGCAGAGTTCGCAGACATGAAGCTTGAAGCAGGGTCACAGCCTCAGTGAAGCCTTGATAGATTCACTCACTGCAATACTGAACTGATTCCACAGCCTACAGGCTCTCTTTCAAGGACTCTACAACTCACGTTCTCGGTATTATTTACATATTTACTTCCATTATTTTTTGCACAATTTGTCTTCTTTTGCATTCAGTTGTTTGACACTCCTTGTTATTTAAAGTTTCTCATAAATTTTATTATATTACTTTTTGCAAGAAGATGAATCTCAGGGTAGTATATAGTGACATGTATGTATATTGATAATAAATTCAGTTTGAACTTTGAAGATTAAAACAACTCAGCATTCAAAGCACAATCTCTTTACTCCAGTATGGGTTCCCTTGCAAATTAGATTCATTTCTACTAAATATATGCAATTAGTGCTAGCAAACATTGTTGAACCTCTTAACTGGGATCTCTACGATCATTCTATTCAAACCTATTTATTTCTTCAAACATCTTTGATAAATTATGTTATTCACTTTTGTAGATATTCCAGGTAGCTGAAGTTTTCATTGCCCATCTCAGCCTTGGGGAAGATGCTAGTGAACTGCTGCAGTCTCTTTGGTGAATGCAGTCACTCAGTTGTAGGGTTCAACAGCTTGCAAGCCCACCATACACTCCTACTCTGTGTCTAATTCTCCTGCCAAATTAGTTTGCACACACCCTGATAATGGTAACAAGCAGCCTTCAAGGAATTTGAACCCTTTCCAGTTCAGGTCTAATCTATTCAGTTTATGCTGGTCTTGCCCACCTCAGGAACAGGTCAATAGTTCAGTCATCTAAGTCCATCCAACTCGAGCCATCACTTTCAATGCACATTCACCCGGATAGTCCTCCTTTTCCTACATTCACCATCAAGACTCTACAGCACATGTAGAGGCCCTTCGGCTCAATCAGTCCATGCTAGCCATGATGCCCATCCAGCTAGTGCCAGTTTCCTGCATTCAGCCCATATCCTTCCAAGCCCCACCCTTCCATGTTCCTAGTCAATTGTTTCTTAAATGATACTATTGTACCTAGCACAAGCACTTGCTCTGGCAGCTTATTCTGTAAACTCACCACCTTCTGCATGAAAAAGCTGCCCCCCAAGTCCCTTTTAAATCTTTTCTCTCTCTCACCTGAAATCTATGGCCCCTAGTTTTGGACTCCCCAATACTGCTAACATCAATCTTATCTGTGCCTCCCTTGATTTTAATAAGGTTACCCCTTATTCTACAACACTCCAAGGAATAAATACCTAGCCCAGCACACCTCTCCTGGTAACGTCCTTGTCAATTTTTACTGCGCCCTTTCCAGTTTAACCACACCTTTCCTAGAACAAGGTGACTAAAAATTTACACTGTTCTCCAGGAAAAAAACTGGAATTCTTTTGTGGCCTCAACAATGAATAACACAACTGCAACATAATGTTCCAACTCAACACCCTGACTGATGAAGGCCAGCAAGTTAAATGCCTTTTTCACTGCTCTCTGTACCTGTGATACTGAGTCCTATCATTCCTAGTATAAGTTCTTCATTAGTTTCACTTTCAAAACTGGGTCATCTGCAAAGTGAAGGGTTAGTTTACTTGCTGGTTGAAAGCTGCTTCCACCATGCCCGCCGTTGATTGGCCCTTTCAAAGGACGCAGCAGCTGTTTCCCATTGGTTGCCTTGTGTTGGGATTTGGGGGCCACAGGAGTATAAGGATAGCATGTGCGAGAGAGTGGCTGGCTTTTCCTTTGTCTCCAGGGGCTGACCTTCACACTGGGGTCACGATCAGTGCTGGAGGTTCATTGGGAAAGTGAGCTGCAGATACAGTATAGGAGGGCCCACACACAGAATTCTTAGATAAGTATCTATTGAATGTTTGGTTTTGCAGTTGTGTAAGTTGAGGAGTCTTAACGAAGTGCCTGCTGAGTTTGAAGTATTTACTGAATATTTCGTGTCATAGTTTCTGTAAATAAGGGTTGAATGTTTTACTGTTTGTAAATAAATGGTTAATGCGCTAATCTGTAACCAGTGTCTTTGGTCTCCCTTACCAAACTCACCAGTATTGACATCTATTTGTCACTCATTAGCCAACTTCCCTAATTAATCAGGTTCCACCTATAATCTACGATAACCTTCTTCACTATCAAGAATAGCTCCTAAATCTATGTCATCCACAAACTCGCTGATCAGGCCTTATATCCAAATTATGATGGAATGGAAAGGGTTGCAGAAAGTGATGGACACAGACCAGTCCATGGCAGGTGAAGTCCTCCCCACCACTGAATACACTTACATGGGGTACTACCACAAGAAAGCAGCATTCATCATCAAAGACCTCCACCATCAGGTCAAGCCCTCTTTTCATTACTACCATTGGGCAGGAGGTACAGAAGCTTTAGATCCCACACCACCAGCTATTAACTTGAAACCTCTTGCTCCTGAACCAGTGTGGATAACTTCACTCACCACTGCACCAAACTGATTCTATAATCTATTGACTCACTATCAAGGACTCTTTACCTCCACACCTCAGTATTATGATTTTATTTGCTCAGTTTGTCTTCTTTTGCACATTGGTTGTTAGTCAGTCTTTGATTAGGTATAGTTTATTGTAAATTCTAGTGTGTTTTTTCCCTCTCAACGCCTGCACTAAAATAAATCTTTAGGTTGTATGCGGTAACATATACGTACATTGATAATATATTTACTTTGAACTTTGAATATTGAGATCAGCAGCAGTGAATCTGCTTGGCAACCACCAAGAAAGACCTGAGTCAGGTACCCAGAGAAGATCAACTCTTGGCCAAATTCATTAGGGGTGTGTAATAGCTGAATACAAACCGGGGGCTTTGGAAGGTATGAAAGTAAATTAGAGTTTAGATTTTAAAACAGAAGAGGCTCCATGGGAGTGTAGTGGTTAGTGCGACACTATTACAGCTTGGGGGGTCGGAGTTCAATTCCAGCGCTGTCTTAAGAAGCTTGTACCTTCTTCCTGTGACCGCATGTGTTTCCTCCAGGTGCTCTGGCTTTCTCCCACTGTCCAAAGATGTACCAGTTAGTAGGTCATTGTAAGTTGTCCTATGAAAGGCTAGGGTTAAATAGGTGGGTTGCTGGGGTGGGCTGCAAGTGCCTGCTCCGCATGGAATCTCTAAATAAATGAGTAGATTATGAAACGAAAGAGTTAATGATTCTTATTCAAAACTACATGGGGAGTCTTTGTATTGTTTGAATCAATGGTGATTAATAAAGTATAATTGCTAGGTAAAGTAATTGTCTGGTGTGTGGTATCGTGGGCAGTATGTAATTGGCCACAGAGTAACCAGGGCATGTAACTTCAATGAATGGATTGGACACCCAGCAGCCACAATGTGGCGGTGAGGGAAATTAAATGTTATTTATTTATTTATTGAGATACTATGCAGAATAAGCCCTTCCAAATCGTCGAGCCATGCCGCTGAGCAATTCCCTGATTTAACCCTATCCTAATCACAGGACAATTTACAATGGCCAATTAACCTGCTAACCAGTACATCTTTCAACTGTGGGAGGAAACCTGAGCACCCAGAGGAAACCCACACAGTCACGGAGAGAACGTACAAACTCCTTACAGATGTCATCGGAACTGAACTCTGAACTCCGATGCCCTGGTCTGTAATAGCATTACCCTAATGGCTGTGCTACCACGGTGTCCCTAGAGGGATAGGGTTCCAGTAAAGCAAAGTGCCCAGTCCCAGATAGCGCTGATCTTTGTCAGAGTCATCAGAGGTGCTCACGCTGCATGCAAGTACAGAGCACACATGCGAGGAAATTCCCTGACGGCAGAACAGGAAGAGCTACAATGGGAATCACGCCAATATTTTATACATTTTTATCTGACTGAGGGGGATTATAGTCAGGCTCTCAGTAAATCTCCAATCCTATTTCCCACTTTGAACAGCGAGCATTAGAAATGCAATTTGCTGCAAATGTTATAGGCTTACCAATGAATTAGAGCATCTCGAAGGATTAAGCAGGACCCGACAGAAAGGGGAGTGAAGCAGAATGATATGTGGTTATTAACACAGCCACATTAGAGTTTGAAGAATTTGATTAGACTGTGTCTCCTTGGTCGGAGTTTGTATTTCTACTGATAGACTTTCGTTTCCCTCTCAGAATTTCCTTTGGAGATTTACTGATACCTTGTCAAGCCAGCCAAAGGATTTGGTGAGATTACATATTTTTTTCAGGACAACTCTTATTGCTTAGGGGCAATTTTAATTATAACGCATGGTCATTGCCTGTTTTCAGAAAACAGCCCTGGGCCTTGAATATTTGTGAAGTCTCTTTTTTCCTCTTCCTAATAAATATTTATACCTTTTTGCAGGAACAGAAAAAACATTTATTAGTTCAGGATCTCATTTATTTTCTGTGTTGGGCTCGAGAGGCCCCACTTCCTTTCCCCCTCCATTTATTCTTTGCCACCTCTGTGCATAATTTCATTCTGGAAGATTCCACCACTCAAACTTCAAAGTTCAAAGTAAATTTACTATCAAAGTATATATATATTTATATTTAAAACCATATACAAGCCCAAGATTCACTTTCTTGAAGGCATTCACAGTAAATACAAGAAACAAAATGAAAGACTGCACCCAGCAGGACAGATAAACAACCAGAGTGCAAAAAAAAGCAACGTGTGCAAATACAAAAAGAAAGGGAAAAAATGAAATAATCAATAAATATCGGAAACATGAGACGAGGAGTCCTTGAAAGTGAGTCCATAGGATGTGGAAATGGCTCAGTGTTGGGGTGAATGGTTATCCTCCCTGGTTCAAGAACCTGATGGTTGAGGGGTATTAACTGTTCCCGAACCTGGTGGTGTGTGTCCTGAGGCTCCAGTACTTCCTTCCCGATGCCAGGAATGAGAAGAGAGCGTGGTGTAGATGATGAGGGTCCTTGATGATAAAAGCTGCTTTCTTTCAACAGCACTCCATGTCAATGTGCTCAGCGGTGGGAAGGGATTTATCTGTGCTGGACTGAGCCAAATTCATTATTTTTTATAGGCTTTTCTGTTCAAGTGCATTGGTGTTTGTTTCTATACAAGTCTGTGATGCAGCCAATCAATATACTCTCTACCGCACATCTATAGAAGTTTATCAAAGTTTTAGATGACATGCCAAACCTTTGCAAACTCCAAAGAAAGTAAAGACGCTGTCATGCTTTCTTCATAACAGCACTTACAAGCTGGACCCAGGACAGATCCTTTGAAGTGATAACACCAAATCATTTGTTGCTGACCCTCTCCATCTCTGATCCCTGACTGGCTCTTGGACTTCCCATTTCCCCCTCCTGAAGTCAATAATCAGCTCATTTCCTTGCTGACAATGAGTGAGAGGTTATTGTTGTGACACCACTCAGCCAGATAGTCTTTTCAATCTATGAGGGAAGAAAATAAATTCATTTAATTGAAGATGAGGTATTCTGCAGCTAAGATTAGGAACCAAATTTCAAACCTCATCAGTTTATGAAGTGCTAGTTAATGAGCCCAAGTTAATGAGGGCAACTGTTTAAATGAGGGCTTATCTATTATCAAAACCAGTTATCAAAAATGTTGAAGAAAGACTTGCACTTATATTGCACCCTTTACAACTAAAGGCCAGCGATGAAGCACTTTTGAAGTGTAGATAACAATGTAATATAGGAAACAAGGTGGCCGACTTCCACACAAATTTTGCTAAAGCAGCAATCTGTCTTGTTTTATGGATTAATATTGGCATTAAAAGTCTGGAGAATTATTCCAAACAGTAGCCATGGAAATTTTTACAGGTAGCAGTGAGAACATACTTTCTGTGGCCACTTCATTAGGTAGACCTGGACAGCTGCTTGCTGATGCAAATAACTAACCAGCCAATCATGTGGCAGCAACTCAATGCATAAAAGCATGCAGACATGGTCAGGAGGTTCAGTTGTTCAGATCAATCATCAGAATGGGGAAGAAATGTGGTCTAAGTGACTTCGACCATGCAATGATTGCTGCATTGGGACAGTGAAAACCAGAAACATGCATAAACAAAGACAAAAGTGACTGTCGATTCTGTAATCTGGAACAAAAAAAAAGCAGAACATTGGAAGAACCCGGCAACAGAATCTGATTTATTATCACTGACAAACAGCATGAAATTTGTTGTTTTGTGGCAGCAGGATGAAGCAAAGGCATAAAAATCTACAAAGTGCAGAAACAAATTAATAGTGCAAAAAGAATAATGAAGTGGTGTTCTTAGGTTCATGGGCTATTTAGAAATCCTATTACATAGGAGAATTAGCCGTTCCTAAATCATTGTATTGTGTGTTCAGGATTCAGTATCTACTCCCCAATGGTAGTAACGAGAAGAGGACAGGGTTGTCCTCTGACGGTGAGGATCTTTAGTGATGGATGCTGCTTCCTCCAGGCACTGCCTCTTGAAGATCTCCTCAATGGTGTGGAGGCTTGTACCCTTGAAGGTGTTTGCTGAGACTACAATTCACTACAGATTCTTGTGATCCTGTGCATTGGAGCCTCCTTACAAAGCTGTGAGGCAACCAGAATGCTCTCCACAGTATATCTATAGAAATTTGTGACATACTAAATCTCCTCAAGCTCCTAAAAAAGTCACCGGCAAGCCTTCTTCTTGTTTGTATCAATGTGTTCAACCTGGGCTAGATTCCCTGAATATGTTAACTCCTACCAACTTGAAGCTGCTCACCTTTTCCATGGCTGACCTCTCAATGAGCTCTCCTTCCTGAAGCCCGCAGTCAGATCCTCAGTCTTGCCGACACCGAGTGCATGGTTGTCGCAACAGCACTCAACCAGCTGATCTAACTCACTCCTGTAGGTCTCCACGTCACCATCAACAACAGTGTTATGATTGGCGAATTTGTAGGTGCCATTTGAGCCATACAGTCACGAGTATAGAGAGAGTAAAGCACGTATCTTTGAGGTGCACCAGTGCTGATGAGGGGATGTTATTACCAATCTGCTTTAACTGTGGTCTCCTAATAAAGAGGAAGGTACAGAGACTCAGGTTTTGTGGGCTTGGTTATTAGTACAGAGGGAATGCTGGTGTTGAACGCCAAGCTATAATCAATAAACAGTAGCTGACTTATGTGTTGTGGTTGTCTAGATGCTCCAAAGCAGAGTGCAGAACTAGTGAGTTTGCATCTGTTGTAAACTTGTAGTGGCTGTCTTCAAATTGCAGTGGGTCCAGATCCTGACCCGAGTATGGGGCTAATTCTAACCATAACCCACATCTCAAAGAATTTCACCGTAGTAGACGTGGGTGCTACTGGACGATAGTCACTGAGGCAGCTCACCCTGCTCTCCTTGGGCACCAGAACGATTGACATGCTTTTGAAGCAAGTATGACCTCGTGTGTCAAGGAACAACTACAGAGGTTCATGTTGACACAAAGTACACTGCAGACGCTGTGGTCAAATCAACGCGTACAAACAAGCTGGATGAACTCAGTAGGTCGGGCAGCATCCGGGCTGCTCACTTCAACAGATGCTGCCCGACCTACTGAGGTTCATGATGATACTTCAGGCTGGGACCCTGAATAAACAAAGTGCTTGCTGTAACCTGTGCAACCCAGCAGGGAGCGTAACCTTAATTACACTGAAGGTGCTAAACTGCAGATTCTTGAAGAATGTTTTCAACCCCAGGACCTCTGCAGCTGAACCCAATGGACCTCTGAAGCTGACACAGGAAGGATCTAGAATCACTTCAAACCACCTGTCGGCTGAACTGTAAAAGACAAACTGCAGGGATGCTAGAGAGAGCAGGGGTTAGAACGATGCTATTGTCAGAGTTTGGAGTTCTCTGTAAGAAAGTTTGTACATCTTCCTGTGTGCACGTGTATTTTCTCGAGAAGCCCCAGTTTTCTCTCACAGTCCAAAGACGTAGCAGTTAGTAGGTTAATTGGTCATTGTAAATAGTCCTGTGATTAGGCTCCTGGAAATAGGTGGATTATTGGGTGGCTTAGCTCAGTGGGCCAGGACACTATATCTCTACATAAAAATAAAAATAAAATGAAATAAATGTTATCGTAAAGTAAGTAAAGGTGAAGGGGTAAATAACCCAAATGATTAGATTTCATTTGGTTCATATTTCCAGCTTGTGCTCGAAACGAGAAGCAAAGATAACTAAATTCGATAATCAATTTCCATCTAGGAAGAGTCTAATTAAGATTTTTACAAGATATGCTATTATAGAATACAACAGATATAATTATTATAATAGTGTTAGATAATTCCGCACTGGGTCAGAACATTTATTATTATGGCACAGCTAAGAGAAATATTTAATAGATGGTAATTTTGTGCTGCACTGTTTTCTGCAGCGACTGTGCTTCTCTTTGCCCTTTCTCATTGAAGTTCCCAGCAATCGCACAGCCAGAATTGAGGGCCAAAGGTTGAAACTCAGCGTTGTTGTTTTTACAGAATCAGTTCCTAGCACTAAAATTTGGGTTGGCATGATAGCATAGCAGATAGCATAATACTATTATAGTGTGAGCATCCAGGGTTCAGATCCCTCTACTGTGTGTAAGGAGTCTGTAAATTCTCTCTGTGGCTGTGTGGGTTTCCTCCAATTACTGCTGTTTCCTCTCACATCCAAAGACCTATGCAGGTTAATTGGTCTCATAAGTATCAATGGGCTCATTTATGTAGAAGGGCATGTTACGATGCTTTACCTCTGAAATAAATAAAAGTTCTTTCTGATGCAAAACACTAAAAAGAATATGTTTGTGTGTAGGTTTAATTATTTAGCTCTGACATAGATAAGATGGGTATGGGAAGCTCTTAAAGAAAGTGTTACAGGGTTAAAAGAGACTGCAGATGTGGGAATCGGGGCAAAGAACATATTACTGGAGGACTTCAGGGGGTCAGAATCAGAATCAGTATCGGGTTTAATATCACCAGCATGTGTGTGAAATTTGTCTTTGCAGCAGCAGTACAATGCAATACATAATTGTAGAAAATATCTATGAATTACGATTATGTATATCTATCTATATAAAATAGTTAAATTAAATAAGTAGTGTGAAAATAGAAATAAAAATGTAGTGAGGTAGTGTTCATGGGTTCAATGTCCATTCAGAAATCTGATGGCAGAGGGGAAGAAGCTGTTCCTGAATCATTGAGTGTGTGTCTTCAGGCTTCTGTGCCTCCTTCCCAATGGTAGCAATGAGAACAAAGCACGACCTGGGTAATAGCCCTCCAAGGTGTGTGCATATGCATCTTTTGCCTCTAGCGCACAAAGGAATTTAATCTGTGCCCAAAAGGTTGTCGTCCTCTACCTCGTTGGCATGTTAAATGTATTTCACAATCATACAAAACCACATTTTCTTTTCTGGTTTCTGGTGCAGACAGTGTTGACAACGTGGAGCTTGCAATGATTTGGCTGCAGAGTTTAGAACTGGCTTATTTTTACAGTTTTTATTGAAGAAATTATTGATTCACTATGCTGAATTCCAAAGAAGCAAATGGCATGAATCGCAAAGGAACCACTAGTGGAAGGGCTTTATGAAACTGCAGAAACTGCTACACCGAAAGCTCATGAGGTCAGAAACGTGCAGCTATGAGCAATATTTACGTACAATACAGAAACTGGTGTTACCTGTGTGTAATGTCATGATCCAAAAGTTGCTGGAGAATTTGCAAGTGGGAAGAAGTGGAGTGTTACTTGGAAACTTGACTTTTCAAAGCATAATGTAGCAAGCAAGTAACATATGGACGATGTGCAAAAGCTGAGGAAATCCTTCATTACCCGCTGCAGGCTTGCTATGCATGTTTTGTGAGAGTGAAGACAATCAAACCTAGAGGAGATCAAAGTTCTTATTGACAATGTTTTGCTGGCTGTTAAAATGAATGACTCTACATATAAAATTTAGTGCACACATGTTGTTGTCACTGTGCAAAAAGTTGCACAACAGAAGATTTTATGATTTACATTACATTACAATTTAGAGGGAACATTGGTGATGGGGGGTCTTTAATGATGGATGCCGCCTTTTTAGGCATCGCTCCTTGAAGATGACCTGGATGCTATGGAGGCTAGTGCCCATGATGCAGCTGACTAAGTTTATTCTCTGCAGCTTATTTCAATCCTGTGCATAACCCCCCTCCTCCCCGCCCCCCACTAGACAGTGATGCAGCCAGCTCTCCATTGTACATCTGTAGAAATTTACAAGTGTTAGTAAGTATCAGGTAGTACTTGTGCAGGGAAATGGACAGCTGACATTTTGGATCAAAGCTCTTCACCTGGAATGAGAGATGAGATTGTGAGGAGAAGACAGTGCAAAGAGGGAGAAGAATGGAGTAAAGTTGGCAAGCGATAGGTGGACTGAGATGATGGATGGGGGGGGGAGGGTACAGGTGATAGGCAGATGGTGGAGGGAAGTAGTATTGCAGTTAGCTTGGGGTGTCTCAGAGTTCAGAGTTCAATTCCGGTTCCGTTCTGTAAGGAGTCACTGTACGTCCTCCCCGTGGAATGCGTAAGATTCCTCCAGGTGCTGATTGGTCAATGTAAATTATCCGGAGATTAGGTTAGGGTTCATTGAGTTGGTCAAGGGTTGGTGGGGCAGCATGGCTCAGAAGGGCTGGAAGAGCCTACTTCACGTTGTATCGCTAAATAAAAGAAAATTAAAAAGTGTAAATAATGACCAGAGCTGGGAGGTGATAGGCTGAACGTGATGGATACATAGTGGAGAGGAAAGAATGTAAGCCAGGGAGGGAAAGCCAATGGGAGAAGTGATGAATGGAGGGTAAGTACCTGAGACCCTGGCTGCACCTGAATGGAGTGGGCTGGAAGTGGAGTTGAAAGTCATGTGGGACAAGAACGTGAAGACTAATACTGAGAAAGGGCAAGCAGCTGAGTCTGAGTGAGAACAAGCTCTAAGGGCAAGAGGCACAGAGCCATTTGTGAGGTAAAACTCTTCTCCCCAAGCAGATGGATTTTAAAACTTTGCATTTTTTTCATGCCCTTGATGTAATGCTTCGTACCTGAGAAAGATGTACTTGCATTGGATAAGGTCCAGAGTGTTTTTCAGAATGATCCCAGGAATGAAAGGTTAACATATGATGGCTCTGGGCCTGCACACTAGAGTTTAGAAGAATGGGTGGTGGGGGGGGGGGGGGTGGAGTGGATATCGATGCTTCCTATAGTGAGGGAGTCTAGGACCAGAAGGCACAAATTCAGAATAGAAGGATGAAAATCTTTAGAACAGAGATGAGAAGAAATGTCTTTTGCCAGATTGTGGTAAATCTGTGGAATTCATTGCCACAGATGGCCATGGAGTCCATGTCATTGGATATATTTAAAGCAGAGGGTGAAATGCTTTTGACTAGCCAGGGCACCATAGGTTACAGGGAGAAGGCAGGAGAATGGTGTTGAATGGGAAAATAATTCAACCACATTCAAATGAAGGTGGGGACTCAATGGGTCAAATGGCCTAATTCTGCTCCTATGTCTTGTAGTCTGATGTTATCAACTTGCTCATTCAGATTAAGTAACAGGTGCTTCAGTCAAGCCTGTTGCTTTATTACCGAGGAAGAGAGATAACTTGGTTGTATGTGGCTTTCATGTGAATCATTTCATCACATCTGTACACCGAGGCAGTATCATGGAAAACAATGTGGAATACAGTATTATTCTTACAGAGAGTGTGCAGTGTAGACAACAAGGTGGGAATAATGTGTTACTCTTACAGAGAGTGTGCAGTGTAGACAATAAAGTGCAAGTTCAAAATGAGGTCGTTTGGGAGGACCAGCATCTGTCTTATCTAGTGGATAAGATAAGATGAACTCCAGACCTAATCTATCTCATTATCAAAAACTGTTCAAAAAAGTTCACAGTAAATTTATTATCAATGTACATCGATGTCACCACATACAACCCTGAGATTCATTTTCTTGTGGGCACTTACAGTAAATACAAAGAAATGCAAAACTGCACACAAAGACAAACAACCAACGTGTGAAAGACAACAAATTGAGAAATGCAAAATAACAACAATGATATATAAGTAAGTAATAGATATTGAGAACATGAATTGAATTGTCACTGAAAATGACTCCGTAGGTTATGGAATCAGTTCGGTGTTGGAGTGAGTGAACTTATCCCCTCTGTTTCCGCAGCCTCATTAAAATCAAGCCACAGATGCCTGGTTTCACATAGGAATTGGAGTACATCTGACTGGTAACAGTGGAAAGTGAATGCAATAGGGTAACGACAATATAGTGGCCTCTTTTTGCTCTCTTTGTACAATAGGAGGATAGTATCTGTGAATGAACAGGACCATTCCAACAGTTTGCCTCCAAGAGGCTTTGTATTCTGTTGAATTTGAACCATAACGTGGGGGACTGTATAAAACAGTCACTCTATTCCTATCAAGCAAAACAAATATTAAATTAAAATGCTTCTCTTCCACTGTCCCTCAAACCTCCTCAAAGCTCGGCAAACCAAATGCCTTCTGCAGGCCACAGAAGTCTTAGCTAATTTTAAAGCACTGTTCGCAGACAGATGAGATTTACTTTTGTGAACATTCTTAATGCTGAATGCATCGACATGAGCCCAGACTGGTGCTCTGTGAGGAGAATATCTCCCGAAGTGAGATTCAAAAGAGAAAAAAAATAATCAATTAAAACGGGACAGTCGTCAGTCTGGCGATTTTTTGACAACCATATCCTGAGGGAGCTTTGCAGGTTACTAATCTTCCAATCATTCATTGCATTCCCTGGGCTCCCTAGTAAGTTTTTAATATGCCATTTCAGGGTCTCTCGCTCAGCAGGGAGCCACTTAGCTAATGTCAAATGTAGGCTGGTGGTAGAACACTGATCTCTGCTGTCAGCAATGATTATAAGTTAAAACCAACAAAATCCCCACTGTGTAATTAAATAGAAAACCACTTTTTTTATTAGAGTTGTCCTAATCAATCAGCCATGTTGGAAATGAGCTAGGGGTGGGAAGTTGGTTCAAAAAGTGCGAGAATTGCTGTTTGTTTTTTTTAATTGATTGCCATGTAGTTTGATCATAAAACCATATGAGGTACAGGAGCCTCAGAACCCACATCACCAGGTTCAGGAACTGTTATTATCCTTCATTTATCAGGCTTTTAAACCCAGGGGGGGATATCTTCACTCAGCTTCACCTGCCCCCATCACTGAAATGCTTCCACAACCTACGGACTCACCTTCAAGGACTCTTCCTCACCTCTGCCCCTCTGACCCGCAAAACAAGAGCCCCCAAGAGATGTATCCTATACCCCCTCCTCTACTCCCTTTACACCAATGACTGTGTTGACACACACAGTTCCACCTGCTGATCAAATTTGCAGATGATAGGACATTGATAGGCCTTATTCCCAACAATGATGAGACAGCCAGCAGAGGAGAAGTCAATGCCTTGACACAGTGGTGCCAAGCGAACAACCTCTTCCTCAATGTTGATCGTGGGCTACAGGAGGAACAGAGACAGGCTAGCCCCTTTTGACATCAATGGGACTGTAACTGAGAGGGTGAACAGCTTTAAGTGCCTCAGTATACACACTAGTGAGGATCTCATCTGGACTGTAGATAATGGCTGTGTGGTGAAAAAAGCACATTAGCACCTCTTTCACCTCAAATGGCTGACGAAATTTGGCATGAGTCCCCATATTCTTGGGACTTTCTACAGGGGCACCATCGAGAACATCCTGACTGGCTGTCTCATCACCTGGTATGGGTACTCTCAATCGCAGGCACGGCAGACAGCCCAGCGCATCTGTAGATCTGTAGATTTCCTCTATTCAGGACATTTACAGAAGCAGGTGCATAAAAAGTGCCCAGAGGATTATCAGGGACTCCATCTATCCCAACCACAAACTGTTTCAGCTGCTTCCGGCCGGAAAATGGTACTGCAACATTAAAGCCAGGACCAGCAGGCTCCAGGACAGCTTCTTTCACCAGGCCATCAAATTTATCAATACACATTGATCTGATCACATATCTGACTGTACACACACATACAAAACAATTATGTATACAATCTAAGTGTTTGGGCAATATCCTCCCACAGTTCCATCCTTACTGCTTGTAGAACACCCTGGGAAAGGTTTCCCTGCTAAGAAAATGGTCTTTCTGTAGAAGCAGTACTTGAGTTATGGTTGGAGAGAATTGAGCTGTTCAACGATGGAAGGGTGTTTTTGTGCCGTGTGCCTGACACCAGGGTGATCCGGGTATTTGGTTCGGTGAGAGATGAAAAGAGAAGATGCCGGAGTGGAGTCAAGACCCGACGAAGCCCGGGGAGACCAAAGGACGATCGACAGAGGGGAAACTCTGAGCTCCAACTTGTGCACCTTCGACTGTTTCAGTAAAATGGGCCCTTTTCTTTTTTTTGCTTTTTCTTCACTAACTCTGTAGTCAAATTAAAAATTATAAAGCTAAATTGTTTAATTGTATGTGGTGTGCTGTCTGTTGTGTTGTGGTACGATTTGTAACGGGGTGACAAATCACGCAACATCCACACAAACAGGGGGGTTTCGGGGTGGAGTCAATCTCACCCGTTTGGCGGGGCCAGAGATTGTCTTCCCTAGACTTACCCTGCCGACAGAACCGAAGGGTCACAATATAGAGTTACAGAGGGTTAAATAGAGATGGAGATGCAATATAAAGATTTTTACTCCCTCATGTTGTGAGATAGATGTAAGAAATTAAAAAAAGGTCTAATTCTAATTCATCTTTGATATTTATTGGGTATTTATTTATTATTATCATTATTATTTTATTTATTTTTTCTATTTGTATCTGCATAGCTTGTTGTTTTTTCAATGTTGGTTGATTGTCCGACCATGTTGTATCTGATCTTTCACTGATTCTATTGTACTTATTATACTTACTGTGAATGCCCAGAAGAAAATGCATTTCAATGTTGTATATGGTGACATCGATGTACTTTAATGAAAAATTTACCTTGAAATTTACTTGAAACATGAGACCACATGACATGACATAGAAAGTCAATTAGTCCATTTGGCCCACTGAGCCTGCTCTGCTCCACCATCCATCACGGCTGATATATAATTCCTCTCAGCCCCGTACTCCCCATAACATGATGCCCAAGTCTGTCATTGTAGCACATGCCCTCTAACCCAGGAGGCATCCTGGAAAGCCTCTCCTGCACCCTCTTCAAAGCCTCGACATCCTTCCTGTAATGGGGCAACCAGAACGAGTTGCAATACTCCAGATGTGGCCTAACTAGGGTTTTATAAGGCTGCTACTTAACTTCCTGACTTTTGAACAAATAAAAGCAAGTGTGCCATATGCCTTCTTAACCACCCTATCAACCTGTGTAGCCACTTTCAGAGAGCTATGTACATGGATCCCAAGATCCCTCTCCTCGTCAACACTATTAAGGAGCTGTCCTTAACAGTGTACTGTCTCTTTACATTTGACCTACGAAAGTGCAACACTTCACATTTGTCCAGGTAAAACTCTATCTGCCATTTCTTCACCCATATCTACAACTGGTCTATATTCCACCGTATACTTTGCCAGGTATCTATGCTATCCACAACACCATCTGTACCATCAGCAAACTTACTACCCCACCCATCCACATTTTCATCCAGTTCATTTAGATACATCACCCACAGCAGAGGTCCCAGTACGGATCCCTGTAGAACACCACTAATCACAGTCATCCAGCTAGAATAAGTCTCTTCTATCTTCTGTGCAAAAGCCAGTTCTGGATTCAAACAGCCAATTCACCATGGATCCTGTGCATTTTAATCTTCTGGATGAGCCTCCCATGAGGGACCTTGTCAAATGCCTTACTAAAATCTATGTAGCCAACATCCACAGCTCTACTTCAGTCACCCTCGTCACTTCATCAAAACAACTCAGTTAAATTAGTAAGGTACCCAAGACACCTTAGTAGGTAATTTGCCCCACACAAAGCCATGTGGGTTCTCTCTAATATGCAATCGTTTTCCAAATACTCATCAATCCTATCCCTAAAGATTCTCTCCTGTAATTTCCCTACTATTGACATGAAACTCACCAGTCTATAGATTCCTGGATTATTCCTGGTTCCCTTCTTGAATAATGGAACAACATAGCTACTTGGCAGTCCTCTGGGACCTTGCCTGTGGCTAGAGAGGACATGAAGATATTGGTCAAGGAATCTCTTCCCTTGGCACTGTCAATAACCTGGGGACTAATCCCCCTTAATGCTGTTTAAGAGACCTATCATTGCATGTGGTCTTCAGGCTCCTGTACCTATCACACAATCATCATAAAAGTAAAAAGGCATGGGTGATCTATTGAGTGTGAAAATTGCTGGTATGGAGGTTAGAACAAGGGTCTCTTTCTTTAAACACAGGAAGTTTTACAAATGCTGGAAATTTTGGGCAAAACACACAAAATGCTGCAGGAAGCTAGCAAACCAGGCAGCATTTATAGAGGGAGTCAACATTTCAGGCTGAGGAACTTCATCAGAACTGGAAAGGAAGGTGGTAGAAGCTAGAATAAGAAGGTGGGGACTAATGAAGGGTCTCAGACTGAAAAGTCAACTGTTTATTCCCCTCTTTAGGTCTCTTTTGTCATTCTGGCACTGAAAGCAAAACTGCGGAGAAAGGAGGAGATTTGGTTGAGTCCTTATCTGTGGTTCTGCTATGCAGTTCAGGCATGAAGATCTCACTGCACCAGAATGGACCCAAAAGTTGAATATCAGGAACTTGTTTTGCCATGAGATGTCTTAACTTCCACAATTGTCCCATTAGTCATTGTAATTACAGATCCACAATCCCTTTCCTGAAATCCTTGGGGCCAGTTGTATTTTGGGATTCAGTATCTTTCGGATTTCAGAATTCCTCCTTATTGTTTCTGGGACCCCCGCGGATACCAAAAACACATATGCTCAAGTCCCTTATTTAACCTGTCTCAATATGGGTGGACTTTAGGACCCGGTGGAGCTCCAGACCTAAGCACATCCTACTGTATACTTTAAATAATCTCTAGATTACTTATAATACCTAATACAATGTAAATGCTATGTAAATAGTTGTTATACTGTATTGTTTAGGGAATAATGACAAGAAAAATATTTTATTTCCAATAAAAACATTCAATAAAACATAAAAATAGACAGCTACAAATGAATTGAATCAAACACATGGTAAATGACTTATTAGATTAAATGTAGAACGTCACTGTCACTATAAAACTTTAGTAACTTGTCTTTCCGTTTCTTTAAATCACATATAGTGGTAGTTCCGACACCATATTCTTCAGTAAGACGCTGCACAGACACACCACGATCACGCTTCTGCAATAACTCCACTTTCTGCGTTATTGATAATGATAGATGCTTCCTTCTCTTTTTCTCATTGTTACCCATAGGGGTATCTGCAGCTCTTTTTGACATTTTCACAGTGAAATTAAACACAAAGTCAACAGTGAACACAAAATATCAGTGAACAGCAAATGCACGTGTAACCAGTACGAGCACTGAGCCACAACTGACGTCTGGTGGCCTCTGCTAGTTCTGCCACGTCACACCTGAGTGACGTCAGCTGTTGACAAAAAAAACTTCAGTTTTCAGGGCTTTTTGGATTTCAGAATTTTGGATAAGGGATTGTGGACCGGTATTTGGTGCCCAACCAAATATTTCCAGAGAACTCAAGGAAAATAGAGCAGCCGTACTTTTTTAAACTGATGGAGGGAGATACTGCTTTAAGATATTGTTACATGATGACCAATTGCAAAGGTGAGATGAGAATGTTCTTCTGACTTAGGAACCACTGCTCCTTTTGCAGAGGGCTTGGGATTTATGGTCCTAACATGCAGAGTATTGTGCACTCCAGAATATAACTCTCCTCCGCCTTCAAAACATCACTGGCTATGCACTCCCTGATTTTTTTTGCATCTCTAAATTCCTTACACAGGGATAGTGGGTACATGGAATGCGCTGCCAGGGGTGGTGCTAGAGGCAGATACATTAGGGGGATTTAAGAAACTCCCAGATAAGAACATGGTTGATAAAATGGAAAGCTATGTAGAAGGGAAAGATTAGATTGATCTTAGAGTAGGTTAAAATGTCAGCCCAACGTCATGGGCCGAAGAGGCAGTACTGTGCTGTAATGTTGTATGATATGTTCTCACACTAACCCCTCACCTATTCAATATCACTTCAATAGAATTAAAAAACTGAGCATGTTTATTATCAGGATTTAAAATGAAACAGATTGCACTGATAGAAAGCCACATTCTGTTTTTTGCAATTAATTTTCAGGGTGGGGCATTGTTGGTGAGGGCAACAAATGTTGCTGCCTCCCCCTCCCCCCAGCAGGATATTATCAGAGGTGTCTTCTTTTGCTGTGGTGCCTTACTTTTAATCTCTGTATTAAAGAGGTAGTTTGCGACGCGGACTGCTAGGTACAGCCCTGTGCAGTCACCTCAGTGTTGGAGAGAATTTGCCTGCTCTCAGCGTTCCCAGCATAGGTACGTCCTGACAACTGAGGTCACACAGGGAATATTTTTACGTCAATCTTGGCTTCTAAGTTCCACCTTCTTCAATGAGTTGCATACAAAATCCATTTTACATGTATTTTGCATGAATATGAAATGCTCTTGTGTATATTTATATTCTCATATAATGCTATTCCATTTATAATGTAATGGACTATGAGTTACGATGTGATACCATTATAAATGTCAGTGCCAGCACAGATAAAACTAATTTGCTCCCCTGCTCCAAGGTTACACAGTGGAGTCTCCATTACCCACAGTCCTGTCATCATCTATTTCTATGCCTTCATTCTCAATACTTGAAGGTTACAGGTTTTGTTTAAGTATATTTTGACCATAAGACCAGACGACATAGGAGGAGAATTAGGCCATTTGGGCCATCGAGTCTGCTCCACCGTTCCAACATGGCAAATTTATTCCCCATTCTCCTTGCCTTCTCCCCGTAGCTTTTGTCGCTCTGACTAATCAAGAACCTATCAGATTCCACATTAAATATACCCAGTGACTTGGTTTCCACAGCAGTCTGTGTGGTAATGAATTCTATAGGTTCACCTCCCTCTGGCTAAAGAAATCCTCCTTGTTATGTTTTGTAACTTCAAAACATTAAAATAATTCAAAGAAAGACACGGGAGTCTGAAATATGAGTCTAACTCCGTGTCTACTTTAAGCAAGGCGTGCACTTATCACCTGGTAGTGTGATGTAGCCCAATTCATGTATTTATACATATAAAATGTAATGACTTAATTCAATGAACAAGAATGCTGAATCAACCAAAATATATACAAGATTACTCAGATATTATTAAATATTAAATACACAATGCTCCCCATCTCTGTTCTAAATTATCTCTGTTCTCTACTCCTTTCTGATGATGTGCCCTCTTGTCCTAGATAAAATAATTACCTAATTACTTATGTTTTTGCAACCAATTTCTTTTTCTTGTGTACCAGTATAATAAATTTCAACACTAAAACATGCTTCAACACTGCAGAGTTCTGCAATGATGTGGATATCCGGTGTAAGGTCTGCATCTGCATTATCTCACCCCCCCCCCCCCCCAGGAAGATTGAGGAGGCGCACTTGTACTTGTGAGATGGTATAATGTAAGTTGTCCAGAGATTGGTGGCAAATCACAATTTGTTGCTTTTCTGATGTTCCTCATAATCTCCAGTATGTTTTCTGCATTAGAATTGGCCTGCTTCATGCCAATATTCTGCAGGAAAACTCTCGGCCATATTACACTCAGCGGCCACTTTATTCGGTATACCTGCTCGTTAGTGCAAATATCTAATCAGCCAATCATGTGGCAGCAATTCAATGAATAAAAGCATACAGACATGGTCAAGAGGTTCAGTTGTTGTTTAGACCAAAACATCATAATGGTGAAGAAATGTGATCCAAGTGATTTTGACTGTAGAATTATAATTGGTGCCAGATGCGATGGATTGAGTATCTCAGAAAATGCTGATCTCCTTCGATTTTCATGCACAATAGTCTTTAGGGTTTACAGAGAATGGTGTGAGAAACAAGAAGGAATCCAGTGAGTGAAAATGTCTTTGACTGCTCAGGAGAATGGCCACACTGATTAACGCTGACAGGAAGGTTAGTAATCATGTGTTACAACAGTGGTGTGCACAAGAGCATCTCTGAACATACAGCATATTGAAGCTTGAAGTGGATGGCCACAGCAGCAGAAGACCACACACGTAGTCTCAGTCGCCACATCATTAGGAGGTAGATAATAGAGTGGCCACTGGGTGTCTGTAAGTTTTCACTGGAAAAATGCAGTGGACCCAGTGATGTGTACGTCCAGTCATCGACATTGGCCAGACCACGTTGTTTGTGTTCCTCTTGCCAGGTTTCTGAGATGGATAGTTTGTCCTTTCTTTGCTCAAAATGAAGAAGGAACTTTTGGGGTTCCCTTTGAGATTCTTTGAAAGCATGAGAATGGGGGTTTAGGGGGGAAATAAATCAGCCATGATTAAATGGTGGAATAGACTTAAAGGGTTGAATAGTTGAATTCTACTTGTATGTTTCATAGTTTTATGGATATACAAGGGGTGATTGATAAGTTCATGGCCTACAGTAGAGGGAGTCAATTTTAGAAAACCTAGCACATTTATTTTTCCTACATTTACACACCTGGTCCAGCGGTTGTGGAGCATACAGATCCCTTCTTTGTAGAAGTCAGCGTCTTGGACCTCCAGAAGTGGTCCACAGCTTGGGGTGATTGATAGGTTTGTAGCCTAAGCTAGAAGGAGATGAGCTATTAACTTCAAACTTCCTGCATTTTCACTCAAAGAGTTGAACTGCGTGTGCATGTAACGAGAGCTGTATAACTCATCTCCTTCTACCTTGGGCCACGAACTTAGCAATCACCCCTGCTGTGGACCACCTGGAGGTCCAAGATGCTCTCGTTACATGCACGTGCAGTTCAACTCCTTGAGTGACAATGCAGAAAGTTTAAAGTTAATAACTCATCTCCTTCTACCCTAGGCCACGAACTTATCAATCTCCCCTGCTGTGGACCACTTATACAAAGAAGGGATCCGTATGCTCCACGACCGCTGGACTAAGTATGTACATGTAAGGGGGGACTATGTTGAAAAATAAATGTGCTAGGTTTTCTAAGATTGACTCCTTCTACCTTAGGCCACGAACTTATCTATCACCCATATGGGACGATGATGAGGATCATGCAGAGCTCCTGTAAAACCATTGATCAAGCATACCATTTCACAAATGATACACCTGTCCCATCAGACACCACCTCCTCACCAGTGGAGGATGCTGCAGTTCCCACAGTGCCACATTACTTCAGAACCCACAAATTCGAATGAAAGCAAACCATCCTTGATCCAATTAAAAAGAAGTCTGTTAGAATGTTCTCATTTTTCATTTCAGTGTTAGTATTCAGGGTTTTTTATTCAATCTTTCTTGGTTAAATATTTACATCAGTTCCAGACATTCTTTTCTGCTCTGTTTATTCAGATAAAACCTATGAATCTTCCTAATTTATTGCAACACCAAGTGAGTTTCATTTGTGAATGTTTACATTGCACAGTGTTTCCTAATCCAGCGAATAAAGCTAGAGAAGGGAAAAGCTTGAAGAGAAACAGATTGAAAAGCAGAAGCTTTGTTGTTGGAACCTCTATGTGTCTATACTGGCCACAGCACAGTATTATTGTTGGAAGGCATGCTATTAAACCCCATATTGTTAATCTGATTCTTTTGGAATTTCTAGGAATTGTCCAGCTCCAAGGGCCCATTTATCCCAGTCTGTGTCCGAACAAGAGGAATCCGCTTCCTGTTAATCATGGAATATACGATCAGTGACCTTTTCTGTTAAGTTCCTCCTGTACCTAATAAAGTGGCCATTGAATGTATGTTCATAGTTTTCTGCTGTTGTAGCCCATCCACTTCAAGTTTGTGTGCTCTTCTGCACACCACTGTTGTAATGTGTGACTATTTGAATTACCATCACCTTTCCAGTCATTCTCTTCTGATCTCTCTCATTAACAAGGCATCTTTGCCCACAGAACTGCTGCTCACAAGATTTTATTTTGGCTTTCACACCATTGCTTGTAAACTCTAGAGACTGTTGTGTGTGAAAATCCCAGGTGATCAGCAGTTTCTAAGATACTCAAACCACTCCATCTGACACCAACAATCTTTCCTCGGTCAAAGTCACTGAAATCACATTTCCTCCCCATTCTGATTAACAACTGAACCTCTTGACCATGTCTACATGCTTTTATGTATTGAGTTGCTGCCACATAATTGGCTGATTAGATATTTGCATTAACGAGCTGGTGTACCAAATAAAGTGGCCACTGAGTGTAACTTCCACCCCTAAATTATTATCCTATTACCTTTTTGAATCAGCCATCAAATCTGCTTCAGATTCCAGAGAATTCACCGTGTCATTGCCAATTCCTTGTTGGATTCACTTTAAATGTAAATATGCAGCATTACAGGGCAGGTATGTTGTCAGAAACTGGTAATCCCAAGAAATAAAAACTTTAAATGCTGTAAATTAGGCAACTCTTCACCTGCAAATCTTTTTGGGTTGTCTATTGTGTCCTGCGCTCCTGATGTCGCCGCTTTTGTATTGGTGACACTCATTATAAATTGGGGGATCGCTTCATGGTGCACCTCCTCTCCATCCGCCACAAACGGGACTTCATGGTAGCCGAACATTTTAATTGCAATTCCCATTCCTGTATCAACATATTGATCCATGATCTCCTCTTGTGCCAGGATAAGGCCACCCTCAGGGTGGAGGAGCAACACTTTATATTCTGTCTAGGTAGCCTACAACCTGATGGCATGAATATCAATTTCTCCCCTGACCTTTTACCTCTTCTCACCTGTCTATTACTTCCCCTGGGGTTCCCTCCTCCTTCCCTTTCTCCTATGATCCACTCTCCTCTCCTACCAGATTCCTTTTCCTTCAGCCCTTGACCTTTCCCACCCACCTGGCTTCACCTACCGCTGTCCAGCTAGCCTCTTTCCCCTCCCTCTGCCTTTTTATTCAGGCATCTTCCCCCTTCCTTCGCAGTCCTGAAGAAGAGTCTCGGGTCAAAATATCGACTGTTTATCGTTTCCTTAGATGCTGTCTGACCCGCTGTATTCATCCAGCATTTTGTGCCGGAAATTTGACTAATAAACAGAGTTAAATTTTTCAGTTTGATGGTGAAAAGTTCTGATGGAACTGTTGCTGACCTGAAACATAACCTTTGTTCATGTTGAAAGGCCTAGATACAGTAGACATGGAGAGGATGTTTCCTGTAGTGGGAGAGTCTAGGACCAGAAGCACAGCTTCAGAATAGAAGGACATCTTTTAGTACAGAGAATGGGAGGAATTTCTTTATCCAGAGGGGGGTGAATCTACGGAATTCATTGCCATGGATGGGCTTTAGAGACCAAGTCATTAAGTATATTTAAAGCGGAGTTTGATAGGTTCTTAATTAGTCAGGGCATCAAAGGTTATGGGGAGAAGGCAGGTGCATGGGGTTGGAAGGGATAATAAATCAGACGTGATGGAATGGTGGACCAGATTTGCTGCATGGAGCTGAATGATCTTACTCTGCTCTGTCTTATAGTCTTATGGCTAGTCTCTCTGACGATGCCAGTCACTGAGTATTCAATCCATTTTCTGTCTTTATTTTAAATTTACAGAACATTGCAGTTTTGCTTTGAGTAATTCTAAGAACTAGAATTCAAATGTCAATAGTTCTACATTTTAAAAACATGCTGAATTAAAAGTTTAACTTCAGTGCAAATAGCGACAAAGTTAGCATTAGTGTAGTGTTCTCTTCTTAAGTGACTATTCGAAATGTAGAAGCATTCAGGTTAGAATCGACAACCTTAACCCCGACACCAGCAACTGAGAGAAGCACAACGTCAACAGTGGAAGGAACATGCCACCTCCAAAACTACTGATAAACTGGCCCTGCCAAGAATTACCTGCCTCATCTGAGGTGAAGCCTATGTACCCCACAATATCCTCATCGGTCATCTCATAACTGGAGTGAGAGTAAGTTATGTTCCATCCTGGGGGACCATTTAACACTACGCAAATTCTATTCCAACACATTTCTCACATTCAAGATATTGGAAGAGACATGGAAGAGAGTTTTACAGGTAGCAGGTAACAGTTACTCACTAAAGTCTTCCTTAAGGGAAGGTTGCTAGCAAAGTGCTAATAGAGAAATGGATGCTGTTGTTGCTTTGTTGTTTGATATGTTCTGGTTTGTTGTGCTCTGTGTTGTTCTGCTGATGTTGGGACAGAATGTGTGGCAACACTTGTCGGCTTGTCCCAGCACTTTCTTCGATCTGTTAATTTTAAATGCAAGCGATGCAACTCACTGTATGTTTCAATGCACATGTGATAAATAAATCTGAATCTGAAAGAGTTCTTTCCACCTATTGTGTCTGTGCCATCTCACTGAAATCCGAAAGTAATTCCCTTATTTGGTTCTCAGCATCTTCCTCTACTTTAAATTTCAAATAACTCTTCTGAAAGATGCACCAATCTCCATTCCAAGTAGTCACTGTGGCAAACGTTCAATCGTCTGGCGTGAAGGATGTCCCCTCAAGATGTATGAGTAAGTAGATGGCAACTCCATGCGGAATGAGCTGGAGAGAGTGAGAAGCTGCCGTTTTAAAGGGTTCTGACATTTATCTTTGTAAATTATATTACCGATACTGAGGGCTGAACCTTGCTGAATTGCCTTGTCATGACAAATCAATTGCATTGTAAAGAACCTGTGTAAGCAAAAATTCAGGAATGAAGCAACAAAATGAGCACAGGGCAGCTTCACTCTACTTACTGGAGGCAGTGAAACTGTAGAGCCGAGGCACAGTGAAATTATTCCTCCTCAGTACGATATTAATGGTGGCACGATATCATAATAGTTAGTGTATTGCTTTATAGCACCAGCGATTTGGGTTCAACAGCTGTCTGTAAGGAGTTTCTATGTTCTATCAATGACCGTATGTGACTCCTCTGGGTGCTCCAGTTTCCTCCCACATTCCAAAGATGTACGGGTTAGGGTTAGTAAGTTGTGGGCATGCTATGTTGGGGCTGGAAGCGGGATGACACTTACAGGCCGCCTCCAGCTCATCCTCGGATTGTGTTGGTCATTGACGCAAACGATGCACTTCACTGTATGCTTTGAAGTTTCAAGTACAAGTTCAAGTTGAATTGTCATTCAACCATACCCATGAGCACAGCCAAACAAAACAGTGTTCCTCTGGGGCCAAAGTGCAAAACACAGCCCCAGCAATGACACACAGCACAAGGCACATATACTATAGCACATATACTTATGATAGCACAAAAACATACAGTTACAAAAAAAAATCCCAAGTCCCTTAGTGTCATGACCTGTAGATTGAGGTGCATGGTTGTCCTGGAGCCATGTTTCTGCAAGTACAAGACCACAGCAGTCCCTCATTTTGTACTAGTGCACCCACAGTCAAACACAATCCAGCTTGCCTTCAATCGAGCGAGTACTGGAGGGCAGCACCAACAGCAGGGGCCAGCCCCCAACCCAGTATGGAATCCCATGGCACTAGCCAGCTCTGGTGTCTCCCTCACTGGCAGTTGCAATAGGTGACAATGAGACACGGGGTCTGGTATGTGCTACAACCAAGGCCACACAACTTCCCTGCTGTCAGGCTCGCCAATGATTCAGTGAGTTGGATTCACAGTATTCTACATTACAAATGCCCTGAAGTGTCTTGCAAGCACAACCGAAATGTCCCAGACAACCACCCAGACTATCCGATGGACAGCACACTGCCTCCACGCATCCCCCTGACACCTTCTTCCCTACGTGGCAGAAGTAGTCTGAAACACAGTGTGCAGCAAGTCTGGCTCCACTGCTATCGAGCAATTTGCCCGTGGGGTAGATCAGTAGTACTTGTTGTTCTCAGTATCCAACAGTATTTTGTGATCATTAGAAAGATGCAAAGAACAAACAATCACAGCTTTGTTTAGACCCAGAGAGGCTGCAGCATCCAAACACACCACCATTTTACCGGACTGGGAACTCGATGTACATGTGACAAATAAAGCTATTTTTTATTAATGTGATGATGATCATATCTCACAGCAATGAGCCTGAGATTTATTCCACTAATAAACAGTGCCAAATGTGAATGTAAATTAGCCCCAAAGGCAAATTCATTTTACTTTTTGGAAGGAAAAGTGTTTTTGGAAATTTGGAGTTGAGTTCATTATGAACGTCGTGACAGACTCTGATATTACAGTTACAGACTCACTGAAATCACAAAAGCAGATGCCCAGATGTGCAAAGTTCAAAGTAAATTTATTATCAATGTACAGATAGGTCACCATATACAAGCCTGAGATTCATTTTCTTGCGGGCATTCACAGTAAATACAAAAAACACAATAGAATCAATGAAAGAGCGCACCCAGCAGGGGAGACAAAACCAATATGCAAAAGACAACAATCTGTGCAAATACAAAAATAATTAATAACAATAGTTATAATCTTGCTTTAAAATAGAAACTCATATAAGAAATCATACCTTACTATAAATATAAGCCTGATCTAATTTTAGAGTCAGAATGCCACAAATTATATTATGACTGATCAGTTGTTACAGATAGGCCAATCCATGATAACTGCTCAGATATAACAGTACTGGATAGACAAGCAAGAACAACTGATTTAACAGATCTAGCTATTCCGAACACACATAACTTACAGAAATCAATAAATGACAAACACTTGAAATATGCTAAATTAAAAGAGGAAATTGAAAGACTATGGAACATTAACAGGGTATATATTGTCCCAATAGTAATATCTACAACTGATGTCATCCAAAAGGCACTACACTATAGCATTAAACAATTACACAGTAATAACTGTGTAAGTTTTCAGAAAGTCACAATACCAAACACCACTAGAATAGTCTGAAAGTTCCTAGCAAATGGGAGGTGAGTGTGCTTGGCTATGTCCGTATCTTGGGTTTTACCAGCTTGAGCTGAGATAGATAGATAAATAAGCAAGCAAACAAGCAATAAATATTGAGAACGCGAGATAAAGAGATCCTGAAAGTGAGTCCTTTGGTTGTGGGAACAGTTCAGTAATGAGGCAAGTGAAGCTGAGTGAAGTTATCTACTTCTGGTTCGAGAGCCTGATGGTTGAGTGTTCGGCACAGACTAGAAGGGCCGAGGTGGCCTGTTTCCGTGCTGTAATTGTTATATTCTTATATGGTTAATAACTGTTTGTGAAGCTGGTGGTATGGGTTCTAAGGCTCCTGTACCTCCTTCCTGATGGCAGCAGCAAGAAGAGAGCCTGGTCTGTATGGCGGCATCCTTGATGATGGATGCTGTTTTTCTGCGACAGTGCTCCCTGTAGATATGTCATGATGGACTGGGCCAAACCCACTGCCTTTTGTAGACTTTTCCATACAAGGGTTGGTGTTTCCATACCAGGCTGTGATGCAACCAGTCAATATACTGTCCACCACACACCTATAGAAATCCTGACGAAGGGTCTCGTCCCGAAACGTCGACAGTGCTTCTCCCTATAGATGCTGCCTGGCCTGCTGTGTTCCACCAGCATTTTGTGTGTGTTGTTTGAATTTCCATCAGCAGCAGATTTCCTCGTGTTTGCTATAGAAATGTGTCAAAGTCTTAGATGACATGCCAAATCTGGAAATTTCTATGGAAGTAGAGATGCTGCCATGCTTTCTTCATGACACTTAAGTGCTAGACCCAGGACAGATCCTCTGAAATGATAACATTGAGAAATTTAAAGTTGCTGACTGTCTCCACCTCTAATTCCCCATTGGAGACCGGCTCATGGACCTTTGGTTTCCTCATCCTAAAGTCAATAATCATCTCCTTGGACTTGCTGACACCGAGTGAGAGCTTCTTATTGTGACATCACTCCTCAGACAGTGGGAAAAGATCATGGCCTGGATGGTGGGGAATCCTTGATGATGTATTTCCTGCGACAGCACTCCCTGTAGATGTGCTCAGTTGTGGGAAGGCCTTTACCCATGCTGGACTGGGCCATATCCATTACTTTTTGTAAGCTTTTCCTTTCAATGGCATTGGTGTGACATACTCTTCCAAAGACTTAGACCCATTACCTTATTGATAGGTATTATGATGTCATATTAAAGGCTTCTAATATGTTTCATTGATAGCTCACTAATATCACAGACATTTTCATATTACACTGAAAGACCCTCCAATATTCCAGGAAAAGAGAGAGAGATGATGATAGACTGTCACGTTCTCATGAAAGACTCCCTTAGGGCCACATTGATAGTACCACTGATATCACCATGTCAGTCTCCGTATGTCATAGTGATTAACCATGATCTCATTGTGACAGGGCTCTTGAAGCCAGGGTGACAGACTCTTCACTTTCATAATGACAGACTTCCTGGTACTGGGATAAAATTTTGAATGGCACAGTGATGGCCAGTATTATAGCCTTCCCTACATCATGGTGATGAAATCTCTGTATTGTCTGATCATTTAGTATTATACATTCAAGATTTAAAATTCAAGTTTATCATGAGAGTGTGCTGGGGGCAGCTCACAAGTGTTACCACATATTCTGGTGCCAACGTAGCATGCCCACATTGCTTGGCAGAACAAAGGCCAATTATAACGAAAAAAGTGACGGGTGTTCTAACCAATATGAGTAGATGGGCATGATCATAAAGGAACAGAAGAGTGGTTTAGAGAGCAAACACTCATGTTGATCCAAGGTCTATGTTAAATTGACAATGTGTGAAGAATTTAGAACCAGGGTCACAGTCTCAGAATAAGGGGATAGGCCATTTAGTGTCACAGTGTCAGACAACGTAGATACAGGTCTTTCAACCCAACTCATCCTTGATGACCATGATGCCTACGTTAGTCTCATGTCTCTGCGTTTGACCCATATCTGTAGAGGTGAAATGGGGGAAAATTTGTTCAGGCAGTGTGTGGTGAATCGGTAGGAGTTCTCTACCACAGAGGGCAGCTCAGGCTCAATTGCTGATACACAAGAGAAAGCCTGCAAATGTTGGAAATCCAAGCAACACACACAAAATGGAAAAGAGCAAACAGTTGACATTTTGGGCCAAGACCTTTCATCGGGACTGGAAAGGAAGGGGAGAAGTCAGAGTAAGAAGCTGAGAGGAAGGGAGGAAGAAGTACAAGGTGGCAGGTGATAGGTGAAACCGGGAGGGGAAGAGAGCGTGTAGTAAAGAGCCAGTAAGTGAAAGAGATAAAGTGATGGTGGAGGGGGAATCTGATAGGAATGGATAGAAGACCATGGATGAAAGGGAAGGGGAGGAGCACCAGTGGGAGGCAATGGGCAGGTCAGGAGATAAGGTGAGAGAGAGAAAAAGGAATGGGGAATGGTGAAGGGGGGAGGCAATCACCAGAAGTTGGAGAAATCAATGTTCATGCTGTCAGTTTGGAGGCTACCCAGACAGAATAGAAGGTGTTCTCCTCTGATGAGTGTGGTGTCATCATGGCAGAAAAGGAGGCCATGGACTGACATATCAGAACGGGAATGGGAATTGGAATTGGAATTGAAATGTGTGGCTACAGGGAGATCCTGCTTTTTTTTGCAGATGAAGCATAGGTCCTCGGTGAAGCAGTCTCCCAATGTACATCGGATCTCACCGATATACACTGATTCCCTTTCTTCCATGGTCTCCTATCAGATTTCCCCTCCTCCGGCCCTTTATCTCTTTCACCAATCAACTTCCGAGGTCTTTCCTGCAACAGCGTTTCATGCAGATGTATTCAATGGTTGGGAGAATGTTACCTGTGATGGTCTGGGATGTATTAACAGTGTAGCTGAGCAGAGAGATCTTGAGGTCTCAGTTCAAAGCTCCTAGAAAGTGGTTACACTGGTCGATAGGGTGGCTAAGAAAGCTTATGGAATGCTTGTTTTTATCAGTTGAGGCACTGAGTTCAAAACTTAAGAGGGTATGTTGCAACTTTATAAAACTCTGGTTAAGCCACATCTGGAATATTGCATAGAGTTCTGGTCGCCCCACTAAAGGAAGGATGTTGAAGCTTTGGAGAGGGTGAAGAAGAGGTTTAGCAGAATGGTGTTTGGTGTGGAGGGCATGTTCTGTCATGAGAAGCTGATCAGATTTGTGTTTTTTTCTCTGGAGGGGCGGAGGCTGAGAGGAGATCTAACAGAGGTTTATAAAATGATGAGAGGCATAGACAGAATAGACAGGCAGTTCCACTTTCCCAGGGTAGAAATATCTAATACCAGAAGGCATACACTGAAGCTGAGGGGATGGGGATGTGAGGGGTAAGTTTTTTACTCAGAGAGCGGTGGATGACACATAAATATGAGGAAGATGGAGGGATATGGATGTTGTGTAGGTAGATGGGATTTGTTTTCGGGTTTTTAAAAAAACTCACTTTTTAGCTGGTTCAGCATGACATTGTGGGCCAAAGGGCTTGTTGCTGCGCTGTACTGTTCTATATTTAAGACAAGGTTGGATATATTTTTGTGTAGCAGGGGAATTAAGGGTTACGAGGAAATGGCAGGTAGGTGTAGATAAGTCCATCGTCAGATCAGCCATGATCTTATTGAATGGCAGAGCAGGCTCGATGGGCCAGATGGCCTACCCGTGCTCCTATTTCTTATGTTCTACGTTCTAAAGGTGCTGATCCTCTCCACCTCTGACCCTCCAGTGAGGACTGGTTCATGGTCCTCTAGTTTCCTTCTAAAGTATATAATTCAATCCTAGCTGACTTTGAGTGAGAGGTTGCTGTTATGACACTACTCAGCTAGATTTTCAAACTCCCTTCTATATGCTGATTCATCACCACTTTTGATTCTACCTATGACAGTGGTGTCATTAGCAAATTTGAACAGAATTGGAGCTGTGCTTAGCCACACCATCGTAAGTATAAAGTGAATAGAGCAGGGGACAAAGTACGCAGCCTTGTGGTATACCTGTGCTGGTGGAGAGCGTGAAGAAGATGTTGTTGCCAATCTGAAGTGACTGGGGTCTAGAAGTGAGGAAATCCAGGATCCAATTACACAAGTTGGTATTAAGGCCAAAGTCTTGAAGTTTATTGATTAGTTTTGAGGGGATGACAATATTGAATGCTGATCTGTAATCAATAAAGAGCATCCCAATGTGTGCATCTTTGCTGTCTATATGTCCCAGGGTTGTGTGAAGAGCTAATGAGATCACATCCACTGTGGACCTATTACTCTTGTAGGCAAACTGGAGGGGATCTAATTCACTAATCAGGCAGAGTTGATACGTTTTACCACCAGCCTCTCAAAACACTTTATCACTGTGGTAGTAAGTGCTACTGGGTGACAGTCATTGAGGCAGGTTACCATGCTCTTCATGGGCACCGGTACATTTATAGCTTGCATGAAGCACTGTCAAAGTGAGAGATTAAAGATCTCAGTGAACATTCCAGCCAGTTGATCAGTACGGGTCTTTAGTACGTGGCCAGGTACCCATCTGGGCTGAATGCTTTTTGTGGGTTCTCCCTCCTGAAAACAGCTTTAGAGACTGAAATCATAGGATTGTCAAGGGTTGTGGGAGTTCATGATGGTTCCTCTATGTGTTGATGGTCAAAGTGAACATAGAAAACATTGAGCTAATCGGGAGGCGAAGATCTGCTCTTCCCATGTTGCTTAACTTAACTTTATAAGAGGTGATAGCGTTCAAGTCCTGCCACAACTGTCCAGCATCCTTCATTGATTCAGGTTTAGTCCGGAATTTCGACTTTGTCCATGAGATGGTTTTCCAGAGATCATACCCAAACCTCTTGTACTGTACCTTTCTTGGTCTCCAGACTCGATTGCCTTTCATCTGGCTCTCAGCACGTGGTCACGGGGAGAACTGACAGTGGGTCTCTGCCGTTATAAAGCATTAGCTAACTGCTATGCTACCGTGCTGCCAACTATTGTAATATTGAATACTGGCCTGTTAAAATGTATGAATGTACTTACTGTGATATATACAAGCAACACAAAGTAATTTCACTAACCCTTAGCTAGCCAGACATGCTAAAGCTCCCTCCCAGGAAATAATATCAGCAGAAATAATGGTGAGATGAGATATTAAAACTGTTAGAGCCTGCACTGCGATCGTCACCAGCCTACACATCAGCAAAAGATCACTACCTATAGGTGTTCATCTCTTCAAGCTCACAGTGAACATGCAGCAGAGAAAAAAAGGATTAACTTTCAAAAGAACCTTCTTCTGCAACATATATACTGTGTCTGGGGGCAAGGCAATAAGATTCAAAGAATGATCTACAATGGCCTAGCAAAGAATAGTCTGCTGAGAAAAAGGGAAGCATTTCTATGAGGATCACAAGGTCTAGGATTTCCTTCAGTCTGCTTGTACTCATCTTTCTGAAGTACAAACATTACCTGTTCACAGAATTAATCAATGCCTGATAACGTGGAGAGAGTCCCATCATAGTAAGACTCAAACGCTGTGTGTGTGAAGGATTAGTTTCTCTCAAACACCTTGACTTGTTCCTGTTTTCATCCTGCCTTGTGTCATTGCCTTATCGGTATTTTTCAGGTTTAATGGTGCCAGATGCCTTTTGTATTAATGGGAACCCACAGATGCCCTTCTATGTTTGAAGACTCCTATTTTATCTGTAGTTTCTGATATAATTTATTCCCAGGTTAGGACAGAATTCCCTTCCCGCAAACTTCTTATATCCTGAACAATACCTGACTGGCTACAAGGGACAAGCAAGGGCAACATGTAGTTATACCAGAGAGTTAATCCCAGGCATTCGTATATGCCATGAACTGAGTTCTCCAAAGGCAGAAGATGCCTGCAGCCCTACAAAAGCTGACAAAACCCACCATTGAGGATATTCTAAAGAGGCAATGCCTGAAGAAGGCAGCAAGCATCACTACAATCCAGGAAAAGTCCCCTTCTCATTACTGCCATCTGGGAGAAAGTAGAGGATCCCAAAGACTCACTCTCAGTAATTCAGAAACAGCTTCTTCCCATCCACCATCAGATTTCTGGATGGTCTATGAACACTACATCATTATACTACTTTTTCTTTTGCATTTTTTATTTATTTTTGTAAGTTTATATCTTGACGTTGTGGTGTTTGCCAAGCTTGACAATTAGCTTGCAGACATTTAATCACCAGTCGAGGTGACATCCTCAGTGCACAGTTGTTGGTGTTTCTCTTTGCGAGTGCTCAGGTTTATATATGCCCCCATTTGCTTGCCTCGGTCTTGACTGGCTACCCCTTCAGTTGACCTTCTATTGGCTCATGGTTCTTTGGCTCTTAGGGATTTGTTCACGGGATAATCAGAGAGGAACCATGCTTCTAAACATTTTCGAGCCTGCTTCATGTTTGCCTGTGCTAGAACCTCCTTGGAGTCCAATTTAAAGTAGTGTCCTTCACGGTCTTCATGAATCGAGATCTGTGACAACACGTCACGTCTCCGTCCCACCAGTTTGCATTCCTGTAAATGAGTTGAGAGTTTTCGTCCTGTCTGGCAGACGTAGTTCCTGTTGCAGTCTCCACAGGTGATCCTGTACACCACATGGCTTCTGTCGGTTGTCTTTATTGGTTCTTTGGTTCCTGAGACAAGCTTGCTTTAAGTTGCCACTGGTTTGTGAGTGATTGTGATGCCGTGAGGTTCAAGCAGTCGAGCTGTCATTTCTGAGATATTCGTGATATAGGGAAAAGGTCGTGCTCTTGATTTCGGGAAAGGTTGCACTATTCTACTGCCACAAAACAAACAGAATAAGTCAGTGATAATCCGATTCCGATTCTGAAATATATTTCATTGGTTTCCAAAATGAGGTGATGGATACTCTCGATGGTTGCAGTGTTTCTGGCTGGACGTTTCCAGGGAGGTATCTGTCTGGCGTCATACTGAATTTCTTGGTCAAGATACACTTCCAGCAAAACAACAAGCTTCTTCATGCAGGCTGAAGACATAGTGTTTGATATCTTTGCTCCGTGAGCACTGAGCCATCACTCCTGCAGTGAGCATCAAACTCCAGGATACTAACAGGTCACAGGGGCAGCCCAGTGTGTTGAATCTCCTGCAACCTGTGTTCAGTCTTGCACTCCCAGTGATCAGGTGTTCTGGTTTTCTCCTGTGTCTCAAAGATGTACAGGCTGATTGATAAATTGGTCAGTAGAAATTGGCCCTGTTATTCAGGTGAATGGTTGAATCTGGAGGCATTGATGGGGATGTGGTGAGAATACAACTCCCTGCCAATATTTCCAACTGATCAACATCATACAGCCTTCCTCACACTCAACAGTTCCACCATTATTTTTTGTAGGGTAGTGTAGTGGTTAGCACAACACTTTATAGTATCAGCAACCCGGGTTCAGTTCCCACCGCTGCTTGTAAAGAGTCTTACGTTCTGCCTGTGACCACCTAGGTTTCCTCCGGGTGCTCTGGATTCCTCCCACAGTCCAAAGATGTACCGGCTAGTAGGTTAATTGACCACTGTAAGATGTCCCGTGATTAGAGTAGGATTAAATTACGGAATTGCAGGGCAGCACGGCTCAAAGGGCAGAAAGAATGTATTCCACACTGTATCTCAATAAATAAATAACTTTTTTGTGTTTCCTGCAGACTTACTATTCAGGCCACCTACATTTTGATCCAAGTCATTAATACATCATGCAACCATCAAAGTTCCCAGCACTGATCCTTCAGAGCACCACTCGTCATATACCTTCAGTCAGCAAAACATTCCACTACCACTAACCATCGTTTTCTATTTCAAGCCAGCTTTGGATCCAGTTTACCAACACAGCCATGAATTTCATGTGAGCAATCAATCTTAAAGGGCCTTGTCAATTCTTTACAAAAGTACACATGGACAGCACCCTCTTCAATCATCTTCATCACTTCCACAAAAATACAACTAAATTTGTGAGACATTATCTTGTCTGCACAACCCTATACTAACTATTTATAGTCAGTCCAGTTTTGTTTTCCAAATCCTGTAACAAGAATATTTTCCAATTATTTCACCACCACTGATGTAAGACCTACTGGCCTATAATTTCCTATTGATTTGACTTCATTTCTAACATCCTTCACGTAGGTGAGGAGTAAAAATCTTTATGTTAGGTCTCCATCTGAATGTGCAGTGTGCAATCATTGCAATTTATAATGAATAGAATAGTCAATGTAACATACAAATACACTCAAATCAGCGTGAGTTAATCAGTCTGATAGTCTGGTAGAAGAAGCTGTCCCAGAGCTTGTTGGTCCTGGCTTTTATGCTGCGGTACCGTTTCTCAGATGGTAGCAGCTGGAATAAATTGTGGTTGGGGAGACTCGGGTCCCCAATGATCCTTTGGGTCCTTTTCTCACACCTGTCTTTGTAAATGTCCTGAATCATGGGAAGTTCACAACTACAGATATGTTGGGCTGTCCACACCAGTCTCTGCAGAATCCTGCACTTAAAGGAGGTACAGTTCCCATACCAGGGAGTGATACAGCCAGTTGGGATGCTCTCAATTGTGTCCCTGTAGAAAGTTCTTAGGATTTTGGGCCCCATGCAAACTTCCTCAACCGCCTGAGGTGAAAGAAGCGCTGTTGTGCCTTTTTCACCACACAGCTGGTGTGTACAGACCACGTGAGGTGCTTGGTGATGTGGATGCCGAGGAACTTAAAGCTGTTTATCCTTTTAACCCCAGATCCACTGATATCAATAGGGGTTAGCTCATCTCCATTCCTCCTGTAATCCACAACCAACTCCTTTGTTTTTGCAATATTGAGCGAAAGGTTGTTTTCTTGATACCATTTGTCAGAGTGATGACTTCTTCCCTGTAGGCCACCTCATTATTGTTTGAGATTAAGCCAATTAATATAGTGTCGTCAGCAAATTTAATTAGCAGATTAGAGCTGTGGGTGACAACACAGTCGTGGGTATACAGGGAGTAAAGGAGGGGACTTAATACACAGCCCTAAGGGGCTCCTGTGTTGAGAGTCAGAGGGGTGGAGGTGAGGGAGCCCACTCTTACCACCTGCCAGTGATCTGACAGGAAGTGCAGGATCCAGCTGCACAAGGTTGAAGTCTGTGAGCTTCCTGTCGAGCCCGGATGAAATTATGGTGTTGAATGCTGAACTGTAGGCCAAGAACAGCATTCTCACATAAGCATCCTTCTTTTCCAGATGTGTAAGGACGGTGAGTAGAGCTGTGACTATTGCGTCATCTGTCGATCGGTTGTGTAGGTAGGTGAATTGTAGGGGGTCCAGTGTGGGTGGCAGCATGCTGGAGATGTAGTCCTTGACCAGCCTCTCAAAGCGTTTGCTTATTATTGAGGTGAGTGCCGGTTGTTCCGACACGTTACCTTGGTCTTTTTTGTGACGGGGAGAATGGTGGATGATTTGAAGCACTGGGAGAGGCAGAGATTAAAAATGTCAGTAAACACACCCGCCAGTTATGTTGTGCTCATCCTGAGTATTTGCCCTGGGGTGCCATCCAGCCCCGCAGCCTTGCGATTATCCGCTGGTTGGAAACCATAGAAAGGTGCAGAGGAGATTTACAAGGATGTTGCCTGGATTGGGGAGCATGCCTGCTGAGAATAGGTTGAGTGAACTCGGCCTTTTCTCCTTGGAGCGATGGAGGATGAGAGGTGACCTGATAGAGGTGTACAAGATGATGAAAGGCATTGATTGTATGGATAGTCAGAGGCTTTTCCCCAGGGCTGAAATGGCTAGCATGAGAGGGCATAGTTTTAAGGTGCCTGGAAATAGGTACAGAGGATATGTCAGGGGCAAGTTTTTTTACACAGAGAGCGGTGAGTGCATGGAATGGGCTGTCGGTGCCGTGGTGGAGGTGGATACGATAGGGTCTTTTAAGAGACCCCAGGATGGCTACATGGAGCTTAGACAAAATAGAGGGCTGTGAGTAAAGCCTAGGTAGTTCTAAGGTAGGGACATGTTCGGCACAGCTTAGTGGGCCGAAGGGCCTGTATTGTGCTGTATGTTTTCTATGTATCTGCGTACCTCAGCCTCAGAGATGACCAGGTTTCAGGTTGTAGTGATGGCTTTCCTCGGAGGCTCGGAGTTAGCGACATCAAACCGAGCATAAAATGATTGAGCTCATCTGGGAGAGAGGCTGCGATGTTGGCGACATCACTTTCTTGTGACAGTGCTCCCTGTAAATGTACTCAGTGATGGGGAGGGCTTTGCCTGCGATGGACCGGACCGTATCCACCATTTTCCCAGTTCCTGCTTCCCTCAGTATTCTCAGATTGATCATATCAGCCGCTAGGGATTCATTCACCTTGATGTTTTGTATGACAGCCAGCACTTCCTCCTTTCTAATATCACCATGCCCCAGAATATCAACAGATGCCTCTCTAAGCTCACTGTCATCTGTGTTCTTCATAAATAACTTGGCAACTTGAAGAGCTCATTAAGGCAAGGAATGCATTCTGAATGTTGGCCCTTTAAACATCTCCGGGGGAGCATGCTTAGTAAAATCTGTTTGTTCTTTGAGTGAATAATATCTGCTGCTCTCAGATCACTGAGATAGAAAATCATACTCCTGTTGTCACAAGTTACGGGTGCGTTGCACTGGAGAACAGGCATTATTGTAATAAAAATCTTGCCAAGATACAGAGGTTGAATTTCCTGAAAGGCGTTCATATAGCCAGAAATGGTTGCAAAAGAGTTGCCCTCTTATCCGAAAGATGTCTTACTTAAGAGTGTGGATGAACAAAGGGACCTTGGGGTTCAAATCCATACATCCCTCAAGGTCGCTGCATAGGTTGATAGGGTAGTTAAGAAGGCTGATGGGATGCTAGGCTTCATTAACAGGGGGATTGAGTTCAAGAGTAGAGAGGTCATGTTGCAACTCTACAAATCTCTGGTGAGACTGCATTTAGAGTATTGTGTTCAGTTCTGGTCACCTCATTATAGGAAGGATATGGAAGCTATGGAGAGGGTGCAGAGGAGATTTACCAGGATGTTGCCTGGTTTGGAGAGCAAGTGATATGAAGCAAGGTTAGCAGAGCTGGGACTTTTCTCTTTGGAACGTAGAAGAATGAGAGGGGACTTGATAGAGGTCTACAAGATTATGAGAGGCATAGATAGGGTGGATAGTCAGTACCTGTTTCCCAGGGCACCAATAGCAAACACCAGAGGGCATATGTACAAAATTAAGGGAGGAAAGTTTAGGGGAGACATCAGGGGTAAGTTTTTTACACAGAGGGTTGTGAGTGCCTGGAATGACTTGCCAGGGATGGTGGTGGAGGCTAAAACATTAGGGGTATTTAAGAGCCTCTTGGACAGGCAGATGGATGAAAGAAAAATGGAGGGTTATGGGGTAGTGTGGGTTTAGTACTTTTTTTTAAGGATTATATGGGTCAGCACAACATGGAGGGCTGAAGGGCCTGTACTGTGCTGTAGTGTTCTATGGTTCTATGGTTCTATGTCACTAAGTTGGAAAGAATGCAACAAAGATTTGCAAGAATGCTGCCAGGACTCGAAGGCTTGATTAATAAGAAGAGGGTAGGCAAACTAGAACTTTCTTCCTTGGATAGGTGACCTTATAGAGTTGTAGAAATCATGCCAGGCATAGAAGTGGTGCATGATCACAGTCTTTTTCCCAGAAAAGAGGTCAAAAACTACGGCCCATTCCACTGACACAAAGCAATTTGTAAATGTTCCTCAGCCTCCCGCGATCATCTCTTGTTTGTCTTGATCTCTCTCTGTATGCAGGTAATAGGAGCACAGGTAATAAGAATACAGCCAAATGATCCAACTTGCCAAAATGCAGTCTCAGGAAGGAACAATAAGTGTTCCTTATTGTAGTGTAGCAGTGGTCTAGTGTGTTGGGACCACTGGTGCAACAGGTTGCCTGCCGGTGATAATTGGGGCAGGTTTGCTTCAAACAGGCCTGCATAAAGTCTCCGACTAAAACTTGAAATGCGTTGGGATGGGTTGTTTCTTGTTTACAGACAGCTTTGGGCATTTTTGCAAGTACTTCCTCAGAATCAGCCTCTGGTGGCGTGCAATCTGCGGTCAGGATCACGGATGAGAACTCCTGAGCCAAATAGAATGGCTTACATTTAATCGTTAGTTGTTCTAAGTCAGGGGAACAAGAAGTCAACATAACCCCAACATCCGTGCACCAAAGAGAACTGACTAAAAAGCACACGCCGCCACCTTATTCCTTACCAGAGATGGTGGTTTGATCCATTCTGAAATGGTAAAACCTTCTGGTCAGATAGCTGCATCTGGTGTGTTCACTGTTAACCAAATTTCAATGTAACAATCAACTGAGAACTGCCTTATCTGCCTCTGATTCAGCAGCCTTGCCCTGAGATCATTAATCTGACTGTACGTTCGCTAAGAAGATGATCGGCAGAGGAGGCCTCATCTCCCTGCGCTTCAGCCTGGCTTGAATCCCGCCTCTTCTACCGCGTTTTTGGCCTTGGCATTGCCCCTTAAAGGTGCCACACTTTAGGGGTCTGCATCTTACTGTTCCGCATTTAACCGTCGAATGTGAGATCTGAAGACCATTGATGTAATTTCATAGTCCGTTGTGAAGAGGAAATTTACATGCTCAAATTACAATGAAAATGGTTCAAAAGGGATATACTTAAGAGGAAAACTGATACAAATTCCTGCAGCCTACAAAGAATCACCGATGTACCAGTGCCATTTGTACCTGTGAAACATTTAGAGGGATATGAGTGAAACGCAGGAAAATGGGACTAGTTTATTGAATATGTTGGTCAACATAGGCTTTCAGACTATAAGACCATATGACATGGACATAGAATTAGGCCACTTGACCCATTGTGTCTGCTCTACCATTCCATCATGGCTGATATATCATCCCTTCCAACCCCATTCTCCCATAACTTTTGACGCTCTGACTAATCAAGAACCTATCAATCTCTGCTTTCACTTTACCCAGTGACTTGGTCTCCTCACCCATCTGAGGCAATGAATTCCAGAGATTCACCACCTACTTGCTAAAGAAATTCCATCTCATCTCTGTTCTAAAGTGACGTCTCTCTATTCTGAGGCTCTGCCCTCTGGCCCTAGACTCCCCACTAGAGGAACCATCCTCTCCACATCCATTTTATCTAGGCCTTTCACTCTTTGGCATTTTTCAATGAGATCCCTCCCTCGTCCTTCTAACCTCCAATGAGTACAGGCTCAATGCCACAAAATAATCCTCGTACTTTAACCCGTTCATTCCCAAGATCTTTCTCATAAACCTTCTCTGGACTCTCTCCAAGACCAGCACGTTATTTCTTAGATATGGGTCTCAAAAGAGTTCACAGTACTCCAAAGAAATACAAATTGCAAAGCTTTGAAGTCTAGCTGCTTGTGCCTTTCAGTATTCAGTAGGTTTTAATGAGATAGCCCCTCATTCTTCTAAACACAGTGATTTCAGGCCATTCCACCTTCCTCATATGAGGCTCAATAGGCCGTAGAGTCTGCCTGTGAGCCAGATTACTCTATGACACTACATTACTCTTCCCCATGATAAATCTAAATTTAGCTGGATTTATTTTGCAGTTCATGAGCCAGCCTTAATGCCAAGTGCCATTCCTAGTTTACAATTACCCATCACCACTCAGACAACACCAAGCTGACAAAAGCACAAGAGATTCTGCAGATGCTGGAATTCCAGAGTAACACACACAAAATGCTGGAGGAACTCAGCAGGTCAGGCAGTATTCATGGAAAGGAATAAAGAGTCGATGTTTAGCGCCAAGACCCTTTGGCAGGGAGGCATACAGGAGTGAGATAGATCACCTGGTTGAGCGGTGTTGCAACAACAACCTTGCGCTCAACATCAGTAAGCCCCAATTGATTGCTGTCTTTAGGAAAGGTAGGTTGAAGGAATACACACCAGCCCTCATAGAATATAGAAGATCGATCAGTACAACACAGGAACAGGCCCTTCAGCCCACAATGTTGTGCAGAACCAGCTACAAAGTAAATCAAAGAACCCCAAAACTAATCCCTCTTATCTACACAATGTCCATATCTCTCCATCTTCCTCATATTCATGTGCCTATCTAAACGTCTCTTAAAAGCCTCTAATGTATTTGCCTCTTCCACCATACCAGGCAGCACATTCCAGGCATCCACCACTCTATGAGTGAAAAAAAAACCCCACATCTCCTTTGAAACTAATCCCTCTCACCTTCAATGCATGCCCTCTGGTAAAATTATACTCACTGTCTACTCTATCTATGCCTCTCATAATCTTATAAACCTCTATCAGATCTCCCCCCAAGCCTCCTCCACTCCAGAGAAAACCATTCAAGTTTGACCAGCCTCTCATGATAGCACCTGCCCACTAAATCAGGCAGCATCCCAGTAAACGTCTTCTGCACCTTCTCCAAAGCCTCGACATCCTTCCCATAGTGGGGTGACCAGAACTGTACGCAATACTCCAGATGTGGCCCGACCAGAATTTTATAAAATTGCAACATAACCTCTTGACTTTTGAACTCAGTGCCTTGACTAATAAAAACAAGCATTCCATAAGCCTTCTTAACCACCCTATCAACCTGTGTCAGCACTTTCAAGAAGATATGAACTTGGATTCCAAGATCTCTCTACTCAGCAACATTGTTAAGGGTCTTGCCCTTAACCGTGTACTGTCTCCTTGCATTTGCCCTGCTGAGGTGCAACACCTCACATTTATCTGGGTTAAACTCCATCTGTTATATCTTAGCCCTTATCTGCAACTGATCTATATGGTGCTGTATCCTTTGCCAGTCTCCAACACTATCCACAACTCTATCAATCTTGATATCATCTGCAAATTTTCTAACCCACCCATCTACGTTTTCATCCAGGTCATTTATATGCCTCGCAAACAGCAGAGGCCCCTGCACAGTTCCCTAGGGAACTCTGCTAATTACAGACCTCCAGCTTGAATAAGCCCCTTCGATCACTACCCAGTGTCTTCTAGGCGCAAACCAGTTCTGAATCCAAATAGCCAATTCACCATGGACACCATACATCCTAACCTTCTGCATTAGCCTCCCATGAGAGACTTTGTCAAACGCCTTACTAAAATCCATGTAGATAACATCCACTGCTCTACCTTCATCAACTCTCTCGTCACGTTGTCAAAAAACTCAATCAGGGCAGTAAGACTTACTAAAATCCATGTAGATAACATCCACTGCTCTACCTTCATCAACTCTCTCGTCACGTTGTCAAAAAACTCAATCAGGGCAGTAAGACTTACTAAAATCCATGTAGATAACATCCACTGCTCTACCTTCATCAACTCTCTCGTCACGTTGTCAAAAAACTCAATCAGGGCAGTAAGACTTACTAAAATCCATGTAGATAACATCCACTGCTCTACCTTCATCAACTCTCTCGTCACGTTGTCAAAAAACTCAATCAGGGCAGTAAGACTTACTAAAATCCATGTAGATAACATCCACTGCTCTACCTTCATCAACTCTCTCGTCACGTTGTCAAAAAACTCAATCAGGGCAGTAAGACTTACTAAAATCCATGTAGATAACATCCACTGCTCTACCTTCATCAACTCTCTCGTCACGTTGTCAAAAAACTCAATCAGGGCAGTAAGACTTACTAAAATCCATGTAGATAACATCCACTGCTCTACCTTCATCAACTCTCTCGTCACGTTGTCAAAAAACTCAATCAGGGCAGTAAGACTTACTAAAATCCATGTAGATAACATCCACTGCTCTACCTTCATCAACTCTCTCGTCACGTTGTCAAAAAACTCAATCAGGGCAGTAAGACTTACTAAAATCCATGTAGATAACATCCACTGCTCTACCTTCATCAACTCTCTCGTCACGTTGTCAAAAAACTCAATCAGGGCAGTAAGACTTACTAAAATCCATGTAGATAACATCCACTGCTCTACCTTCATCAACTCTCTCGTCACGTTGTCAAAAAACTCAATCAGGGCAGTAAGACTTACTAAAATCCATGTAGATAACATCCACTGCTCTACCTTCATCAACTCTCTCATCACGTTGTCAAAAAACTCAATCAGGGCAGTAAGACATGAACTGCCACACAAAAAAGCCATGCTGGCTCTCCCTGATTAGGCCACGAGTTTCCAAATGCTCATATATCCTATCCCTAAGAACTTTCTCCAGCAATTTTTGTACAGCTGACATGAGACTCACCGATCTACAGTTTCCAGGATTTCCCCTTGTTCCCTTCGAGGGATCAGCAGTGGAAAGGGTGAGCAGTTTGAACTTCCTGGGTATCAACATCTTTAAAGATCTATCATGGGCTTAACATTTTGATGCAATTACAAAGAAGGCATGGTAGTGACAATATTACTTTAGGATTTGAGGAGACCTGGCATGCCACCAAATACTCTTGCAACTTTCTACAGATCTACCATAGAGAGCATCCTAACTGGTTGCATCACCATCTGGTATGGAGGGTCACTGTACAGAACCAGAAAAAACTGCAGAAAGTAGCAAACTCAAGTCAGCTCCATTATGGGCAGTGGTCTCCCCAGCATCAAGTACATCTTCAAAAGGCAATGCCTCAAAAAAGTGGCATCCATTATTGAGGACCCCCATCACCCAGGACATGCCCTCTTTTCGTTGCTATCATCAGGGAGGAGGCACAGGAGGAGAAGACACACACAAGTCAAGGCAAGTCAAGCAAGGTCACTTTTTATTGTCATTTCGACCATAACTGCTGGTACATTACATAGTAAAAACGAGACAACGTTTTTCATGACCATGGTGTTACATGACACAGTACAAAAACTAGACAGAACTACGTAAAAGACAACACAGAAAAAAGAAAACAATCTACACCAGGCTACGGACCTACCCAGGACTGCATAAAGTGCACAAAACAGTGCAGGCATTACAATAAATAATAAACAAGACAATAGGCACAGTAGAAGGCAGTAGGTTGGTGTCAGTCCAGGCTCTGGGTATTGAGGAGTCTGATAGCTTGGGGGAAGAAACTGTTACATAATTTGGTTGTAACAGCCCGAATGCTTCGGTGCCTTTTCCCAGGTGGCAGGAGGGAGAAGAGTTTGTATGAGGGGTGCGTGGGGTCCTTCATAATGCTGTTTGCTCTGCGGATGCAGCATGTAGTGTAAATGTCCGTGATGGCGGGAAGAGAGACCCCGATGATCTTCTCAGCTGACCTCACTATCAACTGCAGTGTCTTGCGATCCAAGATGGTACAATTTGCGAACCAGGCAGTGATGCAGCTGCTCAGGATGCTCTCAATACAACCCCTGTAGAATGTGATGAGAATGGGGGGGGGAAGGGGGGGAGATGGACTTTCCTCAGCCTTCGCAGAAAGTTGAGACGCTGCTGGGCTTTCTTTGCTATGGAGGTGGTGTTGAGGGACCAGATGAGATTCTCCGCCAGGTGAACACCAAGAATTTTGGTGCTCTTAACGATCTCTACTGAGGAGCCATCGATTTTCAGCGGGGAGTGGTCGCTCTGTGACCTCCTGAAGTCAACAACCATCTCTTTTGTTTTGTTCACATTCAGAGACAGGTTGTTGGCTCTGCACCAGTCCGTTAGCCACTGCACCTCCTCTCTGTACGCTGACTTGTCGTTCTTACTGATGAAAGGTTCAAAGGTACATTTAATGTTAGAGAAATGTATACAACATACATCCTGAAATGCTTTTTCTTCGCAAACATCCACGAAAACAGGAGTGGCCCAAAGAATGAATGACAGTTAAATGTTAGAACCTCAAAGTACCCCCCAGCTCCCCTCCCTCCTGTGCGTAAGCAGCAGCAAGCAACGAACCCCCCTCCCCCCACCGGCAAAGAAAAGCATCGGCACCCGCCGCCGAATACTGAAGCATGAGCAAAGCAATAGCAAAGACACAGACTTGCAGTTACCCCGAAGACTTCGCATTTCGCCCGGTATATGACATACCACAGGCTCTCTCTCTTCCTAATAAGGGAGAAGGAGGTGTCTCCGTTTTCCTAGCGAGCAGGGAGCCATAACAAACAACTGACTGGTTTACGATGTTAAAAGTCTGTTACATCACTTATATTTGAGCTCTGTGCTTGAAGATCTCAAAGATCTCTGAGCACACTGTCGTAAATGTTCCAACTCCCCTGATGACACACGGGTCTCCTGCCGTGACACCAACCCTCAATCTGCTCATCTCCAGAGCCCCGAGATCATAGGCTTCCAAATCTGAGCTGGACTCTTAGGCCGAGCTCTTGACGTGCTGAACAACAATGGCTGGATATAAAACCCCGAGAGTGGGTCCCATTCCCACAAAGAACCGAAGTCAGCGTGTAACTCCAGGTCAGGGTCTTCAAAAGAACCCTGAAAGGGAAAAATAAAGATATTAAATGTGGAAATAGAGCTGCTACTGAAGAGGCAAGCAAAGGTGTTGTTGTTTAGCGCCATCATTACTCCGCTCCAGCTCTTTACAGAATGTTCCGACAGATTTTTGTTTTATTGTTGCCCCCCCTGAAGACTTTTGTTAGCTTGATGGCATGTCTAAGTAACAATAACACAAACCAGGATGTTCACCGAGGATACCAGTAGAAAATGGAGACACAGAGTCCCTGAATTCACTGTCAAAGCAACGGCATTCATAAAGCAAAGTCAGCCCGTGTTCATCATCATTAACAGCTTGCTTCTACACTCAGTGTCTCCTTACTAAGTACCCCCTCTACCTAATAAAGTGGTCGTTGAGTGCATGATTCTGGTCTTCTGCTGCTGTATACCATCTACAGCAAGGTTTGACATATTGTACGTTCAGAGATACTCTTCTGCACATCACTGTTTTAGCACGTGGTTATTTGTGTTACTGTCATCTTCCCATCAGCTTGAACCAGTCTGACCATTCACCAGGATGGATCGGCAGTAAGGAAAGCGAATGCTATTTGGCATTCATTTCAAGAGAAATAGTGTATAAGAGTAAGGAGGAGTTGATGAGGTTCTATGGGGCACTGGTGAGATCCCATTTGGAACACTGTGTGGAGTTTTGGGCCCCCTATCTTAGAAGGGATGTACTGGTGTTGGAGAGAGTTCAGAGAAGATTTACGAGGATGATTCCTGGAATGCAGGGGGCTAACATTGAGGAGCATTTGTCGGCTCTTGGACTGTATTCATTAGAATAATGAAGAATGAGGGGGATCTCATAGAAAGATTTTGAATGCTGAAAGGGTTGGACAGAGTAGATGTGGAAAGGCTGTTTGGTGTGTGAGTCCAGAACAAGAGGCCACAGTCTTAGAATTAGAGGGTACCTGTTTAAAACAGAGATAAGGAGAAATTCTTTTAGACAGAGGGTCGTGGATTTATGGAACTCGTTGCCACATACAGCTGTGGAGGCCTGATCATTGAGGGTGTTTAAGGAGGAGATTGATAGGTATCTAATTAGTCAGGGTATCAAGGGATATGGGGAAAAAGCCGGAAATTAGAACTAGATGGGAGAATAGTTTAGCTCATGGTTGAGTAGCGGAGCAGACTCGATGGGCCGAATGGCCTACTTCTGCTCCTTTGTCTTGTGATCTTTGACTCCTTTCATAAGCAAGGCACTGGATTATTTTCACTTTTCACACCATCCTCTGTAAACACTAGACTGTTGTGCATGAAAACCCAGGAGATCAGCAATTTCTGAGATACTCAAACCACCCCGTCTGGCACCAACAATCACTCCATGGTCAAAATTACTTAAATCCCAGTTCTTCCCTGTTCTGATGCTCTTGAACCTCTTGACTATCCCTGCATGCTTTTAAGCAACACACACAAAACGCTGGTGGAACGCAACAGGCCAGGCAGCATTTTGTGTGTGTTGCTTGAATTTCCAGCATCTGCAGATTTCCTTGTGTTCATGCTTTTAAGCATTGAGTTTTTGCCACGTGATTGGCTGGTTAGATATTTTCATTGACGAACCCGTGACCAGGTGTACCTAATAAAGTGACTGCTGAGAGTATTTAAGAGGAAAACAGCCCCAGTCACCAGTTTCCAATGTGAGTGAGTTGTCTGAATCCTCTGGTTGAATAAATTTGAAGAGATTCCTTTTGTGAGAAATGCAAGCTATTGTTAAATATTTTTGCTTGACAGACAAGATGACTAACCATTAGTAAATTACATGCATCACTGTGCTAATGAGACAGAGTATGGCTCATTTGTACAGAGGCTGCTGACTCGTTAGATAAAGTCCTTTGTTTGAACTTAATCCTTTTTTATTTATTCGGTTAAAAATAAAGCTCCCCCAAACATGATAATTCAACATCTCGAGACAAGTTTTTTAATCTCCTGCAGTCTGCTTGTTTTCTAAACCTGAGCTGGATATGTTAACTACTCAGTGCCACTTTATTGATATTAACTCTTTTGACACTTTGACACTAGAATGTCACAATAGTGGAGTGGCTAGCACAATGCTATTACAGCTCAGGGTATCAGAGTTCGAAGTTCAATTCCAGTGCCGTCTGTAAGGAGCTTGTACGTTCTCCCGGTGACCACGTAGATTTCCTCTGGGTGCTCCGGTTTCCACCCATGTTCTAAAAACATACTGGTTAGTAGATTAATTGGTCATTGTAAATTGCCCTGTTATTAAGCTAGGGTTGCAACGAGAGGTCATGGGTTAAGGGTGAAAGGTGAGAAGTATAAGGGGAACATGAGGGGAAACTTCTTCACTCAGAGGGTCGTGAGAATGTGGAATGAGCTGCCAGTTCAAGTGGTGTATGCCAGCTCAATTTCAATATTTAAAAGAAGTTTGGATAGTTACATGGATGATTGGGGTATGGAGGGCAATGGTCCCAGTGCAGATTGATGGGACTAAGCAGTTTAAATCGCTCCATATGGTCTGGATGAAATTTGTGTGCTGTACTTTTCTATGACTCTAAATAGGTGGGTTGCTTGGCAGTACGGCTTGTTGTGCAGGAAGGGCCTGGTCCACGCTGTATCTTTTAATAAAATTAAAAAAATAACTTTGTTAGTCTGTTACCATCCATCAGATTCCTCACAAGATCTGTTTAGGAAGAACAGTCACGGCTCGGGGCAACACTTGAACTTGTGATTCAACAGGATCTGGGACAAGCCCTACTCTTGACTCGAGTTTATAAAATTAGGCTGGCTCAGGGAGGAAATCTATTGGAGGAGCCAAATTTCAGCAGAGATCCACTTCCTCCAAGTGAAAGCAGAGTAAATTCCACCTACAAAGCTTCAAAGGTTCAAAGTTTCATTTAATATCAAAGTATATACCCATGTACAACTCTGAGATGTGTCTTCTCCAAATAGCCATGAAACAAAGAAAAATCATGAAAGTTCTTCAGAGAGAAACATCAACCACCCCCACACAACAAAAAAATGGCAACCCAATCGTCAACCTCCAAACCATCCTCCCCCACACAAAAAAACTCAACCAGAACTTCAACCCCAGACCCAGAAACACAAGAACAGCCACTTCCTTAACACCTGCCCCTGCACAGAAAAGCTAACAGAATGCTACAAGAACACCAGTCCCAAATCCCTTCCCCTCGCAAAGAAAAACAGAAAGGAATGGGTGAGAAAATAGAATATAGAAATCATAAATCTGAAACAGGCCACAATCCATAAGCACAGTAGCACAATCCATAACTGAAGGACGACGATAACATCCTCCGGCATCATCAAGAGAGAGACACCACATGAACCCAGACACCTACCGGCCTGCCTCAGTAAGCTGAGGCCCTCTCAACAACTTCTATCCAGCGTATCTTGGTGTGCTGAGGTGAAAGCTTCACAGTCCACTAGTCCTGTGATATGAGCGTAAACTGGCGGGACCTATATTTTGTCCTCTGTGAACATGGTTTGTGACATCTCACTTTCATTGTAAGCAATGATTTGAGTTGTTTTCCTCTTAAATTGAAGTGATCGGTAGTTATTTTAATGCAACCAAATAGGGGCAACAGTGTTTCTCAGTGGCTGATCTCCAGTGAGGTGAAGCCAATTACCCATCTCTCTTCCACATACCCACACACGCAGGCACATGCACACGCACACACATGGACAGGAATGTTCAAACATACAGATGTACTCATAGACAAACATGCAAGATACACATGTATGGCAGACACAGAGATTATTTTATTTAGAGATGCAGCATGATAACAGGCCTTTACGATCCAACAAGCCTGTGTCAGCCAGTTAACCTATGACTTAATTATTTATTTAGAGATACAGCGTGAAGCAGGCCCCTCCAGCACCACCCATTTCCCCCTCACCCAATCACAAGACAATTCACAGTGGCCTATTAACCTACCAACCAGTACGTCTTTGAAATGTGGGAGGAAACTGAAGCAACCAGAGGAAACCCAAGTTGTCATGTGTGGTGATATGACGTGTAAGACCATGATTGGAGAGAGTTCTGAGCATGTGTAGGGATGATATAAAGATCAAGAAACATGGTATTGTAAAAACATTGTGATTGTTGTTAAATAAAAGTTCTATTTGAGACAGAGAAGATGGTTCTTTATTAGTAACCCACGGTACCTATGAATGTAAAGAACACAACATCATGGGGAGGGATGACGTACAAACTCCTTACAGACAGTGGCGGAAATGTACCTGGGCCTTTGGCACTGGAATAGTGTTACCTTAACCACTACGCTTCCATATCACCACAAGACTAAATGCCCTACACACATAAACACAAAACGCGTACACACACACCTAAATTTAAACACATGACCATGCACATATGCATGCAGAGCCACATGCCTATGCACACATACATCACACACATGTATATGTAAATACATATTGCACATGGAAAATATGACTAGAAAAGCAATTCATAGGCTGTAAAAAACCTGGGGATGTTGTGAAAGCACGATTGCTCTTCCTTTATCTGCAGACAGATGGGTCTGAGCAGCTTCACACGTTGCCCTTTGAGTCTGAGATCAACGTTTTGAATCCGGCCCAGTGTACTGTAAGAGAATTAAAAGCCTCCCTCACACTGCCAGCTGTGAAGTCTCAACGTGAATCAACTGTTGGCAGACCAAGCCTGGTTTCTAATGGGCACCAGTTCCCAGAGCAGAACTGTCCATAATGCTGTTCAAATTAGTACCAAATTATGTCCCTTACTCTCAGCCCTTGTCAGCAGGTGGTGTGAAAAATGGAAGCAGGCTCGGCGGATGCTGGAGAAGATTTCCTCATAAAAGGTCAGCGTAAAGTCACAATGGGGCAGGGTTTGCTCACTGAAAGTCAACATGTTGAAATCCATTTCCATTTGCTGCAGAAGTTTCTGTCAGGTGTTAAGCATTTGCGTTATTTTTGGTTTTTCATGTTGGAACAGGTCAGTTGATATATTTTTGTTTTGATGCAAACTCTGGCACCAAGTTGACCTGTGGACATGCTGAATATTGTATCAATGTTCAAATCAGATTCATTTAGTTATTTATTACATATTCATCAAAACATACAATGAAATGTGTCACTTGTGTTAACAACCAATACACCTGAGTGTGTGCTGTCAGCAGCCCGCTGACTCCACCACACATTACAATGCCAAAATAGCAGGTCCACAATGCTCGGCAGTACAACACAGAACACAAAAGCAACAAAACAACAACAACAAAATCAAGCTCCATTCTTCCTTCCCTCCTGCACAAATTTACAATCCTTTAACCCCAGGAAAACCCTCCTGTGGACTGTCAATCGGGCCTACAGACACAGGGCTTCAATCTCCCCCGTGGAGATTAGCAGATTTAGCTCCATCAAATTGGTCTTGACTTCCAGAATTCCGATTGGTCCTCAAGCATCGATCCTTGACATCAAAGCCAGGGCACGCTGATCAGCAAACACCAGGCCCCAAAATCTGGAATCGCCAATCGCAGGAACCTGAACACCAGGCCTCAAATTGATTCACGAACCTGGGGAGTCACTGGAGCTCACTTCTCTGGCCTGCAGAGAATTCCGATTCTGGAATCCACTGATAGCATGCCTACATGGGAGGAGGTGGACCTTAGTTCACTCTCAGCCACTTTGACATTGGATATCTGATATCCAGCCTCGGATGGTCCATGTTCCTGTTGCGAACAAGAAGCAGAGTCTTAGACTCGGGCCCGACCTCCAATTCCCCCACATTTCTGTTCCTGAAACCCTAACCTAAAGCCTAGCTCCCCTCTCTGTCCCCAAAAGCACCTTTACAAACCTAACAAAAGCTAGGACTCAGTGGAGGTGTCATCATTGCACCAGGTAGCAGTGTGGTCAGATGCAAGACAGTTATTACACCGATGCTTTAAAACTTACATATCAATATTTACAACCTTCTACAGATGCGCAGTAGAGAGGATCCTAACAAGCTGAGTCACTGCGTGGAGTGGAAACTGTACTGTGGCAGAGAGAAAAGCTTTACAATGGGGAGTCAAAACTGCCCAACGCATCACTGGCACCAGCCTACCCACATCAAGGGCAGATATATAAAAAGGTGCAGGAAAAAAGCCAGTAATCAGAATCAGACTTTAATCGCCAAGTACCTATGCACATACAAGGAATTTACTTCCGGCAGATGTTGTCTCTCTGCTCATAACAATAATAATGATAAATATAAATGAAAATATAGATTATACATACAGGTAGTGCAATCCAAGTAATAGTTAGCCGAAAGTTAACCAGCAGTTAACTGTTCAGCAAAGTGACCGCAGTAGGGAAAAAACTTCTCCAGTGCCTATTAGTCTTAGTCTGGAGGGATCTGAAGCGCCTACCAGACGGCAGCAGATCAAACAGTCCGTGCGCAGGATGGGAGGAGTCCTTTATGATGTTCCCTGCCCTCTTCTTCAACCTGGAAGAATTCATCATGAAGGATCCCACCCACCCTGCCCATGGGCTGGTTGTCCGACTCCCATCAGGGAGGAGGCTACCTAGCATCTATGCCAGGATCATCTGACTCAAAAACAGTTCCATTCCCCAAGTAGTGAGGCTGATCAGCACCTCCACCCACCTGTCAACATTCCCATCAACCACCACTTTATCATTTCCTGTCAGAATCACCTTATGTACATACACTCTTGTGCCTAATATCACTCTATAAACATGCATTCAATCTACAGTCTATATATGAGCTATTTTATGTATTTATATTTATTGTGCTCTTTACCTTACTGTGATTTTTTTACGCTGCATTGGATCTGGAATAACAATCATTTCATTCGCCTTTACAATCACGTACTGGAAATGACATTAAACAATCTTGAATCTTGAATGTTGAGTCTCCGTACAGTGAACGATCAATTATTCAGGTATTCAAAATGTACAATCATTTTGGAATTGGATTTTGTTTATCATTGTTACTTGTGCCGGGATACACTCAAACCCTTCTGTTTTTGTGCCATCTGGACAGGTCACTGAGACAGTTAAAAGGAAAACAGTGTTAGAAAGAAGTGCAGTGCAGGTCGTGAAACAAGGTGCGAGGGCCATGACAAGCCCGACTGCGAGATCAGATGTTCATTGTTTTTGAATATGGCAGCTCTGTTCAAAAATCTGTTAAGAGCAGGGTAGAAACTGCCCCCTCCAAGAGGATCACAAGCTTGTCGTAGGGTTTGGAGTCTTGCGTGCCTCAGTGACCCAGAGATCTATGCTGACTTTATGCGTTGGCTCTTGCTAGGGTTACTCATGCCAAACAGGTCAAAGGGTAGAGGACAGACTACGAGTGGTTCACCGGTCGTCCAGGTTTAGGGGTTCAGCTCAGGGATAACAACCCTGACTGGTTAAACAAAACTGTTACGGGAAGAGCAAGTAAGAACCCATCTAGATCTGAGTGTGATGATATTCCTGAATCGCCACCTGGGACTTACATGACTGACAGTGTTAAAAACCAAGAGGAAGCTACTGGCCTGATGAAAGAAGCCCGGAAAACCATCAGAGATGGAGGACCATCATTGTTGCCCTAGATGCCAGCGACATTATGGGGAGTAAGTTAGTGAGAAGCTGGAGAAGAAGGAATCTGATAGGATAGGAGAGTGGACCTTAGGAGAAAGGGAAGGAAGAGGGAACCCGGGGGAAGTAATAGGCAGGAGAGGAGTGATAAAATATCAGAGTGGGGAACAGAGGAAGGGGGGGAAGGAATTTGTTCACCGGAAGGAGAAATCAATATTCATTCCATCAGGTTGGAGATGGAATATAAGGTGTTGCTCCTCCACCCTGAGGGTGGCCTCATCTTGGCACAAGGGAAGGCCATAGACCGACACGTCAGAACGGGAATAGGAATCGGAGTTATTTATTTGTCACATGTACATTGAAGCATATAGGGAAATGCATATTCTGTGCTATCAAGCAACATAGCATTCCCACAATGCTCAGCAGATCAACACATGCAACACATATACAACTCAAAAACTTAGCAAAAGTGAGCCCCTTTCCGCACACACACACACACACACACACACACACACACACACACACACACACACACACACACACACACACACACACACACACACACACACACACACACACACACACACACACACACACACACACACACACACACACACACACACACCCCTTTTATGGCAAATGCATCTTATCTTAAATAAGGAGGGTCACTATTCCAAGTGTTGCCTCCCCAAGCCCCATATCACTTGTATTCTGATATCCTAATCCTCTATTATTTCCATTGCCAACTGAAAAGTGCAGGACTGTAATCAGCCGGATGAGGTTCCCAACCCAAGACGTTGACCATCCCTTTGCCTTCAGAGATTCCACCTAACAAGTTCTAGTTCAATTTATTGTCAATCAACTGTACAATGTATGCCACCTAATAAAAGAATGTTCCTCCAGACCAAAGTACACACACAGTACGTATAACTCACACACAAAATAACACGGTGAGGTCCTCCGGCAGTTTGAGTTTTGCTCCATTTGCTTGTCGAACCTGTATGTTGAGTTTCATTGATCAAGGAATGAACATCAACCTTTTCCAGTCCATCACTATTTTATAAAATATTCTGCTTTCCTATTTTAAAGTCCATAGCCTGGTATTTTTCTCCATTGTACTCTATCTCCCATGTTCTTTCCCACTCACTTACTTGTCTTTATCCCCTTGAAACACACACAAAATGCTGAAGGAACTCAGCAGGCCAGGCAGCATCTATGGAAAAAAGTACAGTTGACATTTTGGGCTGAGACTCTTCAGCAGGACTTCGAGTGGTTTTTCTGTGAGCGTTGCTTGAATTTCCAGCATCTGCAGATTCTCTCTTGTTTGTGACTTCATCCCCTTGAAGCCTCTTTACATCGTCCTCCCCCCTCACAGCCCCTCCTAGTTTTGTAACACTCTTGAAAATATGATACTTGGTTTCCTTGAGCAATTGTTGGTACAGATTGTGAATAACTGATAGGCAAGTGGTGGTCCCAGCATTACTTCAATATGCATAACCTGGAAATCTGAGAAAAAAAACACCTACAGTACCTCCACAGTTCTGTAATCTGCAGGCTGCCCCAACACATGCTTAGGTCTGTTGATGGTTAATGCACACAACACATTTCACTGTATGTTTCGATGGACTAAATAACTGAATCTGAATTAGTCTGACTTGAACACGAATACAATATATAGCATGTTCGTGTATACTGTCAAAGGAGGCAACATTTCTCTGGACCAGGGTGTAAAGCACAGCAGTACACGTAACACACATATAGCACACAATAAGTTAGGAAAATAAAGATAGAATCTACAGATGAATTACACATAAATAAACAAAGTAAAGTGCATAAATTACATATTGTAAGGCACAGGACAGATTAACCGGTGACGCTTTGAAATCGACATGGCAATAATTCAGAAACCTACTGGCCTGTGGAAATAAGTTGTTTCTCATCCTGACCGTCCTTGTTTTTCTGCATCGGAGTCTCCTCCCTGATAGTAGAAAGTCAAAGAGGATGCTGGATGGATGGGTGGCACCCTTAATAATACTAAGGGCCCTGCATACGCAGTGCTCCTGATTCGCATTGAAACAAGAACACATCAACTAACCTATTTCCAAAATCAAAAATAACACAGATGATTAAAATCTGAAGTGTAAACAGAAAATTCTAGAAGCATTCAGCATGTGTGGGAAAAGAACCATGAGTCTGACAGAAGGTCTTTGGCAATAAATATTCCCTCTGCTTCTCTTTCCATGCATTCAGGAATAGCTTCTTCATCTCCCCCATTAGATTTCTGAATCGCCCATGAAACCCATGAACACTACCTTGCTATTCCTTCACTTTACACTATTTATTTATGCAACTTATGTAAAATATACATAACATACAAATTTCATGATGCGTAAGCCAGCAATAATAAAGCTGATTTTAATTCTGATTGATGTTGTCTGACCTTCTGAATATTTCTAACAGAATCAGAATCAGAATCAGACTTTAATCGCCAAGTACCTATGCACATACAAGGAATTTACTTCTGGCAGATGTTGTCTCTCTGCTCATAACAATAATAATGATAAATATAAATGAAAATATAAATTGTACATACAGGTAGTGCAATCCAAGTAATAGTTAGCTGACAGTTAACCGGCAGTTAACCGTTCAGCAAAGTGACCGCAGTAGGGAAAAAACTTCTCCAGTGCCTATTAGTCTTAGTCTGGAGGGATCTGAAGCGCCTACATATAACACATTCTGTATTCGGAATTACTTTTAAATATTTGCAGTGTATACTTTATTTAAATATAATCGTTTCAAGTCGTCAATAAAATAATTATGTTCCTTACATGTGACGAACACTGGCAAATGTAAAGGGCCATAATATGATGCCACAAGGAAGTGATAAATTTAAAGCAACTCACACAAAACGCTGGAGGAACTCAGCAGGTCAGGCAGCATCTATGGAAAAGAGTACAGTCAACTTTTCAGGCCGAGATACTGGCTGTTTATTCTTTTCCACAGATGCTACCTGGCCTTCTGAGTTCCTCCAGCATTTTGGGTGTGTTGCTTTGGATTTCCGGCATCAGCAGATTTTCTCATGTTTATGATAAATTCATAAATTGATATGGCATGGAAGCAGACTTTATGCAAACAAACAAGTTCATTTGTTTAGCACTTTTCAAACACATGGCAGCCGAAAGTGCTTTATGTAGAATAAGATACAAAAATCAAACATCAAGTTTCAGACAATATTTCAGATAATAAAATCACACAAGAAGTAGATGTGATAAATAGAAGTTCAATGCAGGAGCTTCTAATTCAAAGCTACAGCAAAAAGAAAAGTTTTAAGCCTCGATTTAAAATAACTTAAAGTTGGGGCAGACTTCAGATCCTCTGGAAGGTTATTCCAGATATGTGGAGCATGGTAACTAAAAGCTGCCTCAGCATGTTTAGTTTTGACCCTGGGGACGGGAAGCAGACCCACCCCAGACAACCTGAGAGCTCCGGAAGGTTCATAATGCTGCAAGAGATGGGAGATGTGTTTTGGCCCTAGACCACTCTGTGCTTCAGCCAGTGCTGCAATCTGAGAACTGGAGTGATATCTTCTACTTTCCTGGTTTTTGTGAGGGCTCAAACAGCAGCATTCTGAAGGAGCTGCCGCTGTCTGAGGGATTTTTACACAGACCTGCGTAAAAACCATTCCAGTAGTTAAGCCTACTAAAAATATATGCATGGACGAGTTTTTCTAGATCTTACTGAGACATAAGCCCTTCAACTTGATGTCTTAATGTGGCAGTTAAAATTTATGTCAGAGTCCATCACAACATCCAGGTTTCTGGCTTAGTTTGTGGTCCGTAACGACAGGGACTCTAAGTGAACACTGACTTTTAATTGTTCTCTTTTTTTGCCACCAAAAACAACTACCGTAGATTCCGGACTACAGAGCGCACCTGATTAAAAGCCGCTGGCTCTAATTTTAGAAATAAAATCAATTTTTTAATTGTAAAGGCTGCACCGGATTTTAGGCCGCACCGGATTTTAGGCCGCACCGGATTTTAGGCTGCACCGGATTTTAGGCCGCAGGTGTCCCACGTTGTAATATGAGATATTTACACAGAAAGATATTACACGTGAGGATTTTTTTAACTTTTAATTAAATCCATATAGTAACAAAAACAAATACATATTGCAAATGCTTTTTTTCAAACCGTGCCCGTAACGCGGCTACTTTTAAATATACGTTGCGTATACTTCTTTACTGAACAACATTCCAATATCTCCTAACGACTGGTAAAAAATATATATACTGCACCCTACCAGGAAAAGTTATTGATCACCTTTAACTTAAAAGCAGCGTTCGCTCAGATCCAAAGCCGCTCGCGTAATGCGCTCCCTCCCTCTGTCCCGTTTCATCGCAAACCGGCATTTTCCCACAAGACACCGCGAAACCGGGTGTGACGTCATAGCATCCCGCGATGTAGTACAGAAAACAAATATAGTTAAAACTCTTCTAACTTTAACTAGAAAATGAATTACTAAGCGAAAATATTATAAACTAAGTAACTGCCATAAGGCAGCACAATGCTTCGAGTGTTTTCCATGTTGATGAGGGTGAGTACAAATGACTGATTTACAATAATTTAATTGTGAAAGTGCGCTTGATTTATCGTACAATTTCATTGGACCTCTGTGAACTACTCATCAATTTTATTGGTCTACTGTTACGAGGCAAAATGTTTACGAGGCGGCATGAAAAAAAACCATGTATTAGCCGCTCTGGATTATAGGCCGCAAAGTTCAAAGCTGTTCAAAATGTGGGAAAAAAGTAGCGGCTTAAAATCCGGAATCTACGGTATTTCAGTTTTCTCTTTGTTTAACTGGAGGAAATTTTGACACATCCAATCAGTAATTCGTTCAATCCAGATTTTTAGTGATTGTATGGGACCCTAGTCACTTGATGACACTGTTATATAAATGTGAGAGTCATCTGAATAATTAGAGTAAGATATTTTGTTGCTTACCATGATTTGAGCTTGAGGGAACATGTATATGTTAAATAGAAAAGACCCAAGGATGGACCCTTGAGGCACTCTGCCTGTTATTTTTGTTCAGTCAGATATGTAGCTACCAATTGATACAAAATAGTCCCTGTCCTGTAAATACTGTACAATTTAATCCACTTTAGGGCCGCACTGGAAAGTCCCACCCAGATTTCCAGTCTGTCCAGTAATATGCCATGATCAACTGTGTCAAAAGCAGCTCTAAGATCCAGTAAAACCAAAACTGAAATGTTATCATCATCATGGTTTAAGCAGATGTCATTTAAAACCTTGACCAGAGCCGTCTCATTGCTATGGTATTGTCAAAATCCAGACTGGGAGACATCCATACAGTTGCTTAGTGCCAAAAAAACTTTTGCTGATAAACAATCTTTTCAAAGATTTTACTTAAACATGGTAAGTTTGATATAGGGCTGTAGTTATTAATTACTGAGGTATCCAGGTTGTTCTTTTTAAAAAGATAACTGCAGTTTTCAGGGCTTTTGGGAAGCAGCCTGATAGAAGAGAAGTGTTGACTACTTGGAGAATGTCTGGTGCCATGCAATTAAAAACATTTTGCAAAAAGTTGTTGGTAAAATTTCCAGAGAAAAGGAGGAGGGTTTCAGGTGGAGCACCATTTTTTAGAAAGTTTTATAGTCAATAGTTTTGAGTTGTGTCATCTTAACTGAGTTAATTCCAGATGAGTGAAAGGATAACACTGACTTCTGACCTGAAGCAGAGACACATTGCCAGCATGTCTAATCTTCTGAATTTTGTCTTTAAAAAGAAGGCAAGGTCAGTACATGACTTTGCAGATAGAAATTCAGGTGTTACTGATACAGGCGGATATGTGAGCCTGTCAACTGAGGCAAATGAGGCACGTGCATTATAGCTGCTTTTGTTTATAATATCAGAGAAGAAGGATTGCCTTGCACGTTTCAATTCTAAATTACAGATGCAAAGGGTTTCTTTATAACTGTTATAATGGACCTGGAGTTTTGTTATCTGCCACCTATGTTTAGCTTTTCGACTCTGTTTTGGAGTTTAACCAGTGAGGTGTTTCTCCGTGGTGCTTTTTACATCCCAGAAACTACTTTTATTTTTGAGGGGGCAATTGCATCAATGACATCTGCAATTTTAGAGTTGAGATGCTGTGGAAGATCATTGACAGAGGCCGGAGAGAAGGCAGGTGTGGGAGAAAAGGCCTGTGTGAACAATACCTTGGTGTTTCCAGAGATATACTGTTTCGTGATTACTTCTGTTTGAACGCTAGTGAATAGAAATATAGTCAATTTAAAGAAAACACAGAAATAATGAGAAAGAGCAACATCAGTTACCACAAGCTCAGAAGTGTTAAGAACTTTGAAAATTACTAGTCAAGGGCGTGGCCCTTGCTGTGTGTGGGCCCTGTCAAATGCTGTGACAGGATGTAGGATGATGTTTCAGGTGAGGGCCAATTCACCACTCCCCCAGGTGAGACGTGTCCCATTAATAAGTGTGAATAGAAAACATTGCTCAGAAAGCAAAGAGGACTCATGATGGGGCTTGCACTGTAAAATATCTGTGTGAGAGAGAATAAAGGGTGCAATAAAGGGAGAGTAAAGGTGAGGATAAAAGGAAAACATGGAGAGAAAAGTGAAAGATTGGAGATAGAAAAGTGTGTGAAAAAGAGGAAAAAGGAGAAAAGGGTGATAAAGCTTTAAGTGGTGTGGGAATGAATATGAAACAGAGAGAAAGAGAAGCACTAGAATGAAAGAGTGAATGATTACAGGCAGACCCGAATCAGCATTCACAAGGAGGCAGCTGGCAATCCAGTGCCAGACTGTGAAATGGGGGAGTGATATGGCCAGCATGTTGCTAAGCTACCACAGACGATGGGGGAGGGGTGGATTTTTGATTTAGAAGAGCTGGAAAGGTAAATATCAAGAAGACCAAGACCCAAGTTAGTGCACAAACTCAAAATGAAAACAAAAAACTGCAGTGGAGGCAAATGTGGAGAATTTTATTTTGTGTTCTGGTTTGTACTAGCAGTATTTTGAATAGTACATTTTAAAATTAAGTTGGAATCTTACATAGAATGGAAAGCGTAGAACATAGAACATTACAGCACAATACAAGCCCTTTGGCCTATGACGTTCTGCCAACCTTTTACTCTACTCCAAAATCAATCTAAACCTCCATCTTACATAGGCCCCCTTTTGTCTAACATCTGTGTGCTTACCAAAGTTCCTTAAATATCCCTAATGTATCTGCCTGTACCACCACCTCTCGTAGTGTGTTCCACAAACCTACCACTCTGTGTATAAAACTACCTCTAACCTCCCCCTATACATTCCAGAAGGCCATTACCGGAAGTTTGAGAAATTGATGTTCATGCCATCACGTTGGATGTTACCCAAACGGAATATAAGATGTTGCTCCTCCAACCTGAGTGTGGCCTCATCGTTTCAGTAAAGGAGGCCATGGACTGACATGTAGGAATGGGGATGGAAAGTACAGTCGGCCCTCCTTATCCGTGGATTCAACCAACCGCGGATCAGGAAAACCTGGAAGTTCTCTCTCCAGCACTCGTTGCTTGAGCATGTACAGACTATTTTTTCTTGTCATTATTCCCTAAACAATACAGTATAACAACTATTTACATAACATTCACATTGTATTAGGTATTATAAGTAATCTAGAAATGACTTAGAAGTACAGGCAGTCCCCGGGTTATGAATGAGTTCCATTCCTGAGTCCATATTTAAGTCGGATTTGAAGTCAGAACAGGTACATCAGATATTATTTAATGTCAGTTAGTCAAACGTTTTTCTTAGTATATAGTACATATTTTACCTTTCTATGCATATAAAACACTTAAGAAACATGCCTATTTCAATAATTAAATCACTGCGTTGCTTAGTAATAATTGTAGCTTGTATCGGGGCAGGGCCTTTCACATTCTCCATTAAAATTGTTCCGATCGTTGACCGACTGTATCCTAACGCTTTTCCAATGACCGTTGGCGTTTCACCTCTTTCCAATCGCTTTATTAATTCCACCTTATTTTCAATCACGATCATGATTATTTTTGTGAACAGAAACACTGCAGATTCAGAGCTGCACTGCCAGGTCCTAATGTCCACCACACAGAAACAAGTTAAATAAAGTCCAGGGTTCCGCTGGGTTCTAAAGACCACCACACTGATACATGTTAAATAAGGGACTTGAACATCCTAAAAACACAAAATGCTGGCAGAACTCAGCAGGCCAGACAGCATCTATGGGAGGAGGTAGTGACGACGTTTTGGGCCGAAACCATCAGGGTTTCAGCCTGAAACGTCGTCACTACCTCCACCCATAGATGCTGTCTGGCCTGCTGAGTTCTGCCAGCATTTTGTGTTTTTATTTATTTCCAGCATCTGCAGATTCACTCGTGTTGACTTGAACATCCGCGAGTATTAGTATCCGCGGGGGTCCTGGAACCAATTCCCCGTGGATAAGGAGGGCCAACTGTATAATTAAAATGGATAGTCTCTGAGAGATCCCAGTTTTTCTGGTGGATGGAGTGTAATTGCTCGACGAAGCGGTCTCCCAATCTATATCGGGTCTCACTGATGTACAGGAGGCCACTCCGGGAGCACCGGATACAGTAGATGACCCCAACAGACTCAAAGGTGAAGTGCTGCCTCACCTGGAAGGACTGTTTGGAGCCCTGAATGGTAGTGAGGAAGGAGGTGTAAGGGCAAGTGTAGCACTTGTTCTGCTTGCAAGGATGATGCACCATCAATAACTCTCAGAGACGTGAGGCGAGATATAGGCTTTTATTGGCTGGAAGAAAGAACAAGCAGCAAGTGACCACCACACAACATCCTGGAGACTGAGGCCAGGGCTGTGCCTCCAATCACCTTTATACGGGGGTCCGTGGGAGGAGCCACAGAAGCAGTCAGCGGGGGGCGTGTCCAGACAGGTATATGTAGTTCACCACAAAGGATAAGTGCCAGAAGGGAGATCGGTGGGGAGGGATGAATGGATAAGAGATTCACATAGGGAGTGATCCCTGCAGAAAGCAGAAAGTCGGGGGAGGGAAAGATGTGCTTGGTGGTGTGATCCCGTTGGAGATAGCGGATTTATGGAGAACTATGTGTTGGGTATAGAGGCTGGTGGGATGGTAGGTGAAGAAAAGAGAAACCCTATTCCTAGTGGGGTGGGGTCCACCATTAACTCTGCCTTCATCCTTATCTCTGCCATTTTGTGCACATCTGCCCTCACCCCATCCTCCTGCTACCCCATTGTAGCACCAAAAAGTACAGTGTAAAGCATTCTGTCGCAAACAGGGAACACTTCTACCTCATGGGTATGCATTGTCCCTGGATGTCTAATTGTTTGTCTTTAGACTCGTTCTGCTTTTTCGCTTTGTTGTGCAAATTTCTCATTTGGGATTGTGGGGTTGTTAAATTCTCTTTGTATTTATCACTTCTCTTTAATTTGGGATAACTTAATCAGCACAGTATTTTCAATGTCCTGAATTCCTCAGAACCCCAGGATGTATTTTGGGGGGCATGCTAGCCTCTCTCTGTTGGTTCGTTGTGCTTCCTTGTCGAGTAAGACTCAGCCCGAGTTCTGTGTAGCATCAGTGATTTCTGTTCTTCAAGATTCCATACAGTTTGGCTGAGCTCTTGTTAATTTCTGTAATAAATCGCTAGTTTTGTTTGAATTGCCGAAATCTCTGAGGTTCCTGCACTTGAGTTCACTAGTGATCTTCGCACATTCTTCGTGTCAACGACCAACACAGCCTGAGGATGTTCTGGAGGCAGCCGGCAGGAGTTGCCATGCCTCCGGAACCAGCATAGCATGCCCTCAATGTACTAACCCTAACCTATATGTCTTTGGAATGTGGGAGGAAACCGGAGCACCCGGAAGAAGCCCACGCAGTCATGGGGAGAGTGTACAAAGTTGTTCCAGACTGTGGGTCGCTGGTGCTCTAAGGTGTTATACCAATCCCTACACTGCCGTGCTGCCTGATGTCACCACAGAGGAGCAACCCATCACTTAACTCCCCCCTTCGTAATCCTCAGCGCCAATCTGCTCTTTACCATACAGGTGGAATGTCTGAACCCCTGGCACGGAGACAAACAGTGACTCTATACAGAGCAGTTGCTGACAGAGGAAGATTATCCCTTAATTAACTTCAATTGTGGCTGATCACTGAGAATTACTCAGGACAGAGTTAAATGATATGACTGTGTGTCCTCATCACTGCTAACATTCATCAAACCTTTTATGTGCGTGAAATGGGCACCCTGCCCTTGAGGGTCCTGCTATTGAATCTCATGTCTTCGCTGACACCTCTCATTGTATCCCAGATAAGACTTTGAACTCAGCCTTGCATCATTCAGCCTTAGTCTGCACTGAATTCCCCAGGGTGCCTCTTCCAGCAGCTCTCCACTGAAGACCATAGTGCTTTATTTTTACCTCATCATTGTTGACAGTTGTGATTCTCTCTTCACATACAACTTAATAGTTGTGATGGTGGGGTGCAAAATCTGAAGCAGAAGCCGCTTCAGTGCTACCATCAGAGGTGGGCTCTTATCACACTGTGTGTCAGTGAGAGAGTTCAATTTCTTTAACCCACAGACTCATGCATCGTCTGAACGCTCCCTCCACAGGCAATGGTACATAATCTTGGAGTTGAGGTCACTGGTGTGAAGATGGAACAGTGCCAGGCTGCTGATGCATAGCAAGCTCCCACACACAGCAGTGTGATCCAGGGGGATCTGTTTCACTGGCAAGGTACACACACTGAGGCTCAAAATTGACCAGGACAGGGAAGCGTGTGGGTTCAAGGACAGGTTGGCGTATGGTTGTGGCACTGCTTCATTATTAACGCATGTACCAAGATGCCATGAAAAGCTTGTCTTGGAAAGTGTTTATATAGATCAAATCACTACACGCTGCGAGTTAGAACAAGGGAAAACAATAAGGATGCAGAATAAACTGCAAAAGCTTCAGAGAAAGTGCAGTGCAGGTAAACGATAAAAGTCCAAGACCAGAAGGTAGATTGTAAAGTCAAGAGTCCTTCGTAATGTGTCTGTAACAGCAGGATGGAGCTCAGTGCTTCTGAGGTGTCTTCCTGATGGGAAGGGGAGAAGAGAGGGTGTCCAGGCTGAGTCGGGCCCTGATTACGCTGGCTGCTTTACTGAGGTAGGGACAAGAGTAGACAGAGTCCATGGACGGGAGATTGGTTTCCGTGATGTGCTGAGCTGTGTACAAAACCCTTTGAAGTTTCTTGCATCGTGTGCAGACAAGTTGCCATACCAGGCCGCTTATTCAGATGGAACACATTCATATTGTGCATTGATAAAAATGAATAAGGGTCAGTGGGGACAGTGACAAATTTCTTCAGGGTTCCTGAATAAGTAGAGGATGCTGGAGGCGGTTCGTTTTATTCTTCAGCATGATTGCAGGGAAGTTTATGTTAATTTTCAAGGGTATTCAGAATCAGAATCAGAATCAGAATCAGACTTTAATCGCCAAGTACCTATGCGCATACAAGGAATTTACTTCCGGCAGATGTTGTCTCTTTGCACATAACAGTAATAATGATAAATATAAATGAAAATATAGATTATACATACAGGTAGTGCAATCCAAGTAATAGTTAGCCGACAGTTAACCGGCAGTTAACTGTTCAGCAAAGTGACTGCAGTAGGGAAAAAACTTCTCCAGTGCCTATTAGTCTTAGTCTGGAGGGATCTGAAGCGCCTACCAGACGGAAGCAGATCAAACAGTCCATGCGCAGGATGGGAGGAGTCCTTTATGATGTTCCCCGCCCTCTTCTTCAACCTGGAAGAGTACAGGTCCACAATAGAGGGCAGGGAGGCTCCAATGATGCGCTCGGCAGTCCTCATTGTGCGCTGTAGTCTGGTTCTATCCTGCTTGGTGGCGGCTCCAAACCATACAATGATGGAGGTGCACAGGACAGACTCAATGACTGCAGTGTAGAACTGCAGCAGCAATTCCTGAGGCAGACCGTATTTCCTCAAGAGCCGCAGGAAATACATCCGCTGCTGGGCCTTCTTCAGGATGGAGCTGATGTTCTGCTCCCATTTCAGATCCTGAGAGATGGTGGTTCCCAGGAACCTGAAGTTCTCCACGGTGGACACAGGGCTGCTGAGGACTGTGAGGGGAGACATAGCAGGGGGATGTCTCCTGAAATCCACTATCATCTCCTTTGTCTTGAGCGTGTTCAGCTCCAGATTGTTCCGACTGCACCAGAGCGCCAGTTGGTCCACCTGCTGTCGATATGCAGACTCATCACTATTCTGGATGAGTCCGATGATGGTAGTGTCGTCTGCAAACTTCAAAAGCTTCACATAGGGGTTGGAGGAGGTGCAGTCATTGGTGTAGAGGGAGAACAGCAGTACTTCAGTTTAACAATTCACTGGAACATCAGTCCATTCATGGTGCAGATTTCCCTCAGTGTTCACTCCACACTGTAATGGGGGAGATGATTACACAAGAAAAGGGAGAGAATCACTCACCAAATCACACTTGTCATTAAAGACACAATGCTACAAATTTCATCATTGTGACATTGGCGAAGGGTCTCGGCCCGAAACGTCGACAGCTCTTCTCCCTATCGATGCTGCCTGGCCTGCTGTGTTCCACCGCATTTTGTGTGTGTTGCTTGAATTTCTAGCATCTGCAGATTTCCTTGCGTTTGCTTTTGAATTTATTGCTCTTTATATTGATGACAGATTAATTTCTTTAAAACTGCACTACTAAATGGCTATATTGGCAAATTATTATTGTCACATCACGAACAAGAGCAAATCTGCAGATGCTGGAAGTCCAGGCAACACACACAAAGTGCTGGAGGAACTCAGCAGGCCAGGCATCATCTATGGAAAGGAACTGAGACCCTTCCCCAGTCCTGCTGTGTTCCTCCAGCATTTTGTGCCTGTTGCTATTATTGTCACTTGTTTGTTTATTTACTGTTATTTAGAAATACAGAGCAGAACAGGCCCTTCTGGCCCAACGAGCTGCACCACTCAGTAACCCACCTATTTAACACTAGACCAATCACAGGATAATTTATAATTTTACAGTTTATAATTTACAATTTATAACCAACTAACTGATTTGCCTTTGGAAGAATCTGGAACACCTGGAGAAAACTCATATGGTTATGGGGAGAATGTACAGAGGATGTCAGATTTGAGTTTCAAACTCTGACTGCCCGAGCTGTAATAGTGTCACGCTAACTGCTACGCTATCATGGTGATGTATAAATATTTTATGTATACATTCAGTGGCCAGTTTATTAGACACACCAGTACACCTGCTCTTAATGCAAATATCTAATGAGCCGATCACATGGGAGTAACTGAATGCATAAGAGCATGCAGACATGGGCAAGCTGTTCAGACCAAGTATCAGAATGGGGAAGAAATGTGATCTAAGTGACTTTGACTGTTGAATGAATGTTGGTGCCAGGCGAGATGGTTTGACTGTCTCAGAAACTGCTGATCTCCTGGGATTTTCACGTACAGCAGTCTCTAGAGTTTACAGAAGATGGTGTGAAAAGCAAAATAAGAACATCTGGTAAGTGACAGTTCTGTGGGCAAAAATGAGACAGGTCAGAGGAGAATGACCAGACCGGATCAAGCTGACAGGAAGGTGATAGGAACTTAAATGACCACATGTTACAACAGTGTGTTACAACAGCAACACAAGCATACACCCAGTGGCAACTTTATTAGATACAAGAGGTACCTAATGAAGTGCCCAGTTAGAATGTCAGTCTTATTATTACCCTTGGAGACACAGGAGATTGTAGCAACTGGAATCTGAATCAACACACTAAAGGAACTCAGGTCAGGCAGCGTCTATGATGGGAAATGGACAATCAATGCCCTTGATTTCCAGGTAAAGAGTCTTGAGTGAAAAAGTTCATTGTTCATTTCTGATCACCGATGCTACCTGACCTGCTGAGTTCCTCCACCGTTTTGCGTGCTACTGTTAACCTTGACTGACATACAGTACAATAGTTCCCTGGTTATTATCACTGTTTCTGGAAGCAATCTGCCCCGTATTCCCGATATTACAGCATTATCCGCTCTTCAAGAAAAGCATGTTAGGGATTCACGTGATGCAAAAGTCTCCTCAATATAACTCTCCTCTGCTCCTTTGCCCCAGTATGCAGTGATCTGTGAAAGGGTCACACCATCTCTTGTCTCACCACACCAGTGCTGGTCTTCAATTTATCCATGAAACTATTTTTGCAATGTTTATTCGTGCACCAAAGTAGAAAATAACAGGCTGCTGTTACACTAAGTGAAGGAAATTAAAGTGGAATGCAACATTAGAAAAGTACTCTGACTGGAAAATACATTTCACAGCAACAGAAAAGGTCATGCACACCAGCACAGACAAGATAACCTGAACAGACTCTCATTGTGGTGTGTCATTTGAGAATCAATGTTTCCATGATTATACCAGCTATGAATTGTGGCTCCATTTTACAACAAAATTAGTATGACATTAAAACATGATTAAGGAGTGAAGTATGTTGGGCAGAAAAAGCCCTGAGGCTGAGTTTTAATATCCTTTCTACCTTCAGTTCCCACACCCCTCTGTGCTGGTGAGGACGAAGAAAGTAAGCTGTTGTATTGTTGGCAGTCAGTTTATCAAGTGCATAATAAAGAATTATGCTTGGGTTGTGAATGTAGTTGGCGTCCACTCAGGTTGTCCTGGGAACACAGTGCTGGGCACCCTTAGTGACCTGGTTGCTGTCAAGTTCAAGTTCATTGTCATTCAACCAGACACACGTACACCGTCGAACAAAACAACATTCTTCCAGGCTGAGGTGCACAACACAGTGCATATAACTCACACACAAAATACATAAAGGAATATTACCATAAATAAATTAACAAATAATAAGGTGCACATATGATACAAGTTAAAAAGTAAACAGTATAACACTACTGGTACTTCATAGGTGACCTGGGTGGTGGCAGGGACTTCAGTAGTCCTATAGCCCGGAGGTAGAAGCTCTTTCACATCCTGACAGCTCTTGCCCTAATGCTACGGTATCTCCTGCCTGATGGTAGAGGGTCAAAGAGATTGTGTGATAGAGATTGCTATTGCACAATTGCTCGTGAAAATGAGCTGTGTGTAAGTTATACAGGGTTAAATTCTTTGGTCTAGCTAGAGTAGGGCGCCACAGTAGCCTTGTGCTTAGTGCAACACTAATTCAGCTCAGGGCATTGGGGTTCTGAGTTCAATTCCTGCATCCTCTGATAGGAGTTTGTTTATTCGCTCTGTGAAAGCATGGGTTTCCTCCAGGGGCTCCAGTTTGCTCCCACAGCCCAAGGACATAGCTGCTAATACAAACGTTTGTAGGTAATTTGACCATTTTAAATTTTCCTGTAAATGGGTGGGTTGCTGGGCAGTGTGGCTCATTGTGCCAGAAGGTGTTGTATCTCTAAATAAAATAAAAATATAGCAATAGCTTCCGTGGTCCCAAAATTCCCATGTTTCGGTATGCTTTTCATTTGTAGTATGTTTTGATTCTGATCTATACAAATTAACACTTTCCAACTGAGATCTAACCAAACTCTAGAAATAACTAAGATCTGTATTAATCTATAGCTAGTTAACCCACCAGTGTTTACTTTTGTGAGCTCAGGCAACAGCAACTTAATTGGAAATTTTGGGTTACAGGCAGTCCTCTGAACCCTTACGTGACCCAGGGAGTGTCAGTATTTAAAAACAGCAGTTCTCTTGCTCAGTGGATCTGCAGGCTCACTTTCAAGGACTCTCTACTGCTCAGTATTATGTTTATATGCACAGTTTGTCTTCTTTGTAAATAGGTTGTTTGTCAGCCTCTATCTATTAATGTAGAGGTTTTGAAAATTCTACTGTACTTCTGTATTTTGCCTGTCAATGCCTGCAAGAAAATAAATTTCAGAGTAGTATATGGTAGCATAAAAAGGCAGAATCTGTAATGGTAACCATTAAACCAGTGGTTCATTTTAAACTCAAGGGATTCTGCAGATGCTGGAAATCCAGAGCAACACACACAAAATGCTGGAGGAACTCTGCAGGTCAGGCAGCAACTATGGAAAAGAGTAAACTGTCAACTTTTTGGACTGAGCCCCTTCATTAGGACTGGAAAGGAAGGGGGAAGATGCCAGAATAAACAGGTGGGGGAAGGGGAAGGAGGATAGGTCAAAGGTGAAAAGATGAAGCCAGGTGAGTGGGAAAGGTAAAGGGCTGGAGAGGAAGGAATCGGGTAGGAGAGGAGAGCGGACCATAAGAGAAAGGGACCTGAGGGTAGGTGATAGGCAGATGAGAAGAGGTAAGAGGACAGTGTGAGAAATAAAAGAAGAGGGAGGGAATTTTTTTTACCTGAGGGAGAAATTGATGTTCATGTCATCAGGTTGGAGGCTACCCAGTCGGAATGTAAAGTATCGCTCCTCAACCCTGTAAGTGGCCTCATCATGACACAAGAGGAGGCCATGGACTGACATGTCGGAACAGGAAAGGGACAGTTTTGAAATAGCTCTGAATAGTGGCATGAAGCATGAAACTGCTGGATTGTTGTAAGAAGACAACTGAATCACTTCTATCCTTATAAAATGGAAACCAGGTTTCTGCTCCTGGTCTGACCTGGATGTGACTCCAAGCTCTGGATTGTGGTGTCTACTATTCTCCCTTGAATTTAGCACAAACAATTCAACATTCAGATTTATTTATCACATATACATTGAGAAATACACTGAAATGCGCCATTTGCATAAACAACCAACACACACAAGGGAGTGCTGGGGGCAGCCTACAAGTATTGGCACACATTCCAGCGCTGACTTAGCATGCCCAAAACGCTCGGCAAAGCCACACTAAACAGAACCTACCAAGCCACAAAGCAATAACAGTGAAACAAGCCCCGTTCCTCCCTCCCCACACACAAACATACACAGTCCTCTAACCCGAGGACAGACTGCCTTTCTCAACCATCAGCAGACTAATGGATTCACACATCAGGCTTCCCATCGCACCTCAGGCCCTGATCCAAACATGGGCAAAAGCTGTCAGTCAGGTGCTAATCTGATAGGAGGGAAGGCAGGGAATATATCAACAGCTGTTTTTAAGTTTAAATTCCAGAGCAGTGGGGCACAAGAGCAGAAGAAAACACGAGCAGGAACAGACATCCCAAGCTTGTCCTGTCAGCCCAAATGGTCACGGATCATCGCTGCAGGCCTCAGGTCTTCTGTGACAGTTCCCCACAGCCCTCAATTCCCTGATCCTTCCAAAATGTATCTGCTTCCTGATTAACTGTCCCCCACTGATCCAGTCTCTGCAACTCTGTAAGGCAGAGAATACCACAGATTCACCACCCAGAGGCCAGCACCCAGTCTTCTCTGTCACTGAGAGTGAGAGCCCAAAGTAATAACATCAGAAAAGGAAGTCCTTAGCACGTTACTAATGAATGGTGCCTATGGGTATGAACAGTGAGTCAGAACCTAATTTTAATAAATTGGCCAGTGAAGTAATTAACTAAAATACACCAGTTATAAATTCTGCTGTTTCCTGCATCATTGATAGTAGTGTTAGCCAATCGAGATCTAATCACTTTCCTTTCATAGAGCTTACTCACTTTGGATTTAGCAGCAACATTTACTGTATTTATTTAAACAACAGCTGCGTAGCAGTACAGGCGAGAGTCTGATCATTACTGACATCCACAGGAGGTAAGAAAATGATGGAAATTGCCCCACAGCTATCGTCTGTAAAAAGTGCTGTAAATAGGCGACAGAGAATATTTCCCGTTGTTTTTTGTAAGTGCTTCACAGCAGAGAATTTCAAACTGTCGAGTTACTGATTCATGTCTACCCAAGGCTGGGTACATTGCAACAATCCCTCAGACGCCCAGATTCCCTGTTTCCAAATCAAGCTATCAGATTTGTCCACTTTTAATACCTCCAGGCACTTTATTGCACCAAAGTATCTCTCCAATATTCCCATGTTCTGTCTTCATCTAGCTTCCCCTTAAGAAAATCTGCAGAATCTTCCTTGCTTTTTCAGCACAATATTTCTGTTGCCGTCAAATGCTAAAGCTTACTGGCAGAGTGATAATGCCTTCCTTTACGTGGGTGAGACTTTCTTCCATGAGCTGAGGCACAGAGTTTCAAAGGCTCTGGCTTTGTAAAGATCGTGGGTTTTCCACTGGAACCATCAGTGATTGTGAGGGAATCTCAAAATATGTCAGGGTTTGTGGGACACCTGCAGATAGGTTAGTGCTTCTGGTGAGATCTGGGATGAGCCAGTACTTGTGATAGGATGTGAGAATGGATCAGTGTTGGCAATACAATGCAGGAATGAGTCGGTATTTGCAGGAAAATCTGAGAACGGGTCAGTGTTTGCAGGAAGGTCTGGGAGTGGATCAGTATTTAAGGGGAAATTTGGGAATGGGCCAGTGTCTGTGGGAAGATCTGGAATGTATCAGTGTTTAAGGGGAGATAGGGGATGTCAATGTTTCTGGGAAGATCAGGAAATGGGTCAATATTTAAGAGGTTGTTGGGGAATGGGTGCGTGCTTGCAGGGAGATCCAGGGGTGGGTCATATTGTGTCTGTGCAAGTACATACTAAATAAATAAAGGCATGCATGTGTGAGAGGTGAGGTTTTAACTGGGGTATTCACTTTATAGGAACACAGAGAGAGAGAGAGAGAGAGAGAGAGAGAGAGAGAGAGAGAGAGAGAGAGAGACTCTTTCTGACAGTAGCCTCTTTTGAGTGCCTTGACCATGCATGCCACTTACAAGCTTGCCCCTTCATTCATCAGAAATCCATCTCTAAAGTCTCAGTACCCGGAAAGCTTGCACAGTTCTGCAATGTATTCAGAAATGCTTTCATCCTTTGACTGGCTCCTTTGACTAAAATCTAAATCTCTTAGCTATATAAGGCGGAGCTTAGGAGGATCAATGGCACCTAATGGTGACTCCCTTGCTTGGATCCTCGGAAACAGCTCCATTTCCATCTTTAAAATCTCTATTCTTCCCTTTCAGGGTTCTTTTGAAGACCCTGACCTGGAGTTACACGCTGACTACAGTTCTTTGCAGGAATGGGACCCACTCTCAGGGTTTCACAACCAGATAGGCTTTTGAGTTACTGCATGCAGATGCTGAGAACACCACAGAAGAGAAAAAGGTGTCTTCATTCAAGCCCAGATATACAGGGTGTTGACTCAAAATCTTGACAATTCCATTCCTCCCACTGATGCTGTTTGGCCCACTGGGTTCATCCAGCAGATTGTTTGATGCCTTTGATTCCACTGATGGAACGAAGAATGTGACACTTTACATCAGTCCTGCAGTGATGAACTACTGAGATTTTCTTACTTTGTAGTCATTTTCTCTGATGTGTGTCTTAGGATAAGCCTAGAAATGGAAGCTGAAAGATTCAACTGAAAAATCTGAAAAAAAGAAAGATATCTGAAATAAAGACCAAAAAAAAACCTGGAAAGGCTCAGCAAGTCAGTCAGCACCTCTGGAAAGAGAAACTGAATTTAGGTTTCAGGATGGCCTTTCACCAGAACCAGAGGCAACATCATGAGTTCTCTTAAACACCTTTAAGTAAGTGTTGTTGGGCTGGAAAATGGGGCCAGTCAAGGTAACTGCTCACTGGGCCTAGCCAAGGTAGTTTGTCGTAGGGATAGGTGTTAGCCTATGCAAGCTAAATACCTTGGTGTCCTTGTAGAGAGAGCAAGCAGTGATCTTCTATGTCAGGCCTTTTGCTTGGTGGACAGAACAGGGTGTACCCAAGGGATACCAAGGACAAGATGTCAATTTAAGGTTTGCAATCTCCAAGAAAAAAAAGTTATTTAAAAAATATAGAAAAGTTCTGTAATTGTCAAGGGTTCAAGTCAAAATAGTCTTGAAGCATGGTTTCAGCCTCTTCTCATGACTACCATCATCAGGGAGGAATGCATGAGGCTGAAGACACACGCTCAATGTTTTAGGAAGAGTTTTCTCTCCTCAGCCATCAGATTTCTGAATGGTCCATGAACCCATTAATAATACCTCATTCTTCCTGTTCTGCACTATTTATCACATTTTACTTTGTAATTTATTGTATTTTTGCATGTCTTATACTGTACTGCTTCCTCAAAACAACAAATTTCACAATATACAATATGTCAGTGATTATAAACATGATTCTGATTCTGATTCCAAAACACCTTTGCCCCTACAGATGCTATTCAACCTGCTAGGTTCCTCCAGCAGATTCCATGTTGGTCCTGATTCCAGCATCTCTTTGCTCCTCTAAAAAAATAAATCTGATTGTTGGAGCAAATCTCACTAACCACAACAGCCTGTGTTCTGCATTTCCAAAAAGACCACGGACATGAGAATGGAATAGAAAAATCTAATACGAATGAGCTGGATTGTGATCATCTCAGTAACATTTCAACATACAAGCATGCATGTCCATGCACGAGTGCTTGTATTTGACTGCATTGTTCCTCATCAAAATTTCTGAATTCCAGCTGCAGGAAACAAACAGATATATTCAGCTCTGTCAGATGAATTTTCACTTTCTTGAGAAAAGAACCTTGGTCTAATGTGCATGACCAGAAGGTCTCAGCCTTGTCTAACTCCTTCTAAAATGTGCTAATTGACTGAAAGCAAATTAGCGTCATGATCCTCTCATGCTTTGTTCCCTTCTTGTCATTCCCTGACAACCAAAGTGCCCACAGACACCTTCCTCAGTGCTAGGCACGAGCTCTGATAGGATTCTACACAAGCTACCAAAATGAAGATGTTGGGAACATAGAACAAAGACAGCGAATGCTCAAAATGCTCAGTACCAGTGACAGAGAAGTTAGCTTCCAGTCAATGACCTTCCTGATATATAAGCCATTGAATAATACCAATATTTTCTCAAAGTTAAAAGTTCAAAGTAAGTCTGTTATCAAAGTATGTATATATCATCATATACCTCCCTGGGGAACGTTTTCTTGGAAGCATTCGCAGTAGGACAGAGAAATGCAATAGAATCAATGAAAAACTATGCACAAAGACTGACAAACAGCTAAAAGAAGACAAAATACAAATATACAAATAAATTAATTAAGCTGAGAACATGAGTTGTGGAGAGCTTGTAAGTGAGTCCATAGCCTGTGGAATCAGTTCAGTGTTGCAGTGAATGAAGTTATGCACGCTGGTTCAGGAATCTGATAGTTGAAAGGTAATAACTGTTCCTGAACCTGGTGGTATGGGACCTGAGAATCTTGTACCTCCTTCCCGATGACAGCAATAAAAAGAGAGCATGATGGCTGCTGCTTTCTTGTGACAGCACTCCTTGTAGATGTGCCTATTGTCACCATATGCTACCCTGAGATTCATTTTCTTGAAGGTTCCCAGAGACCTAATGTCATGGCTATATAAAGCAGTGGATATTGTCTACGTGGACTTCAGCAAGGCACTTGACAAGGTCTGGCATGGGAGGTTGGTCAAGAAGGTTCAGGGGTTTGATGTTCAAGATGAGGTACTAAATTGGATTAAGACACTAGCTTTGTGGGAGAAGCCACAGAATGGTAGTAGATGGCTGCCTGACTGGATGTGAGAATGTGAAGAGGGTAAGGGGTACGTGTAGAAGGGGTGGGCGAGGGCTAAGTGTAGCAAAATATGTAGACAGGACCAGGGAGAGGATACGTCATTGGGGAAGTGTAGGAGGACAGGGAAGAGGTAGCTAAAATAAGATGCCAGACAGCATGTGGCAACCACAAAGAAGAGGAACCTTGCGACCACAAGACAATGTGTTCGGCAAAGTATTTTGAGCTATATACCTATTTTGAGTGTTTTGCTTGCGTCCATACCCATTCCAAGTATTACGCTTGCGTCTATGCTTATTCCGAGTATTTCGCGTGCTTAGCTATGCAATAGCCAATCAATTGATGAATTTGAATCGGTAACCATATTTGCGAATGTAGTACCCTGATTTTGGGTATAAGTATGACCTTTGTAAACTGACAAATTGGGAGTTGGCTACCTTAAGCCCGAAGTGCGTGGGGCTGCGAACTCCTCTCTGAATAGAAACCGTTTCAGAGGTAATTTCGTGTCTCTGGTGTTTTTCCTCAACTGAGCAGGTTAGTAATTTCAGGTTGACAGATGCCTGTGACTAGTGGAGTGCTGCAGGGTTGGCACTGAGTCCAGTGTTGTTTGTCATCTGTATCAACAATCCGGATGATTATGTGGTTAACTGGATCAGCAAATTTGTAGATGACACCAAGATTGGGACGGCGATGGAAGATATCATGGCTTGCAGAGGGATCCGGATCAACTGAGAAAGATGGGGGGGAGATGGCAGATGGAATTTAATGCAGACAGGTGCAAGGTGTTGCAGTTCAGTAGTATCAACCAGGGTAAATCTTACACAGTGAATGGTAGGGCACTGAGTAGGGTGGTAGAACAAGGGAATCTGGGAATACAGGTCCGTAATTTGTTGAAAGTGTTGTCATAGATAGATAGGGTCATAAAGAAAACTTTTGACACATTTGACTTCAATAATCAATGTATTAATGAGATGGGATGAACAAGAGATGGGATGTTACATTGAAATTGTGTAAGTTGTTGGTGAGGCCTAATTTGGAGTATTGTGTGCAGTTTTGGTCACCTACCGACTGGAATGATGTCAATAAGGTTGAAAAAGTACAGAGAAAATTTACATATATGTTGCCATGTCAGCAGGACCTGAGTTATAAGGAAAGACTAAATAGGTTAGGACATTACTTCTTAAAACATAGAAGACTGAGAGGAGATTCAACAGAGATTACAAAATTATGAGGGGTATAGAAGGGGTAAATGCAACCAGGCTTTTTCTACTAAAGTTGGGTGGGTCTACAACCAAAGGTCAGGGTTAAGGGTGAAAGGTGGACAGTTTAAGGGGAGGATGAGGGGAAAGTTCTTCACTCAGAGTGTGGTGAGAGTGTGAAATGAACTTCCAGCAAGTGGTGCGTGCAACTTCGGTTTCAATGGTTTGTAGGGGTATGGAGGGTTATGGTCCCGGTGCAGGTCAGTGGGAATAGGCAGTTTAAATGGTTTTGTCATGCACTAGATGGGCTGAAGGGCTCACTTCTATGCTGTACTTTTCAATGGCCCTAAGCACTCAAACTGAAACATCTCAAGTTCATCACCATAGCAAGAAGCTGTGCTAATGAACCGATATACTGTATGGCCATTTAGACTGGAGGAGAAAGCACACTGTGAATCCATTCAACATACTTTCAGGATTCAAGATTCAAATACAAGATAAAAGATTGTTTATTGTCATTCTTCAGTACATGAGTATAAAGGAGAATGATATATTTGTTTTTCCTAATTCAAAGCAGCATAATAAAACAGAATAAGCATAAAAAATACAATAAATATAAATATAAAAGCAATCCTATAAAACAGGATGTACAAGTAACTGTTTGAGTGTGGCTGTGTGCACACAAGATTAGTTTAGACTGATTGCACATAAAGTGATGTTAGGTACAGGAGTACCTGTATGTAACGTGACTGGCAGGAGATAATAAAGTGACAAACAAGGCCTTGGTCATCTCTGAGGCTGAAGTACGTGCGTTTCCAATGAGTGGACAGTTCAAGTCAAGTCACTTTTATTGTCATTTCGACCATAACTGTTGGTACAGTACATAGTAAAAATGAGACAATGTTTTTCAGGACCATGGTGTTACATGACACAGTACAAAAACTAGACTGAACTACGTAAAAAAAAAACAACACAGAGAAAGCTACACTAGACTACAGACCTACACAGGACTGCGTAAAGTGCACAAAAACAGTGCAGGCATTACAATAAATAATAAACAGGACAATAGGGCAAGGTGTCAGTCCAGGCTTCAGGTATTGAGGAGTCTGATAGCTTGGGGGAAGAAACTGTTACATAGTCTGGTCGTGAGAGCCCGAATGCTTTGGTGCCTTTTCCCAGACAGCAGGAGGGAGAAGAGATTGTATGAGGGGTGGGTGGGGTCCTTCATAATGCTGTTTCCTTTGTGGATGCAGCGTGTAGTGTAAATGTCCATGATGGCGGGAAGAGAGACCCCGATGATCTTCTCAGCTGACCTCACTATCCGCTGCAGGGTCCTGCGATCCGAGATGGTGCAATTTCCGAACCAGGCAGTGATGCAGCTGCTCAGGATGCTCTCGATACAACCCCTGTAGAATGTGATGAGGATGGGGGTTGGGAGATGGACTTTCCTCAGCCTTCGCAGAAAGTAAAGACGCTGCTGGGCTTTCTTTGCTATGGAGCTGGTGTTGAGGGACCAGGTGAGATTCTCCGCCAGGTGAACACCAAGAAATTTGGTGCTCTTAACAATCTCTACCGAGGAGCTGTCAATGTTCTGCGGGGAGTGGTCATTCTGTGTCCTCCTGAAGTCAACAACCATCTCTTTTGTTTTGTTCACATGAAGAGACAGGTTGTTTGCTCTGCACCAGTCCGTTAGCCACTGCATCTTCTCTCTGTAAGCTGACTCGTCATTTTTGCTGATGAGACCCACCACGGTCGAGTCATTGGCGAACTTTATTGACATTGGCAATTGTGAGTCTGCGGGACTAGACAGCGTCACAGGGTGAGTACTCAGGATGTGTGTGGCAGGTGTGTTTGCAGACTTTTTCAATCTTGTCCTCTCCCAGTGTAGAGGGCCCTCCTGCTTCAAACTATCCACTACTTGCCCTGTACCTAAAAAGACCAAAGTAACATGTCTGAACGACTGGCGTCCTATCACACTCACCTCAATAATAAGCATATGCTTTGAGAGGCTGGTCAAGGACTACATCTCCAGCATGCTCCCATACACACTGGACCCTCTACAATTCGCCTACCTACACAACTGATCGACAGATGATGCAATAGCCACTGCTCTACACACTGTCCTCGAGAGGAGGGATGCTTATGTTTTTGGACTACAGTTCAGCTTTCAACACCATAATTCCCTCCAGGTTTGACAAGAAGCTCAGAGACCTCAGCCTTCACCCTGCCTTGTGCAGCTGGATCCTGGACTTCCTGTCAGATTGCCTACAGGTGGTAAGAGTGGGCTCCCTCACCTCTGCCCCTCTGACCCTCAACACAGGAGCTCCCCAGGACTGTGTCCTAAACCCCCTCCTTTACTCTCTGTATGCCCATGACTGCGTCACCACCCACAGATCCGATCTGCTTATTAAATTTGCAAATGATACTACATTGATTGGCCTAATTTCAAATAACAAGGGAGCCTACAGAGAAGAACTCATCACCATGACACAGTGGTGTCAAGAAAACAATTTCTCTCTCGTTGTCACAAAAACAAAGGAGCTGGTTGTGGATTACAGGAGGAATGGAGACAGGCTCACCTCTACTGGCATTAAGGCATTTGGGGTTGAGAGGGTGAACAGCTTTAAGCTCCTCGGTATACACATCACTGGGGACTTCACTTGGTCTGTACCTACTGGCTGTGTGATGAAAAAATCACAATGGCACCTCTTTCACATCAGATGGTTGAAGAACTTCAGCATGAGTCCCCAGATCTTAAGAACTTTCTGCAGGGGCACATTTCAGAGCATCCTGACTGGCTGTATCACTGCCTGGTACAGGAACTGTACTTTCCCCAATCGTAGGACTCTGCAGAGAGTGATGCAGACAGCCCAGCGTATCTGTAGATGTGAACTTCCCGCTATCCAGGACATTTACAGTGAACAAGAGCCTAAAAAGGGCCCGAAGGATCATTGGGGACCCAAGTCACTCCAACCACAAACTGTTCCAGCTGCTACCATGCGGGAAATGGTACCGCAGCATTAAAGCCAGGATCAGCAGGCTCCAAGACAGCTTCTTCCACCAGACCATCAGACTGACTAACACAACTGTATTACTATGTTATATTGACTGTCCTGTTGTACATACTGTTTACAACAAATTACTATGATTGCACATTGCACATTCAGACAGAGATGCAACGTAAAGGTTTTTACTCCTCATGTATGTGAAGGATTAAGAAATAAAGTCAATTCATTTCAAGTGACTCTTGGCAAGAGGAACTCTTCTAGGTAGCAGCAGGGTGCATGGAAACACAGGAAGAGAGTGACTGTGTGGAGAGTAAGCATGAAGTAACGGTGCGTCGGTTGGAAGGATGCTGAGTGCCTGCAGGGAGGAGTGGCTGATGTGGATGTAGTGGTGGTGGGAGGCTGTGGGGTGGGTTACTGGGTAGAGGCATTGGTCAGTCTGATAGCCAGGGGGAAGTAACTGTATATGAGTGTAGTGGTCATGGTGTGGATGCTGTGTAGCCTCTTCCCCGACGGGAGTGGGACGAACAGTCCATGAGCAGGGTGGGTTGGATGCTTCATGATGTTGCTGACTTTTTCCGGCACCTGTCTGTATTTATGTCTTTAATGGAGGTTTAGGCTGGTGCCGGTGATGCGTTGGGCAGTTTTAACTACCCATTTCTTTTTTCACTACTCTTCTATTTCTTATACTCAATGCAGGTGAGTAAACAGCATTCCATTTTGCATTTAATGATGGCTTGAGATACATCCAGCTCTGAGAGCAGAAGCTAATAGCTACCAGTCAGGTGATCCATGCTCCCCAGGATTTCAGGTCTGATCATTCTTTGAGCTTATTCTAGGATTGCAGTTCTCTTGACCCCCTCCCCCCATCACCGACAGAAGTAATTTTGAAACAGTTGTTAAAATGGCTTTGCAGAAATTACAGGGTGCTGCGTTGTCAATCATCATCAGAAGCTTTGCCAAACTATCATGGAGCGTGGCTTGGAGATGTTCAAACTGAAATCATTCCCGACCTACTTGAGTGTCAGCACTAATCCCATGAATCTCACAGAAGACATGGACCGGATGATAATACTGTTAACAATTTCACTTGCAATCAATTCTCAATTTATTCAGTATTTGAAATTGTAAAAGAATGTAGACCATAGAACACTACAGCACAGTCCAGTTTCTACAACACAAAGTCATTGAGTCATAGACTAGTACAGCACAGGAAGAATCCCTTCAGCATATCTAGTGATCATGACAAACTCTTATTCTGCATAGTCCCATCAATCTGAATCAGAATCATAGCCCTCCAAACTTGTTCTAACTTTCACCCCACTCTAAGACCAATCAATCCATTCCCTCCCGCATAGCCCTCTGTTAGAAACATGGGTTATGACCAATGGAAAAATGGCTGGAGCCACTTATCACTTTAGTGCAAGGGCATTTATTAACTGTGCCAAAAATCACACAAGAATTAGCGGAACTAATAAAAAGAAAACTATCAATATTTACAGAATGGTATCTACAGAAAACACGGGAACTATTTTTGTCGAGTGTGAGCTCCTGGTAGCCCCGATCTCTCTCTTTTTGCTGAGAGTGAAGAGCGCTGTTATTAGGCACCAAGACATGCCATCTTTAATTACCCACAATGTTAACTTCAAACTACACATGAATTAGATGCACCCCACAGTGTAGTTACAACCATATTACAAAATAAACAGATGTATCTACCTTAAATACAGTATAGAGACAACATATACACATTTACACATCCTGTTACTAAAGAAATTGTATATTCTTCCATGTACAAAGAAGGGCACCATAAACTCTAATGTACAGAACTGAAAGAGGCTGCAGAGGTTTGTAGAATCCAACCAGCTTCATCATGGGCACAACCTATCCCAGCTTTGGGGACATCTTTAAAAGGCAATGCCTCAAGAAGATGGTATCCATCCTAAAGAACCCTCACCATCTAAGATACTCTCTCTTCTCTTTACTACCACCAAGCGGGAGGTACAGGGGCCTGAAAGTACCTAATCTACATTTTAGGATCAGCTTTTTACCTTCAGCCATCAGATTTCTGAACACTCCATGAATTCATGAACACTACTTCACTATTCCTTTTCTCAACTATTTATTTTTTATTGTAACTTATTGTACCGTACCACCACCGCAAAACAACAGCTTTCATGACTTATGTCAGTGACAATAAACATGATTCTGAAAGGACACATCCAATGTATCTTCTCAAAACGCAGTTAAAATCTGCAGCCATTTGATCTACTAATGCGCAATCAAACTTGCAAAAATGGAGGAAGTTCAAAGTAAACTTGTGGCAACAGAAGCAAGATGCAATTAAGAAGTAACAGATACCATACATACTTTATCAGTCACACATCACAGAAATAAAAGAGCACAGATTAACCCTTTTGAGTACAGAGTGTCTTTAGAAATTTGTACTGTTCATGGACAAAATGAGAGCAGGTTTCTGGGAGGAAACTACATGGGCAATTTGACTCACTATACATCCCTGTTAGAAGCAACCAAGACCAAGCACAGTATCCCCCAGCAGGTTGGTTCTCTTCCTACCTGCATTACAGAGGAGGGGAGAAAGGGGGGAGGAACAACAAGAGAGAGAAGGATGGATAGTAGACAGCATTGAAGGAGTGTGGGGTAGGTTGGGACAGTAGCCAAGGAGAGTTTACAGGATTGGCCATGAGAAGGAAGAGCAGGGAAGAGGATGGTGGAGGAGGGAAGAAAAAGGACAGGTTATAGGACTGTGGTGATGGCAGGGGAGGGTTGTATGGGAGACGGCATTGTTGAGAGGACAGAAAACTGGAGGGGCTATTGTGGGGGAGTGTACACTGCAGGGATTTGTAGAATTTGAAAAATTCATATTTAATAATTTAGTCACAGCGGCCTGGTTTTATTCAATTTTGTTTGTAAAGTTGGAACAAATCTGGGATCATGATGGATATGGTTAAAGACAAAACTCAAATTCAATCCAGAAAGGACTCAGCAAATCTGGAAATTTTCAAGATGAACAGATGGTGACGGGATGGTTGGCATTTCAGGTCATGAGATCTAATAGCAGGTTGTTTCTTGCTTCACTTTTCCAGCATCTAGAGTCTCTTGTATCTCAACACAAATTCAATGATCATCTTCTTTTTGGCAAATCTACCAGCCACTACAGATTAACGAATTAGGTGGACTTAACCCTTACATACTGTTCGGGTCAAATTTGACCCGTTTTGACATTTAACAGCAGTAAAAACACCCTAAACGCCATTTTTATTAGCCAAAATTTGATGACTTTTCCTAAAGTGACATAAAATGTGTGAAAATGAAAATAGTTAAACATTTTATAGTTTTGTACAGCTGCTACAAATTTTTGTACATTAAGGCTGTTTCGGGTCAAATTTGACTCGTATCTATTGAAATGGATTTTAGATCTCTGAAACATTAATTAAGGATTAATCACCCATTTATTAATTTCAGATAGGCTATTTATCCATTCTAAATAGATCTGTGGTTCAAAATTTGGGAAAGACACTTGTTATGAGGGGATTCTTGGGCTGGGGCAAAATTGACCTGGACCATACTGAGAAGGTATAGAATATGAACAGGTTGCCTGGGTTAAGATATAAAAACCTAGTTATTGCAACTCTAATGAGAATGAAGTTGTCTGTATTTACTGCCTTTGCCCCATGATGGTAACAACAGCTTTTTGTGTGTGTACAGCACACGAACAGTTAAAAATGGATATCTGCGAGCTGTCATGGGTGACTCTTTACTCCTCCACTTTGTTTTGTAGCCTATCCTTGCATAATCAGCTAATTACAAATTTCTGAAAATGAGTTTTAGTGAATTTTAATGATGTAAGTCATAATTGCTGCTTAGCAAATTCTCTTGCCCAAAAGAACTAATTCTATAAAAGTGGATTGAAATTCTCTCTGATTAATATTTTAAATTATGGTGGATATTAGAGCAAGCCATTTGTACATTCATTTCAGTTTTAGAAAACTTTTTATGATATTTTAGTTTCTGCCGATCTATGCCATGGTTGGTCTTGAGTCTAGCTGTGAAAGGAGGAGGGCTGGGCATAGGGCTAGCAGCCCCATCCTGTAGAAACCCATCTAGATCCACAGGGGACATGGTCTTCACTACATATTAGCTCCAGAGTGCACCAGCCACAGTACATATTTTTTCACTTCAATCCTCTGACTTCAACAATCAAGATTTTTGCAAATCGTTGTCCATAATTTTGGCTCAGAGATATCAGTCTCCATCTTACGTTTACAATGGAACCCATCTCAGTGTCAAACTTGTCTGTGCCAAAACTTCAACACTGTCTTCAGTCTTTCTCAGCACAATTTTGCACCTCATCCCTAACAAACTTCCCACAGGCGTGGAGCTAATCTTCAAAATCAAATGGGAAACTGTTCAAAGTACAGGACCAAGATCACTTAAGCATCCCGATGTGCAGAAGATTTTTGCATTTTCACATGCTCAAAGACTGAGCTCCAAGTGATTGATCCCCACCAGTGAGCACATTTACATGGAGCGCTGTCGCAGGAAAGCAGCATCCATCATCAGGGAACCCCACAGCCCAGGCCATGCTTTCTTCTCACTGCTGCCTTCAGGGAGAAGGTACAGGAGCCTCAGGAGTCACACCACTAGGTTCAGGAACAGTTAATACCCCTCAACCTTCAGGCTCATACCAAAAGGGATAACTTCACTCAACTTCACTGAGAAACATAGAAACATAGAAAACCTACAGCACGTTACAGGCCCTTCGGCCCACAATGCTGTGCTGAACATGTACTTACTTTAGAAATTACCTTGGGTTACCCATAGCCCTCTATTTTTCTAAACTCCCCGTACCAAACTTCCCCATCATTGAAATATTCCCACAATCTAAAGGCCCACTTCCAAGGCCTCTTCATTCCATGTCCTCAATATATGTTGCTTATTTATTATTTATTTATTTTGTATTTGCACAGTTTGTTGATTTGCTCACTGGTTGAACACCCAAGTTGGTGGGTCTTTCATTGATCTATTATGATTAGTAGTCTATTATGGATTTACTGAGAATGTCCACAAGAAAAAGAATCTCAGGGTTGTATAAGGTGATATATATGTACCTTGATAACAAATTTACCTTGAACTTTGAATGTTTAACTTTGTTAACTCATTCACTGAAGTATATGAGAGGATGGTCCTCGACTAGCTTGTGCCTTGCTGCCAAAAGACACAAAGGAGAGTACAAATGTTGGAATATGGAGAAATAACAATCTACCTGAGGACCTATTGACTTACTCCTGCAGTTCGCTTGCTGTCCCTTCCTGCACTGCAACACCCTATGTTTCACAAAGAGTTCCTGGAAAACTCTGACCATTCCCCATGTGAGCCACGTCTCAGCAAACAGATATATCACCACCTCAATGCGTCGCTGTGGAAGAGTGATTACACCGTCACCATCCAAGACATGCCTTCTTCTCATTACCACATCCAGGGAGGAGATACAGGAGCCTGTAAACACATATTCAATGCTTTATTAAGCTTCTTCTCCTTCACCACCAGATTTCTGAAGGGCCAATAAACTCATGAACACTACCTCACTATTTCTGCTGTGTTTTTGCACTATTTATTTATTTTTTATATATTCTTGTAAGTTATAATAATTTTTATGCTTTGCACAGTACTGCTGCCGCAAAGCAAACAATTTCATGACATATGTCAGTGATAATAAACCTGGTTCTGATTCTGATTGTAACCTGGGCTCACAGACTGCTCATCCACCAACCAAGTCAGTTGGCACCTGCCCCATTTGCAGAAGAGCCAAAAGACCCACAATGGCTTCATCTGTCACCTCAGAAGCCACTAAACCAAAATGGAAGCAAATCATTGCTGATATCAAGAAGTCATCTTAAGAAGATAAAGAAGAATTTTACACTCTGAAGTTACTGAAAAAAACTTCTACCTCCTCTGAAAATTCGTTATTGTGAACTCAGCTTGTTATAAGACATTCTTGCTGACCATTGTGCTCCCTTTGAACTGCTGCCAAGAGGAATGGGGAAGTCCACTGCTCAGGGATTACAAGATCTTGGTGGGAAATTTTCATCATGGAGCACTGTCTCTCCGTTGGGACCAAGACTAAATTTCCTTCAGTGAAAGAGTTCAAGAATGGTCAGACATACAGAAAGGTAGACAGAGTGGAGGAGACATAAGGAAGTGTGCTTCAGAGCTTAACATTCAGGTTGGGCGTTGAGCACTATAGAGGAGATGTAGACTTTTTCTTGGTTCTCTTATCGGATGCTTGGGTTACAGGCAATGTCAGCATTCAATGCAATCTCAAATTGCCATTTTGAATATGGTGGTAATGTTAAAACAATAAATCTGCAGATATTGGAAATCCAAAGCAACTTATACAAAATGCTGGAGGAACTTAGCAGGTCAGACAGCATCTGTGGAAATGAGTAAACAGTCGACGCTGCAAGCCAAGACCCTTCTTCAGGACTGGAGAGGAACGGGGCAGAGGCCAGAATAAAAAGGTGGGGGAAGGAGAAGGAGGAAGCCAGGTGGATGGGAAAGGTAAAGGGCAGGAGAGGAAGAAATCTGATAAGAAAAGAGAGTGACTGGACCCATGTGAATCACTCTGGCTCCAGGTGAAGGTAGCAGTTTGGCACTAGTGAAGGACGATGTTACCGATTATAGGGAGAGGCTTATAGAAGTATATCAGTCATGAGGCATGTCACTAAGGTCGATTCCCCCCCCCCCCCCCCCCATTAGGGGAACCTAAAACTAGAGAACATAGATTTAAGGTGAGATGTGAAAATTTTACTCACACAGAGGATGATGGGTATTAGGAGCAAGCAACTGGAGATGCATGGATAGAAAGGTGTAGAGAGATATGGGCCAAACACAGGCAAATGGGACTAGCTTAAATAGACATCGATGGCATAGAGAAGGAGGACCAAAGGATCTGTTTCCATACCGTATAACTCTGTGAAGTTGTGGCTAGCTAGATCACAATATAGGACAGGTAAGAGTCCCCAGGAATGTGGGTGGTATGCAGAAATGTGTTGATCAGCAACTTCTCTTGACAATTGGAACTTAGTGATCCTGTTTGGGTGTTTTGACAATCTAATGACTTTGTTGTTTCATTAATTCTTAATTATGTAATTAACAGAATTTACTTTCCCTAACAAAGATGGTGGCATTTGATTACATGTCCCTAGGTCTATAGCCAAGCATCTCAGTAAGTATAAATGATAGTAATTGCTGAGTAAACCTAAAATTTAAGATTTTAAATTTCTATTGCTATTCATTAACATTGTGTGTGGAAAGGAATGCTAAAATCTTGAGTCTGGACATAAGGACATTGACAATAATAGAGGGAAGGTAGATAGTAGGGAAGAATTGACCTTCTAGTAATGTCTCAGAGCTGGCTGGTGCTGTAGTGCCATCCGCACTGGACTTCGAGGCGAGTGGTCGTGGGTTCGAATCTGGCCGGAACCTTGCATGCTTTCAATCTGTGCTGGGTTGATAGCAACTCAGCCTCGTGAAAAACAGACAAATGCTAAAGAAATGGCAAGGTTGCTGCGTGACATGCCACAAGGTGCGGAAAGGAACAACATGATGCCTGATAGAGGTCAAATGTTCAGAAAGGAGAAACGAAAGGAACTTAAGCAATGGAAGACAATCTGGGTGTAGATGGGAGATTGAAAATGTGAGGCAGGCTTGATCAAGCTTTAGACAATTTTGTCCCTGTGGACAAGGAAGCTTGTAATGAAATGATACATACAGAAATGTATAAATTAATTAAAGGTTCATAATTCTAGCTTAACATTAATAAGGTTTAGATGGTTGCCATGCTTAATTCCCACAAAGTAGATCTATCCAAATTACTTATCAGCATTGTAACCTAAGTCTGTCATATGCCTGTAGTTTAGAAATGCAAATAAGCATCTTGTGAATATTAATTAAGGATCAAACACCCTGCTTTTCTCCATGTTTTAATGAACATTCTGATTCAGGTAGAGCCAAGTCCCACATTAATCCATGTGTCTAAACACATCTCATACTTGTTATTTAGTCTGGCATTTAACCTGTGTGATGGCACTGAGCTACATCACTTTCACCGCTCTGCATGCAAATATGAAATATTTACATAATAATTTAAAAACTGCAGACTGCTCAACTTTGATTAAATGCCTAAAAGGTAAATTAGACAATTTTGGAGAAAAGCTTTATAAATTCTATTCCAAAAACTTTGTTTTTAAAATATCTGACAGATATCATTGCTGTGTATATTTGCATATATTAGTAGGATATTGTTACTAAATTCACTATAGTAAAATTGAGGTAAGTTCAGTTCATCTAACAAATGGCAATGGGACCTGATATTCTTGAACTACTGAACTGACGGATGCACATGAAAAGTTTAGATTTAACATGAATCAACAGCATAACTTCGCTTGGACGCAATATCTGTGCTTGCATCCAAAGATATTTGTGGACTTTTTAGTGGGGGCTGTGTATCAATTTACTAGTATGTGCCTCAAGAAGTACCTCTTTGGCTGCAAAGTGCTTTGGGACAGTCTGGGGTTGTCGCAGGTCCTATAGAAAAACAGCAGCGTAGTTCCACTCACCTAAGTAGAGCAACTTAGTTGAGAGATGAGGCAGAGGAGAATGAATTTCTGACTATAACAAAGGGCACTGAAGCTCTAATATGCATCCACTATGCCTAGAATAGCAGCTTGCCAACTGGAGATTCCACAACAAAATATTAAATCCTGGTGCTGAACGTGATTCATCACCTGGTTTATAATCTTGCAAAGGCAGCATTGGCTGGGAAAGAACTCATTAAAATCTTTACAAGCAAAATGCAGCTTTTTAAGCTCTACCTGAAGCTTTTTAAATTCTTGATGAGAAATGTGGAAAATTTTTGACTATAGTGATTGAAACAGTAATTATTGGTTGGTTCTGTCTTCCAGCGAGCCCAGAGGAATGAAACTGGAGAGGGTAAAGCTGTGGGCCTGTATTACATGGAATCATTTAATAAAATAAAAATCCTTATCATGCCCCAGGAACGACTGATGTTTAAATACAAGACAGAAGTGTGGCTGTAACAAAATATATGAGATCACAGTATTATAAAGTGATACTGGAAAAAGCCATACAGATCATTATGCATTTACTTGCAAGATCTATCTCAATCCCCCATTTCTTTTCACTTGGCCCGAGAATATTTTGCCATTTAAGTACTCAACAATTCCTTTCTGAAAATCACTGTGAAATTTGCTCCCTTCAGCCCTTCAAGCACTCCTTACAAATCAATGCAATTTACCCGAGTTTGAGTATTAATTCCTCACTCAAAGAAAGTAGTTTCTTCTTATTTCTCCCCATTGAACTTCTTCCTGATTCAGAGCATCTATGTTAAGTTTCCACTTTTCTTTCTCAGAATCAGGAAAGGTCATCCCAATTTCTCTTGATTTAATCTGCAATTGCAATCCTTCATTTATGGACCCTTTCAATAAACAAAGTCATGCTATTCCAAAGGTTTATTATCAAATTCTCCAGATAGCCATGAAACCAAGAAAGAAAAGAAAGGCAGGATGATCATCAACTCCCCAAATCCCTCCTCTCTGGACAAAAACAATGAAAACAAAAAAGGTATATCGACCCCCAAATCACCTCCCCCTGCACACAAAAAAAAATAAAGATCAGACAAACAACTCAAAATATTTTTTTAAAACTATGGGCCCGATAAAAATCTATCATCTAAGTCCATATCCAAAACTCAGAAATCCTGGGTAATATTCTCCAGGCACAGTGGAAGCTTCTCCCCTCTATGATAGCAGAGCGATCCCTCAGCAATCAAAAAACAGTCACTTCTTTGTGAGAGCAGAGTGATCCCCCAGTCATCAAATGGCAGTCTCCTATAAATCTGAAGAGTAAAAAAAATTAAGCAAGCTTCACATGAAATCCTTCCTGGGGTTCAATTTATCCTTTCTTAGTGTCCTAAATCCCACATCCACTTAACCTTGGATTCTCTTTCCTTATTACCTGTTCAAACTAGTGATAACCAAACAATTGAAAGGAGCTTGGACAGTGCCCATCCAACAGCTCTTCCTTTGATTCACAAAGTACTTTATCCACCTCCTGTAAATCTGCCCAAAATTACGTATAAAATGCTGACAGAACTTAGCAGGTCATGCAGCATCTATGAAAAGACCAACCATTTTAATTCCAGTCCTCATTCCCATTCCAACATTGCCTCCTCCACTCCTGCAATGAGGCCACTCTCGGGTTGGAAGAGAAGCACTTAACATCCTGTCTGGGTAGCCCCCTTCCTTCTTGTTCATTTCCTCTTATATCCTCTCTTCTCCTCACCTGCCAATCATCTCCCCTAAAGGCCCTCCGTCTTCCCTTCCTTCCATGGTCCACTCTCCACAAGACCATAAGACACAGGAGCAGAAATAGGCCATTTAGCCCATCAGGTCTGCTCTGCCATTTCAGTAGTGTTGATCCAATTTTCCTCTCAGCCCCAATCTCCTGCCTTCTCCCCATATCCCTTCATGCCCCAACCAATCAAGAATCTATCAACCTCTGCCTTAAATATACATAAAGACTTGTCTTCCACTGCTGTCTGTGACAAAGAATTCCACAGATTCATCACCCTCTGGTTAAAGAAATTCTTCCTCATCTCCATTCTAAAAGGACAACCCTATATTCTGAGGCTGTGTCCTCTGGTCTTAGACTCTCCCACCATACGAAACGTCTTCTCCACTTCCACTTTATCGAGGCCTTTCACCATTCGATATGTTTCAATGAGGTCACCCTTCATTCTTCTGAATTCCAGTGAATACAGACCTAGGGCCTTGAAATGCTCTTCATATGATAAGCCATTCAATCCTGGAATAATTTTTGTGAACCCCTTTTGAACCCTCTCCACTTTCAGTACATCCTTCCTAAGGTAAAGGGCCTAAACCTGTTCCTTCCTCACCGCTGATTAAACCTGCAAGTTAACCATTAGGGAATCCTGCACAAGGACTCCCAATTTTCTTTGCATCTCCTTTTTCATCTGTACTTTCACTCCATTTAGAAAATAGTCGTAGAAGAAATTTCTTCTACTAAAGTGCATGACCATACACTTCCTGACATTGTATTCCACCTGCCATTTCTTTGCCCATTGTCCTAATCTATCAAAGTCCTTCTGCAGCCTCTCTACTTCTTCAAAACTACCTGCCCCTCCACTTATCTTAAGATCTTCTGCTAACTTTGCAACAAAGCCATCAATTCCATCATCCAAATCATTGCCATATAACGTAAAAAGAACTGGTCCCAACACAAAGCCCTGTGGAACACCCCTAGTCACCGGCAGCCGGTCAGAAAAGGCTCCCTTTATTCTCATTGTTTGCCTCCTGCCAATCAACCACTACTTCATCTATGCTACAGTCTTCCCTGTAATTCAATAAGTTCATAGCTTGTGTGGCAGCTTGTCAAAGGACTTCTGAAAATCCATGTACACAACATCAGCTAATTCTCCTTTGTCTGTCTTGCTTGTTACTTCTTCAAAGAATTCCAACAGATTTTTCAGGCAAGATTTTCCCTTGAGGAAACTATGCCGACTATGTTCTATTTTATCATGGGCCTTCAAGTAGCCTGAGACCTCAGCCTTAATAATTGACTGCACCATCTTCCAAACCACTGAGGTCAGACTAACTGGCCTATAGTTTCCTTTCTTCTGCCTCTCTCCCTTCTTGAAGAGTGAAGTGACATTTGCAATTTTCCATTCTTCCAGAACCAATCCAGAATCTCATGATTCTTGAAAGATCATTACTAATGCCTCCTCCTCACGATATCTTCATGATATCTCTAGGGTGTACAGCATGTAGCTCAGGTGACCTATCTACCTTCAGACCTTTCATTTTCCCAAAAGCCTTCTGTCTAGTTATGGTAAATTCACACACTTCATGCTCCCTGACACCTGGCAGTTCTGCCATACTGTTAGTGTCTTCCACAATGAAAACTCATGTAAAATACTTATTCAGTTCAGCTGCTATTTCATTGTCCCCATTACTATCTCTCCAGCATCATTTTCCAGGGGTCCAATATCCACTCTTCCACTCTCACCTCGCTTTATGTATCTGAAGAAACTTTTGGTATTCTCTTTAATATTATTGACTAGCTTACTTTCATGTTCCATTTTACCTCTTAATGATATTTGAATTGCCTGTTTATGGCTTTTGAAAGCTTCCCAATCATCTAACTTCACATTAATATTTGCTCTATTATATGCATGCTCTTTGGCGTTTATGTTGGCTTTGACTTTTCTTGTTAGCCATGGATGTGTCACCTTTCCTTTAGAATACTTCTTCCTCTTTGGGCTGTACATGTTTTGTGCCTTCCAAATTGCTTCCAGAAATTCTAGCTGTTGCTGCTCTGCCGTCATCCCTGCCAGTGTTCTTTTCCAAACAATTCTGGCCTGACCTATCAGATTCTTTTTTCATCAGCCTTTACCTTTTCCACCTATCACCTCCCAGCTTCTCATTTTACAGCTATATATGACCTCAGTTAGGCCCCACATGGAGTACTGTGTTCAGTTTGGTCAACTCACTAGAGGAAGGATGTGGACTTAATAGAGAGAGTGCAGAGGAGATTTACAAGGATGTTGCCTGGATTGTGGAGCATGCCTTAGGAGAATAAGTTGAGTGAACTTGGCCTTTTCTCCTTGGGCTGACAGAAGATGAGAGTTGACCTGATAGAGGTGTATAAGATGATTAGAGGCATTGTAGTGGAAAAACTAACTAAGGACACCAGGGTGACTTCAGGTTTATTGACATGATATCATTGAGAATCTGCAGCAGTCGCCACCACCACCAGAATTCTGATTTTTAGGTTATACTGAGCTCATACTTATACAGCAAGACAAACAACTTCACATAACTTTATTTGGCATCCCACGGTCAGTACACGATTAATCGTTTAAAACACATGTTGATTATATCTCAGCACAAGTCTAACAGTTCTTCCTGCTTCCTGTCATCAGGACTCATGATTTACCCCCAGACACATCCTCCTTCCTTCTTCCAGGGGCCTAGCATCTTATTTATTGGAGATCCTGGCAGTGTGTTTATCATCCAAGGTTATTCTCGACACACATCAGCAGTCTTAAGCCCAGCTGCTCCAGAATGGTCAATAATCCCATCATACACTAGTTTTAACCATTTCTACCACAGGTGTTGATCGTGTAGATAGCCAGAGGCTTTTTCCCCAAGGCTGAAATGGTTAACATGAGGGGGCATAGTTTTAGGGTGCTTGGAAGTAGGTACAAGGGGGAGTCTGAGCTAAGTTTTTCACACAGAGAGCGGTGGGTGCACAGAATGCACTGCCAGTGACAGTGGTAGAGTTGGATACAATAGGATCTTTTAAGAGACTCTTAGGTAGGTACATGGAGCTTAGAAAAATAGAGGGCTATACAGTAGGGAAATTCTAGGCAACTTCTAGAGTAGGTTACATGATTGGCATGACATTGTGGGCTGCAGGGCCTGTAATGTGCTGTAGATTTTCCATGTTCTATGTTTTATCCCCCCTCCTCCACCCACCTGGCTTCGCTTAATCACCTTCTAGGTTGTACTCCTTCCCCTCCCCACTTTCTTATTATGTCTTTCTCCCCTTCCTTTCCATTCCTGATGGAGGGTCACTGCCTAAACCAACTGTTTATTCTTCTCCATAGCTGCTGCCTGACTTGTTGAGTTCCTCCAGCATTTTGTGTGTGTTAATCTGGATTCCCTGCATCCGCAGAATCTCTTGTATCCACAAATTCCCCTGTTGCTTTAACAAACCGCCTAAAATATCCCTCGTTCTGCTCTCTTTTTCTCAGCTGCTGAAGTTCCATCTTGCTGGGCTGTTGGTGTGCATTTTACCTCATCTGCTCAGATGTCATCTTGCCTTGTTTCCAAGCCAGGTCTTTGGGGAGAAAGCAATGGGATTGGAGTGTTCACCATCTGTGGGTCACACACAGGAGTTAATATGCATATCCCGCGAACAGATCACTGTTAATTCCAAACACATTAGACCTCGATGGCTATAATTCTAACTGGTTTAATCAGTTAAGGGCAATGACAAAAATTTAGAGAAAGATAATTGAAACTGTGAATGTATTTTCTTAATGTTACACAGTAAAATTTCAACCCATTCTGAGCCCACTCCGTTATCATTAATAATTGCTAGGAGCAGCCTGCTTATGGTACTCCCTTTGTAATTCTGAATGAACAAACAGAGCTTTCTGGAGATAGGCCTCTGCCACAATAATGTGGGACTATTAGAACTAACAATTTGCAGTTGTGCTTTATTATACTCTGCTGATGAGGGTACTTAAATATATGAATCATTGTGTAACTTAAAGCCATATAATCACAGACATTAATGTAAATTATTGAAATGGTGGAAGAGAGGCCCTCAGGAGATTATCCTCCAATCAGCAGCAGCTGTTTCACTTCACTCAGCCCTTCATTTGAGGTCACTGTTTGAATTCCCAATCCCATTTTGGGCTAATTTGTCCAATTTACACCAAAATTCCAAATCTTTTCTCTCGTTCTGAGAAATGGATTTCAGTCTAAGTGTTACCCACCTCATCAGATTGGATTTGTCTTTGCTTTGTTGTCCCGTGATTGGTCGGGTGGGCGAGAGCTTGAGATCAGTGATGCTCTTTGTTGCCCACAGTAACATTCACTGTCCTTGACCACTCAAGAGAGGTCACTGAAACTTTGGCATTGCATCCAGAAGCATGGTCCTCTATCCTTGAATTAGGCTTCACGGCTATCTGCTCCTATTGGCTTCCTCCATCTCGGAGTGTAGATCTCAAGGGACCTCTGGCTCCAAAAGGGGCATGCATCCCAGCTTCCCTTTCTTCCCTCAAAACTTTGTGTAGCTGCCTCTTTCTGTAAAAAGCTTGTTTAACCTGGACTCAGTCCTCTCTTTTGATCGGGCTGTTATAAGTCTGCCTCTAAGATAGAAGGTCATGGATTAAAGAAACAAAGAGATTAAAGATTAGCTTTATTCATCTCACATACATGGAAACATCGAAACATACAGTGAGATGCAACTTCTGCGTCAATGACCAACACAGTCTGGGGATGCGTTGGGACGCCCCACAAGTGTCCCCGTGCTTCTGGCATGAACGTAGCATGGCCACAACTTACTAACCCTAACTGCTCTGTCTTTGGATTGTGGGAGGAAACCCATGCGGTCACAGGGAAAACATACAAACTCATTACAGGCAGACATGGGAACTGAACTCTGATCGCTAGTGCTGTAAAGTGTTATACATGACCGTTCCACCTTTGAGCAACACACACAAAATGCTGGAGGAACTCAGTAAATCAGGCAGCAGTTATGGAAATGAATAAACAGTTGGCATTTTGTGCCGAATGTTGGAAATACTCTGTAGGTCAGACTACATCTATAGGAAAATGAAGAGTCAAAATTTGAGGTCAAAGACCTTTGTCAAAACTCATGAGGAGTCTCTGACCTGAAGCACTTGTTCTGTTTCTGTTCCCCCATATGCTCCCTGACCTGTTGTGGATTTCCAGCATTATCTATTCTTGATTTAGATTTTGAACATCTGTAGTGTTTATAATTTTCATTCAACTTACTGCAGTTGTACAAATCTGTAAATGTTATGTGCAATTTTGGGTCTCCTTATCCGAGGAAGATTATGATTGCCATGGAGAGAATATAGTGAATATTCATGAGGCTGAATATATCCTGGGGCAGCAGGGCAAACGTATGAGGAGAGATTGTTAGATACACTCATGGGCACTTTATCAGATACTTCCTGTACCTAATAATGTAACCACTGAGCGTATGAATGTGATAGTCTGCATCTGTAGCCCACCTACTTCATGGTTTGATGTGTTGTGCATTCAGAGATGCTCTTCTTCACACCACTGTTGTAACACCTGGTTATTCGAGTTACTGTCATCTTCCTGTTAGCTTGAAACAATCTGGCCATTCTCCTCTGACCTCTCTCATTATCAAGACGTTTTTGCTTACAGAACTTGTGCAGTCTAGAGACTGTTGTGTGTGACCAGCAGTTTCAGAGATACTCAAACCAGCCTGTCTGGCATCAATAAACACTCCAATGTCAAAGTCTCTTAGATCACAAACAAATGAAAATCTGCAGATGCTGGAAATCCAAGCAACACACACAAAATGCTGGAGGAATTCTGGAGGCCAGGCAGCTTTTATGAAAAAAAGTGCAGTTGTCATTTTGGGCCAAAACCCAATCCTGACCAAGGGTTTTGGGCCAAAAAGTCGACTGTATTTTTTTCTATAGATGCTGTCTGACCTGCTGAATTTCTCCAGCATTTGGTGTGTGTCACTTAGATCACATTTCTTCTCGATTCTGATGTTTGGTCTGAACAACAAGTGAACTTTTTGACTGCATGTTTTTATGTGTGTACAAATGTATCTAATAAAGTGGCCACTGAGTGTATATTCATGAAGGATTTAGACATTGTTCTTGATGCTGGAGGGATCAAGGGAGAGAGTAAGATTATGGTATCGAGATGGAGGATTGATCATGATTGTGTTGCATGGTGGAGCAGTATCAAAAAACTGTCTTGCTCCTAATTTCTGTGTTCCTGCCCTTCTGTAAAAGAGGAAACAGACAGCAGTTGGCTCCAGCTGTCCCATCCAGATGTGAAAATCTCCAGTCAGTGAAGTAACACTGAAATACATTTCATGCTCTTACAAGATACATGGGGTGAGCTGCCGACTATGGAAACAGCTGTGGCAGGCCATCTCAGTAATTGGATCAGGGATTCATTCGCTGATGTGTTATCAAATGTGCAGGTGGCCCTGCAGAGCAGAATGCAAGAGATTATTAAGTGTCTCCTGGGCTTTCCCACCTGGTTATTAGTGTGCTATGTTACTGGTAATGACCGGAGTGTGCAGGGGATTGCTAGGTTTCCATGGGGGATTAGGATTTTGCAGGCTCCTCCAAAAATGTTGAAGTCTATCAGAGAGACTGTCATGGAAACTTCTCTAAAGTAGCCTTTAAACCTAAAATGAGAACGAGGATTGATCAATCTAAATGGTGGACTGATATGGAAATGTCAGGTACAGGCTGGAATTTGGAGGCAGGTCCAGGCCCAGAGCATATCAATTCAACGGGACCTGAGTCTTAGAGTGAGGGACAACCCGATGTTTGGACGATTTAAACGCTGGGCCAGATGGTTTGAGAAGACATGATGTCGGAACGAGAGGTGAGGGTCTGCTCGCTGCTCTGTGATGTTTACTCTGCTCTACACTGCACTGAGGCTCAGACGATGGCCTGCTCTGGCTGCTCCGGGCTTCGTGTCTGAGGGCTCACCTTTGCCGTAAATGCTATTTTCTTACTTTTATTATTTGCAAGTTTTGACGTTTTTCCCTCTGAACATTGGATGTTTGACTGTTTTTTAATGGGTTCTTTTGGGTTTCTTTGTTTTGTGGCTGCCTGTAGGGGGATGAATCCCAAGGCTGTATAATACTTCGATGATAAATGTACTTTGAACTTTGAAAACTCGCAGACCCTTTGTTCCCACTCTGATTAGGGAAGAGGCTATGCAGTATCATGCCAGGATCACCACACTCAGAAAGTTACTTCTCCTAAGCAGTAGGGCTGAACAGCACCTCCACCCACTAACCCACTCAACCACCACTACTTTATCATTTCCTGTCAGAGTCACCTTATGCATGGACACTCCTGTGCCCAATGTCACTTTATGGACATACGATCAATCAACTGTATGTTTGTAAGCTATCTTATGTATTGATATTTATTCTGTTCTTTTTGCTTATTGTGCTTTTGTCTACTGCATCAGATCTAGAGTAGCAATCATTTCATCCTCTTTTACACTTCTATACTGAAGAATGGCAATAAAAGACTTAAGATCTTTAAAATCTCAATCCGCAATAGCAGTCCAACAATCCCTTCTAAGCTCCACTGATTACACTCCAGTGTTGACTTCCACTGCACAGGTGTTAGTGAGGCTGGGGGTGCTGTCCAGGCATCACTACACAGGTGTCAATGAGGCTGTATGCAGTGCCCTGATTTACGAGTGCAAATGTGTCAAAGCTCTCTGTACTACTGTACTTGTGATGCCACTTTCAAGGAATTTCAGACCTATATTCCTAGGTCCTTTTGTTTTGGGGCATAACTCAAGTCCTACCCTGGTTTGTCCTCCCAAAGTGTCACCCTTGTCTGCTGTATATTCTATCAGTTGTTTGCTGCTGAAGAAAGCACTGACTGACTGAGTAATATTCTCTGTGGTCTATTGAACTATTTATCAGTCTTGTTGGACACCTGCTCATTCAGGTCTCCCAAAGTCAGAGGATTGTCCCTTCAAATAAAGCAGCAGATCAGAATCAGAATCTCTGATTTATGTTGTGAAATTTGTAGTTTGTGAAACAGTGAACGGTGTAACAGTAGAGTGAAATACATTAAAAATTACTTTGAGTTACAATAAGAAATGTATCAAAGAAATAAGTAAGTGGTGCAAAAAGAGAACAAGAAATTCAGTTCATAGAACACAGAACAGTTCAGCACCGAACAGGCACTTTGGCCTACAATGTTGTGCTAAACCAGCTAACAGGTATATCAAAAAAATACAAAAACTAACCCCCCTACCTACACAATGTCCATATCCCCCCCACCTTCCTCACATTCATGTGACTATCCAAATGTCTCTTAGAAGCCTGGAGTGTACAGTGTTTGCCTCTACCACCATCCCAGGCACCCACCACTCTCTGAGTGGAAAGCTCACTTCCCCTTTGAAACGACCCCCTTTCATCTCCAATGCATGCCCTCTGATATTAGACATTTCTACCCTGTCTACTCTATCTATGCCTCTCATAATCTTATAAACCTCAGCCTCTGCCGCTCCAGAGAAAACAACCCAAGTTTGTCCAGCCTCTCATGACACCACAGGTCCTCTAAACCAGGCAGCATCCTGGTAAACCTCTTCTGCACCCTCTCCAAAGCCTCAATATTCTTCCTATTGTGGGGCAACCAGAACTGCATGCGATACTCCAGATATGGCCTGACCAGAGTTCTATAAATTTGCAACAGAACTTCTTGACTTTTTAAACTCAATGCCTTGACTGATAAAAGCAAGCATTCCATAAGCCTTGTTAACCACCCTATTGACCTGTGTAAGGTCTGTTGATGGCAGAGGGGGATTAGCAGTCCCAGAAATGCCTTCTAATCTAGACTGAATGTGGTTGTACACTGAGGAAGTCAAGGAAGTCAAACTGGTATAATGTGCTCCTAGTCCTATGATGACTGCTCCACTGCAATGGTATGGTAGAGTTCTGAGCACCAGCATGGGAGTGAGAGAGGGTAGATGTAAGATTATGTGAAAGGATGCATCTGACACGGAATGACGATCAAGAGCACTGCTGTGCACAGTGACTGGAAGTCAATTTAAACCCCGGCCCAGATAGACTGAAAAGACAGGGTGTCAGGATCGGAGGAGAGAGCCGATTTCACTTGCTCTCCCGCGATGTTTCCTCTTCTCTCCATACCCACCAATACAATGAACTGAGTTGGCTTTGAGCCACTGCAGGCTGCTCCAGGGTTCGGATCTAAGGACTCACTTTGCTTCCGAACGTTGTTGCTCGCTTCTATTGCTACCGTGATTTGTGTTTTATCCCCCCGTTCTCTGTGCATCAGGTGTTGGTCTTTATTTTATTATTGTGTTTCTTCAAATTTCTTGCTTTGTGGCTGGCTGTAAGCAAACAAATCTCAAGGATGTATAATTTATAGATTCTTTAACGATAAATGTACTTTGAACTTTGAAAGTGCAAATTATACATTACTGATTCCATTTGGAAATTTCTACTTGCACGTCTCACTGTGGGTGAGATCCAAATCAGCATTGTGGTGGTTTTATTTAATACTCAGCAGTCCATTTCCTTGCAAATACCATATATCCTTCTGATCAGCAGGAACTACACAGACTGTATCACCTCGTGAACTACTCAGTTATTATGTTGCATTAATTTACCCCTTTTCTTTCCTTAATTAGACACTGAGATAGAACCATCACTGCCTAAGGAGGAGAATGTTTGTTTACTCCCAGATGAGATGCAAATTGTTTTTAATTATTTTAAAAGTAATTATGAATGTAATTGTAGCATGAACTTAATTATGGTCTTCAACATGGCTAGACACGTAAAGCATGTTTAATGTGAAGAACTTGTCTTCGCTGTATTAATGCAAATTAATTCTGTATTATCACACTTAATTGCAAAGTCAGTAATGTTGACTTGTGCTGTAAGATGGTTGGATGCCAGCAACCTTTGGAAATGCTTGGGATGGTTGGATATTTGACCATGCTGGCCCTCACAGCTGAATCTTGCATCAATGTCAGCAGGTTTCCAAGTGAAGTTACTCAGCTGTGATTAGGAATTCAAAGCTTCACTCCATTCTTGCAAGAAACCCATTGCAACATTCTCAATGTACAGTAAACTAACGTAGCCTGGCCTGCAGGCCAAAACTCCAGCCCATCTGATCTACATAACAATATTCCACTCTATCATAATAAGCTGCAGAGAGTTGTAAACTTAGTCAGCTCCATCACTGGCACGAGTCTTCATAGTACCCAGGATATCTTCAAGCACATCTAATGGCTCAAAAAGGTGGCATTCATCATTAAAGGCCCACATCACCCAGGACATGCCTTGTTTTCAATACTTCCATAAGGAAAAAGGTACAGAAGCCGGAGCACAAACACTCAACAATTCAGGAACAGCTTCTTCCTCTCTGCCATCCGATTTCTGAATGGCCATTGAACCCATGAATGCTACCTCATTGCTTTTTCATTTCTATTTTTGCACTACTTATTTAATTTAAATATTTTATATACAGTATATATACTATGTATATTTATTAATTATATTCTTACTGTAACTCACTGTTTTTTCTCTATTATTATGTATTGCATTGTACTGCTGCTGCAAAGACAACAAAGTTCATGATAAATGCCGATGATAATAAACCTGGAAGGTTGGGGACTCCTGACCTAGAGGAAGGAAAGCAAAGAATAAAAGAGAGCGAACAAACCAACATGGTCTGGTTCTCTTATACCTCCTTACACGTTCCACACAAATTTAATTGCTTAAGTTAATCAATAAGACAGCTCCTATCCAAGTAATACAACACCCACCACTAAGTTTGCAGAAAAATAGAAAGGCAGCTGCAAAGACCAGAAAACTCACTGAACTCTCTATATAGGTAATTATATAAAATACAAACAAGCACAGGAAAGCTAAACCACAGGGAAAACAACAATTCTCATCCATTCCAACATAAATAACAGCAATAATCTGAGTATGTATAGAGCAATTTTAACAGAGCAAAGTAGTACAAGTAACTTGGCAGGAGTTTTACCATAAAGCTTGACACTGAGTTACAGAAAGAGGAAAGGGCAATACGGTAGCACAGCAGTTAATGCAATCTCTTTACAGTGCCAGCTGAAAGATCGTTGTCTGTAAGGAGCTTGCACTCTCTCTCTGTGGCCATATGGGTTTCCTCTAGGTGCTCCAGTTTCTGCCCACAGTCCAAAGACTTAGCAAGTTGTGGGCATGTTAGTGGCCAAGTGCAAACCTCGCTGATCTGAGTTGACACAATTTACACACTTCACTATGTTTCGATATGTATGTGACAAATAAAACTAATCTTTTTTTTTTATTAAGAAAGGTGACTAAAAGCTTATTGCAAGAGGGAAGTTTCTTAAAGAAGGGAAAAGAAAGGTGAAGATATTTAGGAAGCTCATGGTGGGGCTAAAGGCATGGTTTTTAACGTTGGAACAATTAGAAATCAGGATGATCAAGAGGAGAGTGCAGAAGTCCCACATTGCAGGCTTATCCAAAAGGTTAAAATGCATGGGATTCATGGTGAATTGACTTCTGGATTCAGAATTGGTTTGTCCATAGAAGGCAGGGGATAATGATCAATGGGATTTATTGTAGCTGGAGGTCTGTGGTTGGTATGGACAGGGTTCAGTACTGGGACCTCTGCTGTTTGGTGTGATGTATATAAATGACCTGGATGAATAGGTACTTGGGTGGGCAGGTATTTTGCAGATATTCAAAAGATTAGTAGTGTTGTGCACAGAAATCCTGTAGGGTTGTAAGACAGAAAGAGGGACCAGGATATGGAGGAATGGCTAATACAATTAACCCTAACCAAATCATGAGGCAATTTACAATGACCTATTAACCTACCCAGCATGCCTTTGGACTGTGGGAGGAAACCAGAGGACCCGGAGGAAACCCACACGTTCCACAGGAAGGAGGCACAGAGACTCATTACAGAATGGCCCGAGAAATGAACTCGGAACGCCGGGATGCTCCGAGCTGTAATAGGGTTGTGTTAAACGATGTGAGTTTTGGTGTAAGGATATGGGCAACATTGAAGGGAACCAGGTAAAAGAAAGAAGTAAGAAGATATGTTGATTGAGGGAGATAAAATAGGTAGCAGTAGATGTTATTTTATTTATTTAGAGATACAGCGTGGAATAGGCCCTCCTGACACCTTGAGCTGTTCCACCCAGCAACCTCGATAATTTAATCACAAGCAAGAGGAAATCTGCAGAACCCCCAATTTAACCCTAATCTAATCACTGGACAATTTACAATGACCAATTAACCTACTAACCAATACATCTTTAGACAGTGGGAGTGATGCACCATCAATAACTCACGCTGAGACTTAGGAAGCGAGTTATCGGCTTTTATTGACTGGAAGAATAAACAGCACTACATCCTGGGGAAAATGAGGGAGAGCAGCAGCCCAAAGTCGCCTTTATACAGGGGTCTGTGGGAGGAGCCACAGGAGCAGTCAGCAGGGGTCTGTGGGCGGAGCCACAGGAGCAGTCAGCAGGGGGTCTGTGGGAGGAGCCACAGGAGCAGTCAGCAGGGGGTCTGTGGGAGGAGCCACAGGAGCAGTCAGCGGGGGGGGGGGTCTGTGGGAGGAGCCACAGGAGCAGTCAGCAGGGGTCTGTGGGAGGAGCCACAGGAGCAGTCAGCAGGGGTCTGTGGGAGGAGCCACAGGAGCAGTCAGCAGGGGTCTGTGGGAGGAGCCACAGGAGCAGTCAGCAGGGGTCTGTGGGAGGAGCCACAGGAGCAGTCAGCAGGGGTCTGTGGGAGGAGTCAGCAGGGGTCTGTGGGAGGAGCCACAGGAGCAGTCAGACAGGTATATCTAGTTCACCACAGGGAGGAAACCGGAGCTCCCGGAGGAAGCTTATGCACTACATGGGGAGGACATACGGATTCCTTACAGAGGACGGTAGGACAGAACTTTAAATTCCAATGCTCTGAGCTGTAATAGCATTGTGTTAACCACTACTCAACCAGAAATATGGAGTATAAATGATAACAAGAGCCCATGAGGTCAAATGACCTCTTTTTCTCTGTAATTTCTGTGGAAAATGTTTCATGTTCTTTAAGGCTGCTGGGAAATTGAGCATCTAATTTTATGATGCACATGTACCTCCATGTCCTGCTCCCTCTTTCTGTCTTACAATGCTACAAGATTTCTGTGCAAAGCAGTTCTGGTCCCTGGAGAAATCCAAGGTTTAAATGCTCCTCCATTGGTACCAGACACATCTTCATCTGCCTTCAACACCAAACTATAAAACTCCCTCCTCAAAACCTCTTTTACTTGTCACCTCACACAGCCATCTTTATATTACTTTCTCTACACTCTTGGTTAGGAGAATTATCTTTTTGAAGCAGCAGTACATGCCATTACAAACACAACAAATTCATGAACTTAAATTAATATAAATATAACATCTTGTACGCAAGTTATGCAGATAAAACAGGCAGTTTACAAGTTAAATTATATTGTGTCTTTTATTGCTAAAGAGTTTCATTGCAAGAATAAAGGCTTTTTTCCGCAATTATATACAGCCTTGGTCAGACTATGCCTGGAGTACTGTGTATAGTTTGGGCTCCTTGCTATCAAGGGAATGCAGTGAGGATTCAACAGAATGTTTCGTGAGATGGCAGCTTTATCATACCAGGAGAGTTTGAGTGTATTAGGTTTCTATTTTTTAGACTTTAGAAGAAGGACAGGTAACCTTGTTGAAATATAAGTTCTATGAGGGCTCAGTAAGATAGATGCAGAGAGATTATCTCCCCATTTGTAGAGTCATGGTTTCTGGGGCTGAAAAGGTTGAGAGCTTCAAATTACTAAGTGTACATATCATGAATGGCTAATACTGGTAAAACCACAATGATGCCTCTACTTCCTCAGGAGGCTAAAGAAATTTGTCATGACCCCTTTCACCTTCACCAATTTCTATTTGTGCATTCCATCCAGGTACCTCACAAATGCCCTGCCTGTGACCACAACTGGAGGCAGTTGTGAACACAACTCAGACCCCCTCCATGGACTTCTCGCTGCCTTGGTAAACAGCCACCATAATCGAAGAACCCACCCACCCCAGACGTTCTCCCATCAGGCAGCAGATGCAAAAGCCTGAAAGCAGATACCACCAGGCTCGAGGACAGCTTCTACACAGCTGTTAAAAGTCTATTGAATGGCTCACGGTAGACAAGAAAGGCTCTTGGCCTCACAGCTGCGTTGCTCTTTCTCTGCAAACTGTTCTGTATGAATGTTATGCAAAGCAAGGTATGGAGGTAAGTTTGATGCAAAACTACCATTGATAGAATTGCAAATGTTAGTGGAATGAAGCGACTATAGGACGGGAGAACAGTGTTGGGATAGAAGGTTAAACTATGCGGAATGGTGGTGCTGTCTCCTGCTCCTGTTTTTTTATGTACGCACAAGAGAATCTGCAAGTGCTGGAAATCCAGATTAACACACACAAAATGCTGTAGGAACTCAACACGTCAGGCAGCATCAATGGAAAGGAATAAGCAGTCAACATTTCAGGCCAAGACCCTTCATCAGGACTGGAAAGGAAGGGGGAAGAATCCAGAATAAGAGGGTGAGGGCAGGGGAAAGAGTACAAGCTGGGTGATAGGTGAAGCCAGATGGGTGGGGGACAAAGTGAGTAGCTGGGAGGAGATAGATGGAAAAGATAAAGGGCAGAAGAAGAAGGAATCTGATAGGAAAGGAAAGTGGACCATGAGAGAAAAGGAAAGATCCAAGGAGGATGTGATAGGCAGGTGAGGGGAAGAGAATAGGTAAGAGGGGAGCTGAAGTGGAGCATAGAAGAAGAGAGAAGGGGGAGGGTGAGTAATTACCGGAACTTAGAGCAATCGGTTTCACTGGACAGCAATTTTTTTCAGAAGTATCACTTGAAGCTGAACAAATATAATTTCAGACTACTTGTATCATGTAAGAATTTGAAGAGAAAAGAAATGACCTTTTATTGAATATAATGCTTTTAATTGCATAACAGTGCTGACGCTGTGCTTCAACCAAGCTAAAAATGTTTTGTTCATGATTTTCATTTGTACTCAGGGTCTGAAGCTTCTCACTTAAGTGTCCAACAATAATCAGCAACCATTGATGGATTCCAGTTGCCTGATACTGTTTCTCCATGACCAAAATATCCTGGTGAAACCTTTCACCGTGCTCGTCACTGACAGCGCCAAGATTTTAAGGGAAGAAGTCTAAATGGGAATGCAGAAAATGAACCTTTAGTGACATCTTGCACTTCATGGTTTTGAATGCTTGAAGCATATTGTCAACCAGCTGCACGTAGTTTGGTGCTCTGTAGTTGACAAGAAAATTTTCAACAACATCCATGAATCCATGTGGATCCTTCTGCTCTCACCATATCATCGGGACAGCAAACAGCACTGACTTTTGAGAACCTCTGAGCGAGGCTCTAAGATTGAGAGATTATGTTGCACAACAAATATGAGGAGCCCAGGCTTTGTCTTGGTCACCAATATTGTACCCAAAATAGAGCTCATAGGCTTTCTTAATAAGAGAAGTCGTGCTCTACCTTTGAGATTTAAGTGTATACTCATCTTAAATACAACAAAAAGCATCACAGCTGTTGTAACATTGGTGCAAAATTTTGTTCTCAGAAATGCTCGTGAAAATAATTTTATTATAATGAGTACACACAAAATGTTATGCGCATAGAGCACGTGCAGTGACGTGATCACGAACTGATATACCTGTAAACACAATGCATAGAACGGTGTGTGCACGATGTTTTTGTAGCCTTTCTAAAACTTGTCCTGTCACGTAGCAGCCACCCTGCCTAAGCATACCCAGGCATGCCTGGACAACATTCCAGCTTACATTGTGGGCAACAATTTAATTGACTTGAATCATGAATTGAAATTAAAAATATGGACAATTTGAAAAATATGGTGCATGGTAGGGAAATTTCATGGTAACTTTCATGATCAGCAGCCCAAAATCCATACAACGCACCCAAAAGTATTCAGGAGGCAAAACCTTTGTTGTCCGGTGTTTTCATGCCATTAGGTCGGAGGCTACCCAGTCGGAGTATGAGGTGTTGGTCTTCCAACCTGAGAGTGGTCTCATCATGAAGTAATAGAGAAGGCCATGGACCAACATATCAAAACAGAATGGAATTGGCATTTAACTGGTTGGCCACTGGGAAATCCTATTTGTTGCAGATGGAGCAAAGGTGCTCGATGAAGCAGTCTCCCAATTTATGTCAGCCGCACTGGGAGCACTGGATACAGTTGATGACCCTAACTTGCAGGTTAAGTATTGCCTCACCTGGAAGAACAGTTTTGGGCCTTGAGTGGAAGTGAGCAAAGAGGTGAAGGGGCAGGTGTAGCACTTCAGCTTGCCAGGAGGGAGAGTAGTGGGGAGGGATGAATGGACACGGGAATCAAAGGGAGCATGTTCTTGCAGAAAGCAGAGATTGGGGGAGGGGCAAGTGAAGATGTGTTTAGTGATAGGGTCCTGTTGAAGTTGCTGAGGACAATGCGCTGAGTGCAGAAGTTCATGGAGTGGTAGGTAAGGACAAGAGGAATTCTCTCCCTGTTAAGTTGGTGGGAAGATGGGGTGCAGGCAACTGTCTGAGAAGTGTAGAAGATACAGGTGAGGGCAGCATCAATGGTGGAGCTTTGTTCCTTGTGTCTCTAGACCAGGAATTCCTAACCTAGGGTCCATGGACCCTCAGCATGAAGAATGTTGGGAACCCCTGCTCTAGAACAATGATGCACAGTAGTTGCTTGGTTTCTAGTCCAGTACCTTAACCACTAAGGCAGCATACTCTCCGGAAGCCCTTTGAGAGCACTTAGACCTTAAAGAAATGACATAAATGCAATCACAAACGTGAGAAAATCAGTAGATGCTGGAAATCCAAGCAACACACCCAAGACGCTGGAAGAACTCAGCAGGCCAGGCAGCATCTATGGAAAAGGGTACAGTCGATGGTTCAAGCGGAAACTCTTCAGCAGGACTGGAGAAAAAAGATGAGGAGTAGAGTTAAAAGGAGGGGGCAGGGGAGGGAGAACAACAAGGTGATAGGTGAAACCAACAGGGAGAGGGGCGAAGTAAAGAGCTGGGAAGTAGATTGGTGAAAGAGATACAGGGCTGGAGAAGGGGGAGTCTGATAGAAGAGGACAGAAGGCAATGGAAGAAAGAAAAGGAGAGAGAGCACCAGAGGGAGGTGATGGGCAAGCTAGAACATAAGGTCAAAGGTGGAAAAGGGGATGGGGAATGGTGAAGGAGAGGGGAGGGGGCATTACCAGAAGTTTGAGAAATCAATGATCATGCCATCAAGTTGGAGGCTACCCAGACAGAATATAAGGTGTTCCTCCTCCAACCTGACATAAATTCATGTTGCTGTTGAATGTTGTTGTGCTATTTGCCTCAACCACATGTCTTAGTCTGACCAGGCCTTGTGGAAGAAATGACAAGAATATGTTGATAAGAAAAATAAAACAGCCTATTCCTTCCCGGCCACAATTACACTGTTGTACTGTGTGCTTCAGGGTATGAGTCTCAAATCTCAAGTTGAGTCATGACATAAAGTATATTTCTGCAGCTGCTCGGCCGAGTAAAATAAAAGTGACGTATTAATGTCACACTTACCCCCCGAGCTGTGAAGAAAGATCAATACCAGTAATTAAACTGCCCTGTAGTGAGCTATGAGCTGCCACAGCCACTTGTATCATGGTTAATAGACCATAGAACATACGTGAATTATACATTCACTGAGGCTGCCCGCAGACTGAAATCTTCTTTCTAGCTGAAAAACTTTAGAACTGCAGTTAAATAGAAGAGTGGTGGATTTCTGTTTATTTTCTGATCTTTACGGTTCTTCCGGGAGTCAAAAATGGCAAGCAGTCTTAATTCTAATGACAGTTTATTTTACGCTACAAACAAGCATACAATTACTAACCAACTAAATAAAGAGCTGGGAAATGTTAAGAGGAGAATTAATGTTAAGGGGTGCAAGACAAAGGAATAAAGAGAATGGCACTTCTTAAAAATCTATCACTTTTATAGGTAAGATAAAGAAAATTCCATAGATAGTGATAAATTAGTTAATAGGCTACATAATTTAAACAATTATACCTTGTGGGTAATGTGCAAATAATTAGCCAATGAAAAATGAGAAAGGTGATAAGATAAACCTTTAGTTTAGCTTCTATACTGCTTTCTGCCAGTGAGTGTGAAAAATGCACAAGTTTTTTGAAAAAGTATTCTTAAAAAAAGCAGCGGCTTCCAACAAGGAAAAAGAGTGAATCTGGAAGGACATTGTCAATTCTTTTGAAACTCTTTGATGCTAATCTAGAAGAACATTTCAAATATACTGAAAGTATTTGATGCCAATGATATTGTGCTAACACTGAATTTTGTTCAACAGCCTTTTTGTAAGGGATTTCTCCTCTATCTGGATATTCAGGTATTCGTTAGGAAGCGTGAGCACTTAAAATGATATCTGGTCCATTCTGGGCAAAGTTACTTCTCAGAAAGGGAAGGAATATTTTCAACTTTCACACCGATAAAGACATTGAAACTGGCTGAAGTGTGACTTAATCAAGTTGCTTAATGGGCTAATAAATAGAATTTTTCATTGAATAGAGTACTGGGACGGGTAATTCAACCCAATCAATCTCTGCTGACACTAATTCTCTCATATGTATTTACATTATAATAAATAGCATTTTACATTGAATAAAGAGCACAGGATGGGTAATTCAAACCAACCAATCTCTGCTGATATTAACGCTCTGATATGTGTTCATTCACTGCAAATGTTGACTTCCAGTCATTGCAAACTGCTTTGTAGCCAATGAAGCACATCTGGAATGTGGTCATTGACCAGATTGTGTTTGTAATGTTGCCAGTCACCACCTTTCAAGAGCAATTAGCAATGGTCAATGAATCATGACCTTGGCAGTGATGCCCACATCTTCTTAAGGACCAATATGCATTGGGTCAGGGTCCCCTTTCTTTTCACAAACTTCCAACAATTCCACTCTCCCTTGGTTCTGCAAGTAAGCACCAGGCTAGATTTTATTTTTGTGGATATGGGACACTGTTATCATCATTGTTCATTCCTGATCTTCATATAATTATAGTTCTGGAGTAAGATGTAGGCTGGACCAGGTAAAGATGGGAAATTTTCTTCCCAGAAGGATTTAAATCCCAGATTAGGGCATGAAGATGTTTCAGATGCTCGAGAGTTACCAATCAAAACATGGCTGGCACTAACAAAAACTAATCAACCATAGGCCACTTGAATGGTAGAATTAGCCTCATGAGCTGAACAGCTAGCTCCTGTTCCTTTGTAAGTCCCTGCAGACACAGGAATCTAAAACCAAAATACTGCTAATTCTAGAAATTTGAAATAAAACTAGGACATTTTATAAAGGGCCATTGAGTTAGGCAGCAGCTGTGGAAAGAAAGACAGATTTAACTTTACAGCCTGTTGACTTTACATCAAATGAAATGAAGTTTAACCCAATTACCAACACACTCTGGGGATCTTGCCAAAATATGAACACACAATTGGAAATATCCTCCAGGAAGTCATTGACATCTGGGATTGGCAACGCTTTCTGTCTTGGAAAAGCAACCAGCATGATCAAAGAGTCTTAAACTTGAAATGTTAACTGTATTTCCTTTCCACAGATGCTGCCTGGCCTGCTTAGTGCTTCCAGCACTTTCTAACTTTGTTTCAGATTTACAGCATCAAGACTTTTTATTGTTGAATTCAGTGCCATTTTCTTTAATATTACACAGAGAAATTCTCCTCTCCACAGGATTTCCATCTCTTTCTCAGAATCAGAATCAGGTTTAATATCGCCGGCATATGTTGTGAAATTTGTTAACTTTGCAGCAGCACTACAATACATGATATAAAGAAAAAAACTGAATTACAGTAATTGCATATATATATGTGTGTATATTAAATAGTTAATTTAAAATAAGTAGTGCAAACACAGATATTTTAAAAAGTAGTGAGGTAGTGTTCATGGGTTCAATGTCCATTTAGAAATTGGATGGCAGAGGGGAAGAAATTGTTCCTGAATTGCTGAGTGTGTGCCTTCAGGCTTCTGTACCTCCTTCCTGATTGTAACCATGTCCTGGGTGGTGGGACCCTTAATGATTGGCACCGCATTCCTGAGGCACTGCCCCTTGAAGATGTCCTGGATACTACAGAAGCTGCACCCATGATGGAGCTTCATAATCTTACAAACGTTTGTACTTTCTTCTGCCTTGTTAACCCTCAGTGGTTTCTACGTTTATTCTTGTTTGTGGAAGGGATTTCAACTTGAAATATTAACTCAGTTTTTCCACAAGACCATAAGATATAAGAGCAGAATTAGGCCATTCAGACCACTGAGGGCTGTTTCGCAATCACATTCTGCCTTCTCCCCATTAACCTTAATCCACTACAAATCAATTTACTTTGCATACTTGCTGTCTGGCTTGTTGTATGTTTTCTTTACTTTTTTTTAAGATTCAAGATTAAAGATTATTTGTCATGTGTACATTAGAAAATACAATGAAATCTGTCAGTTACATTAACAACCAACAAACATGATGCACATGCACAAGGCTTTAATCCCAAGACAGGCCTCCAGCTCCAGGTGGACATGGACATGGGCCTGCAGAAACTGAGCTTCAACCTCCACAGAGGACTCGCAGAGGTTCACAGACTCAGCTCTAGCCAGCGGGCCTCGACTTCTGGAGTTCCGATTTGTCCTCGAGACTCGATCCTCAGCATCAATCCAAGGCATGCTGAGCACTGTATACCAGGCCTCAAACTCCAGGCTCAGCAATGGCAGGAGCCTGAACACTAGGCCTTGAACTCCGGTCTCACTGATTCAATTCATTTTTGGTGATATAAACCAATAAATCAGGAAATATGGCAACAGAAATTCAAACACATTCTGCATATACATCAAAGGGGGAAGAAAAGGAATAAGAAATTCTCACAAGTACCTCTCCAAATGCCCATCAGGTGGAGACTTCGGCTGAAAGGCCACACAACCCTTTAGAGTAAACCAAATGAAAGAAATAACATTGGCAAATTGTGCTAAGGCCTCTGGAGGATCGACAGATGTCAAAGGTTGCCATTGTTGGTTGAGTGAAGTCTCTGGAATGAAGAAAATAAGTGCTCAAGTGAAAGAGCAAAGTTGCAGCACTCTGAGCAAATAAAAATTGCAGTGCAGTAAAGCCAAAGTCCCCTTGCCTTAAGGCTTCAGCAGCAGCATGCTGGCAGGGTCGAGCGTCGAGACACAGTTCTACAAAGAGTGATTTAGTGAGAAAAAGATGTGATTGTACTGTGCTGTATCACTTTCGCATCCTTTTTGTCCCAATATTGCTGAATTATAGAACACAGAAAGGTATGCCTTTCTTCCATGATGTTCCATCAACACAACCGATCGATAGATGATGCAATAGCCACAGCTCTACACACCGTTCTTACACTTCTGGAGAAGAAGGATGCTGATGTGAAAATGCTGTTCTTGGACTACAGCATTCAACATCATAATTCCCTCCAGGATCGACAGAAAACTCAGAGACCTTCGCCCTGCCTTGTGCAGCTGGATCCTGGACTTCCTGTCAGACCGCCGGCAGGTGGTAAGAGTGGGCTCCCTCACCTCTGCCCTCTGACCTTCAACACAGGAGTCCCTCAGGGCTGTGTCCTAAACCCTCTCCTTTTCTCCCTGTATACCCATGACTGTGCCACCACCCACAGCTCCAATCTGCTAATTAAATTTGCTGGTGCTATTACATTGATTGGCCTAATCTCAAATAATAATGAGGCAGCCTGCAGTGAAGAAGTCATCACCCTGACACAATGCTGGCAAGGTCGCAAAGTTAAAGGAGCTGGTTGTGGACTACAGGAGGAATGGAGACAGGCTAACCCCTATGAAATCAATGGACCTGTGCTTGCGAGGGTGAACAGTTTTAAGTTCCTCGGCATCCACATCACCGAGGATCTCACGTGATCTGTACACACCAGCTGTGTGGTGAAAAAGGCACAACAGCGCCACTTTCACCTCAGACGGTAGAAGAAGTTTGGTATGGGTCCCCAAATCCTAAGAACTTTCTACAGGGGCACAATTGAGAGCATCCTGACTGGCTGCAATACCTTCTGGTGTGGGAACTGTACCTCCCTTAATTGCAGGACTCTGCAGAGAGTGGTGCGGACAGCCCAGCGCACCTGTAGATGTGAACTTCCTACTATTCAGGACATTTACAAAGACAGATGTGTCAAAAGGGCCCAAAGGATCATTGGGGACCTGAATCACCCCAACCACTAACTGTTACAGTTGCTACCATCCAGGAAACAGTACCACAGCATAAAAGCCAGGACCAACAGGCTCTGGAACAGCTTCTTCCACCAGGCCATCAGACTGACTAACTCACTCTGATTTGAGTGTACTCTATGTTACATTGACTGTTCTATTTATTATAAATTATTATAAATTGCTATAATTGCACATTTAGATGAAGACGTAACATAAAGATTTTCACTCCTCATGTATATGATGGATGTAAGTAATAAAGTAAATTCAATTCAATACTTTGGCTCACCTCTCAAGTACCTACTCTACTAATCAGATCTACCAACATTTGGTGTTATCAACACATTGGCAATTTAAGTATTGCTGCCTGCTACGGAGAGGCATTGGATTCAGTGTGTGAGTACAGTGTGTACTCTAACAGTGAATGACTGTCTTAGTCGGTATTCTTGTGATTGTGAGACCCTGTTGGACATTGGTAATGTAAAGTGCTTCAGATCTGGTTCACTGATTTATTGACAAGACTGGTGATGAGGGAACTGCGTGGCCTTGGTTGTAGGGAGGACTAGACCTGATACCCCGGTGTCGCTTGTCTGCAGCCACCCAGGAGAGAAGTAGCCAGAGGTGGTTTGCTTGGCATCCACGCTGGCATGGGTGCTGCCCTCCAGAGTTCTCCTGGTGGAAGGCAAGCTGGATTGTGTTCACCTACATACAACTGCAGGCTTGCTCTTGATGACAACATCCACAGACTCAGGGACTGGGGCTATATTATCTATTTTGTGTGACTGTATATTTGCTGCTGTCTTATATGTGCCTTGTGCGGAGTACTGAGTACAGTGCTGAGTTGGCCCTGGATAAGAGTAAGGGGGAAATGTCCGACTGCTCCAACTATCGGAGGATAACTCTGCTCTCCATCGCAGGAGTACTCCTGAACAGACTGGTGCCCATCATTGCAGAAGAACACCTCCCAGAGAGCCAGTGTGGCTTCAGAGCCAACAGGAGCCCCACCAACATGGGTTTTGTTCTAAGTCGTCTCCAAGGGAAAAGTAGGGAACAGAACAAGGGACTGTACGTGACGTTTGTCGACTTTACCAAAACATTTGATACTGTGAGCAGGGAATGTCTGTGGCAAATCATGGAACGACTGGGATGCCCCTCAAAGTTTCTCAACATGGTCATCCAGCTACATGAAGATCAGCATGGCCAAATCAGACACAACAACGACCTCTCAGAGCCCTTCCCAATAGGCAATGGTGTAAAGCAAGGCTGCGCCCTCCCGCCGACTCTCTTCACCACCTTCTTAGATAGATAGATAGATAGATACTTTATTCATCCCCATGGGGAAATTCAACTTTTTTTTCAATGTCCCATACACTTGTTGTAGCAAAACTAATTACATACAATACTTAACTCAGTAAAAAATATGATAAGCATCTAAATCACTATCTCAAAAAGCATTAATAATAGCTTTTAAAAAGTTCTTAAGTCCTGGCGGTAGAATTGTAAAGCCTAATGGCATTGGGGAGTATTGACCTCTTCATCCTGTCTGAGGAGCATTGCATCGATAGTAACCTGTCGCTGAAACTGCTTCTCTGTCTCTGGATGGTGCTATGTAGAGGATGTTCAGAGTTATCCATAATTGACCGTAGCCTACTCAGCGCCCTTCGCTCAGCTACCGATGTTAAACTCTCCAGTACTTTGCCCACAACAGAGCCCGCCTTCCTTACCAGCTTATTAAGACGTGAGGCGTCCCTCTTCTTAATGCTTCCTCCCCAACACGCCACCACAAAGAAGAGGGCGCTCTCCACAACTGACCTATAGAACATCTTCAGCATCTCACTACAGACATTGAATGACGCCAACCTTCTAAGGAAGTACAGTCGACTCTGTGCCTTCCTGCACAAGGCATCTGTGTTGGCAGTCCAGTCTAGCTTCTCGTCTAACTGTACTCCCAGATACTTGTAGGTCTTAACCTGCTCCACACATTCTCCATTAATGATCACTGGCTCCATATGAGGCCTAGATCTCCTAAAGTCCACCACCATCTCCTTGGTCTTGGTGATATTGAGACGCAGGTAGTTAGAGTTGCACCATATCACAAAGTCCTGTATCAGTTTCCTATACTCCTCCTCCTGTCCATTCCTGACACACCCCACTATGGCCTTCTTCAGCATGATGCTCCAACGAGCCACAGAAGACCTTGATGACGAGGACGGTGTCTACATCCGATACTGCACCGATGGCAGCCTGTTCAACCTGAGGCGACTACAGTCCCACACCAAGACAGTGGAACAACTCATCCGACAGCTACTCTTCACTGACGACTCTGCCCTTGTTGCCCACACAGAGACAGCCCTGCAGCATATAACATCCTGCTTCGCAGAGGCTGCCGAGCTCTTCGGACTGGAAGTCAGCTTGAAGAAGACAGAAGTTCTCCATCAGCCCGCACCTCAGGAAGATTACCACCCTCCCCACATTACCATCGGCAAGGCAGAGCTGAAGACAGTCCACCAGTTCAGCTACCTGGGTGCATCATCTCGCCAGATGCCAAGATCGACAAAGAGATTGACAACAGACTGGCAAAGGCAAACAGCGCACTCGGCAGGCTGTACAAAAGAGTCTGGAACAACAAGCATCTGAAGAAAGGCACAGAGATCAGCGAGTACAGAGCCGTTGTACTGACCACCCTCCTGTACGGCTCCGAGTTGTGGGTCACCTACCGTCACCACCTACGAGTCCTTGAGCGTTTTCACCAACACTGCCTCTGTACCATCCTTAACATCCACTGGAGTGACTTTGTCACCAACATTGAAGTCCTTGAACAGGTGGAGGTCACCAGCATCGTGGCCATGCTGTTGAAGACACAGCTGCACTGGGCAGGGCACGTCTCCAGGATGGAGGATCATCGCCTGCCCAGGATTGCGCTGTATGGCAAACTCTGCACTGGCCACCTTGACAGGGGGGCACCAAAGAAGATGTACAAGGACTCTCTGAAGAAATCCCTTGGTGCCTGTCACATTGACCATCGCCAGTGGTCTACTCTGGCCTCCGATCGCGAGGTCTGGTGACACACCATTCACCAGTCTGTCTCCTCCTTGGAGAACGCACACAGGGACAAAAGGAGAAGGAGGAAGAACCGTGACACAGCAGCACCAAACCCAGAACAGGTTTTCCCTTGCAGCCACTGTGGCTGGGTCTGCCTGTCCCATATTGTCTTCGTCAGCCCCCAGCGAGCCTGCAGCAGACGTGGGCAGTCCCCTTCCTAAATCTTCGTTCGCGAAGCCAAGCTATGATGATGATATGTGCCTTGCGCTGAGTACGACTGTTGGCACTATGTTTTGTACCTTGATCCTGGAGGAATGCTTCATTTCATTTGGCTGTATTCACGGATGACAATTACACTTGATCTAGGTACTTCCTTGATATTGTGAGAGTACCTCCCTCTACCTCTCACTCTGGCAAAGTATTCCAGATCTTAACTACCAGATTCCTCATTGGATTCCCTCTGAACCTCTTATCCCTTATCCTAAATTTCTGTCTTTTAGTTTTAGGCACATCTGCTGTGGGGAAATGTTTCCCACTACTTACCCTATCCACACCCCTCAAAACTTTGTATGTCTATGAAGTTTCCTCTCAGCTTCCTGCACACCAAGATAAAGAACCCCAAGCCTATCCTGTCTCCTCTTCGTAAATGAAATTATCCATCCCAAGTAACATCCTATGAACCTACATAGGCATCATCAAACCTCCTTGATGTAGACATTTATTCCTTTTTCTTTCTTCTATTTTTATTTCCCAGGCAACAGACAACAGAGGAACTCAGCAGGTCAGGCAGTATCCATGGAAATGAACAAACAGTCAACGACTCAGGCCGAAATCCTCCTTCAGAATCTGTGTGTGTTGCTTTGGTTTTTATTTCCCATTCTTTTTAACCATGATGTCAGATATGTAACTCCTTCAACCGAGCAAAATGCCTAAAGGTTCCCCACGGAGTTCAACCAAACATAATCTGATGTGTTATCACATAATAGCCTTAGGGGGCAGGTATTTGAGGAGGGTTAGAGAGGTAGAAGGAGTTGGTGAGGGAATTTCAATGCTTAAAAGTTAGGTAACCAAGGATATAGCTGACAATAGCGGAACAATTCACAGTCAGAAAGGTTGGGCGGAGATTAGAATTATTAGCAAGCTATGGAGTTTACTGGAGTTCTGGAGACAAGGAGGGGTCAATGTAAGTAAATCAGTCAAAAACAGGAATGAAAACTTTAACACCTGGTGGTCACTGGTTTGAGATTGAGCATGGATTAACAAGTGGGGATTTTGTGTATAGCATTATGGAGCTCAGAGGAAGGGAGGCTGGCCAGGAATGTGTTGGAATAACAAAAGCACAGATGACGGTTTTAGCTGCAGATAAACTGAATTAGATGACAGAAACCTCTAAGAAGATTATGACCTTGTCACAGGGTTTCAAGGCTTGCATGCCTCAATGACCCAGAGAGCTATTCTGGCTAGATATAGGGCCTTGTGCTTTGGCTCTTGGTCGGGTCAATGATATCAAACAGGTCAAAGGGTAGAGGCCAGACGAAGAGTGGTCCACCAATCCTCTAGGTTCAGGGGTTCAAGTCAGGGCTAACAATCCTGACTGGTAAAAAAAATGGTTATGGAAACAGCAATATAAAATCCTTTATCTGTGTACAATGGTGCGGACAGACTGGGATCGAGGACCATCATTGCAGTCTGAAGTGCCAGTGGCTTAACGGGCAGTAAGTGAGAAAGTACCTGACAGAAAGATTGCTGTTCCGTTAATGTATTGCATTTGTTGATGGAACCGGCAGAGATAGGGCAAGCCAAATAACTTCCTCTAAACAATAATGATTTGATGATTCTCCAAAACTTTAATTTTACGTGCAACCAGCATCTGAAACTTCCACTGAGGAAAAGGTCATCTGTGTTTGCAAAAAATTCCTCCTGGATGTCCCAGACTGCTTCAGAAGCAATGAATCATTTTCGAAATAACCAAGCTGAAGTGTAAAATTCTGATGCAACATTGTTCATTCAGTGTAAGCCTCTGTACATCTCTCAGAAACATTGGAGTGTGCTTTGCGCGCAGTCAACCACCACAACCAAGAACTGAAATGAGACATATCAAAATGATGGAAGTTACCTGCAAAAAAATAGACTGTGATCTTCCCACTGTATACTTGCATGTGTAAGATAAAAATACATTATAAAGTATCTTTTAGGGGCTGTTCATCATTCTGCATGTGCATTAAAAGATAGGAAACTTCTCACTATAGTTTCATTACATAGCTTTGCGTATCATGATCTTTTTTTTAGATATTTTATAGGCACATTATGTATAATTTGGCAGTAAAACTCACTCAGGCAATGAATGGACATGTCCTTGAAGAAGAAGATTAAGAAAGATATTAATGGAATACTGTTTCTTTTTTTTGTCTGGTTAAAAGAAGCACAACAAGAAACCTTTTGAGTGTATGGTCTACAGACCATCTGCATTAATGCCAAGGCAATGGTTAGTCTGAACAAGGAGTGAGTCACTAATAACTGGAATGATTCACTTGCAGCACCGGTAGCTTACGAACTTCCTGCAGTTCTGAAAATACTGTTCCATTAAAATGATCCTTTCCTTTTACAGCTGTACCGTGGAGAGAATTCTGACTGCTTGCACCACCATCTGGTATGGAGGGGCCACGGCATTGGATCAGAAAAAGCTCAAGCTGATTGTAAACTCAACCACACATATTTCTTGAGAGAATTCATTGGATCTGATTAACCATGATGGAATAGCAGAGTGGTTAATGGGCCAAATGGCCTAATTCTGCTCCTGTGTCTCATGGTCTTCTGGACTTCAGTGACAGAGGAGAATGGCTCAGTGTGTACACATTTGATCGTCATGCTCAGTTTCTGACTTGCCTACTATCCTGCACTGACTTAAAAGTCTAGAATGGACTTCTGCAGGCTTGTTAGATAGCAAGCAGCAAGCTTCAGACCATTAATTCCCATTCCTTATTTACCGGCCCAGTAACAACAGTATTTGAAATACGGAGCCAGGGTCATTAGTAACCCATAGATTATTAGCTGTCGTATTTACTACAATCACTGGCCAAGTTTAGGTTTTGTCTGTGTCCTCTCAGTTCCACAGTGGACTGTCCCTTTAAGAAATACCACTGGTTGCTGGTGATGGAACAAGGACAAATAGGATCTCTGATAACTCCAGAGGTTCTTGGCCCTGATCCAAACATGTGCTATGGATAGACAAGGAAAATAAATTGCAAATCGCTGGGTGCTGTGATTCAGACCCAAGATCTGACAGATTAGAAAATAATGAAAACACCAAAATGAAACAATACCCCATGCAAGATTAATGCCAGCAGGAGATCAAAGCTCAGATTTGCCATTATAGAACTAGCTGTCCAACTCTTGACCTACAGAACTTTGTGAAGTTAAAGTCAATAAAAAGATCAGCTTTGCTAAACAAAACTCACAAAGCATTTCACTGAAAGTTAAATCAAACAGAAAACATGACACAAGGAAAAATATTTTCCGCAAATCTTTCAGCAAAATTTTTAAGCAAAAATTGCACCCCATGGCCACTTTATTAGGTACCACTTGTACCTAATCAACTGGCCACCGAGTGTACGTCCATGTTCTTCCACTGCAGTAGTCCATCCATCGTTCAACATGTTGTACGTTCAGAGGTGCTTATCTGCACACCACTGTTGTAACATCTGGTTATTTGAATTACTGTTGCCTTCCTGTCAGCTTGAACCAGTCTCCTCTGCTCTCTCTCATTAGCAGGGCACTTTCACCCACAGAACTTCTACTCACTGGATGTACTTATTTTTGTCCTTTTTACACCAGACCAAGATGGAAGTAGTGTCCAAAGTGTCTCTCACCATAATCACACACAATGAGTGTTTCCATGACAACAGGCTTATTTTTGGAGTAGCATCTGCACCTGCACTCTGGCAGAAAGCTATGGACCAAGTGCTGGAAAGCTGACCTGGATGACATCATTGTAAGAATGTCAAGGAACATCTTCAAAATCTCAAGACAGTGTAAAAGTACTAGAAGATTATGGGCTCAGGGCACTACAAGTGCAAATTTGTAAACTCTAGAGACTGTTGTGCGTGAAAAATCCCAGAAGATCAGCAGCTTCTGAGATACTCAAACCATCCCATCTGGCACCAGTAATTATTCCACGGTCAAAGTCACTTAGATCACACTTCTTCCACATTCTAATGTTTGGTCTGAACATCAACTGAACCTCTTGACCATGCCTGTATGCTTTTATGAATTGCTGCCACATGATTGGCCAATTAGATATTTTCATTAACAATCAGGTGTCCAGGTGTACCTAATTAAGTGGCCGCAGATTTTATGCTAAAGGAGATTTATAAGACTATTGAGTGGACCCCCCCCCCCCCCGTAGATAAGGTGGACTGTAAACCTTATTAATCTAATTCACCAAGGCATTGCACCCTATTGTCTACCTGAACTGCATTTTCTTTGTAACTGTAAGACTTTAATCTGCATTCTGTTAATGCTTTCCCCTTGTACTACCTCAATGTACTGTTGTGATTAAATGTTCTGCATGGATGATGACAATAATATTCTGGAGTAATCTGGTGTTTTCAGCATATTTATTTTCTTATTAATTTATTATTATTATTATCAATTTTTGTATTTGCACAGTTTGTCTTCTGTTGCACATTGGTTGTTTGACAGCCTTTTATTTTATTTTATTTGGAGATGCAGTGCAGAACAGCCCTTTCCAGCCCAGAGAAACACAATTCACCGCTCAGCAACTCGACTATTAATTCTTGCCTGATCACAGGACAATTAACCTTCTAACTGGTAAATCTTTGGAATGTGGGATAAAACCAGAGCACCCAGAGGAAACCCTTGCATTCACAGGAAGAACATACAAACTTTCTTACAGGGGACAACGTAATTGAACTCTGAACTCTGACACCTCAAGCTGTAATAGTGTTACACTAACCTGTGGGACCCCCCCACCCCCCTTGTGTGCAGTTTTTGATTGATTCTATTGTGTTTCTTTATTCTACTGTGAATGCCTACAGGAAAATGAATTTCAGAGTAGTATATGGTAACATAAACAAATTTTCTTTGACTTTGACCTCAACTTTGAATAGTGCAACAGACTTACTGTTACATTTGTCTTTTCTGATGAAAGCAGCAATGTTGTGTCTAAAGCAACCAGATTTAAGCTGCATTTTGAGAAATGCTTTAGTAATTGGATAATAGATTGTGAAAGACCTTTACTTTTAAAGTCCAATAACTCTTGACCTCACAATCAACCTTGCACCTTATTGTCTGCCTGCACTTCATTTTCTCTGAAACTATTCATAACATCATATTCTGCATTCTGTTACTACTTTCCCCATGGACTACCCCAAAGAACCAATGTTTTTCAAATTATCTATATGGATGGCTTTCAAAACTATTTTTTTTCACTGTACATGTGACAATAATAAACCAACTCCATAAGATCATAAAAACATATGGCATAGAAACAAAATTAGGCCACTCAGCCCATCAAGTCTGCTCCACCTTTCCATCATGGCTGATTTATGATCCCTCTCAGCCTTATTCTCCTGCTTTCGCCCCATAATTTTAGACTAATTAAGTACCTGTCAGTCTCCTCTTTAAATATACCCAATGACTTGGACAAGTATGGCAAAGTTCCGCAGATTCACCATCCGCTGGCTGAAGAAATTTCTCCTCATCCCTCCTCTTAAGGGATGACTTTCTATCTTGAGCCTGTGCCCTTTGGTCCAAGATTTCTCTTGTATACAAAACATTCTCTACATGTCCTCTCTATGTAGGCCTTTCAATATTCAATCAAATAGAATAAAACTTAATTGTCACTTTTACTGTTGGCCCTTGCAAATTCTTAATGTCCATAGAGATCTGAACAAGGAAAACAGATCCAAGAATGTCTGCAATAGGAATCTTAGGAAGTGAAATGTTGACAGACCAAGAGAGCTTGTTGGTGATATTCATCCCCAAAAACCTGAAACTTGTGTCCCTTTCCAGTACCTCATCTTTTATGAACAGTATATGCAGATTCAATATTTTTTGTGATGAGGCCAATCACAGTTGTGTCATCTGCAAACTTGATGATTGAGTTTGTAGTATGAACAGGAGAGCAGTCATTGGTGAAAAGAGAGTAGAGAAGTGGGCTCAGTACGCACGAGGCATCAGTGTTCAGGGTTAGGAGGGTTTACGTGCACTTACCTAGTTTCACCATCTGGGTATGATTAGTGAGGTCGTCCAAGATCCAATTACAGACTCGTGTTGAGACCTGGATGGTGGAGTTTGACAATCAGCTTGTTTGGTAGTATGGTGTTAAAGGTTGAGCTGCAGTCAATGAAAAGCACCCTGGCATAGGTGTCTTTGTGCTCTAGGTGTTCCAAAACAGTATGGAAGATAATAGAAATTGTGTCTTCAGTTGATCTATTCAGCTTGTAGGCAAACTGACGCTGGTTCAATGTAGCTGGGATTACAATAGGTTAACAACAAATTGCAGATGTTGGAAATATCAAATAAAAATAGTGAATAGCAGAAATGTTTGAAATAAAACTCAGCATCTAAGGTAAGAAAATGAATCCCAAGGTAGTATATGGTGACATATACGTACTCAATATTCAAATTCCAATACAGGTACCAGCTAACATGGGGAGTCTTAATATACTATGATATTTGATGTGTGCAAACTTTATTTAGAAAGTAAAAATAAAACTTGAACATTTAAATGACTTTATCTCTACTTTATATATCTTTCTTCCAAGAATAACCATGATCACTACTGGCCCTTGCAAACCCTTTATGTCTATAGACAGCAGAGCTAGGAAAACAGATCCAAGAGGGACCGCCATAGGAAATGTTTGGAAATTAAGTGGATGATAAAATATATTAAAAACAGTCATTACAGAAAGAAAGAAATTGCAATATATAGAAAGACAAAGGAACAATGGATACGGGGAGCAAATCATGAACACAAGAGTTTCTGAAGATGCTGGAAATCCACAGCAACAGACACAAAATGCTGGGGGATCTCAGCAGGTCAGGCAGCATCTATGAAGGGAAATAAGCAGTCAATGTTTCAGTCTGAGATTCTTCATCAGCTCAGGAAAGGAAGGCGGGGAAGGGGAAGGAGTACAATCTGGCCGGTAGTAACAGAGACCAGGTGAGGGGAAAGGTGGGTGGGTAGAGGAGGGGTGATGAAGTAAGAGGTTTGGAAGTGATAGGTGGGAGTGTTGTGTATTTAATATTTAAGTAGTATTTGAGCAATATTGTAAATATATTGTTTGATTAAGCATTCTTGTTCATTTAAATAATTTATTACAGTTTAAATGTATAAATACATGATTTGCAGATGTCATTATGCTACTGCATCATACATAAATGCCTCGCTTAAAGTAAAAATGAAACTAAGACCTGTTCTCTTGTGCTCTGTTTTTTTTGCAATTAATTTTTATGTTTGGAGTTACAAAAGATAACAGTGGTGATGAGGAATTTTTAAATGAACCTAAGGCAACTATCTATTTGTTGAAGTGCATGAGACACGAGTTTTTAAAAAGTGCAACAGAAGGTTTGCATTTTTTAAAAAGCACAGCATGTATTTTTTTATTTGGAGCAGCACATCTTCACAAAAGGAAAGAGGATCGAGTTAAAAACTAGCAAAAAACTGAAGAATTCACAAAGAGCGAGTACCATGTGATAAAAATTTTAAAAATCAGCGGAAATGGCTGGCAACATCGGAAAGAATGATGTATTTCATAACACTACCGATAACTGGATATTGTATCTGAAACAAATTGAGCAGTATTTTGCAGCAAATGGAATAGCCAATGAGAAGTGAGTGCCAATTTTGTTGTGTGCATTGAATTTAAAGACATACAGTTTGCTTAGAAGTTTGACTGCTTCAAGCAAACCATCTGAAATTAGCTTTGCTGATATCGTGAAAGTAATGCAGGAATAATTAGAACCAAAACCATTATCCATTGTAGAACATTTTTGGTTTCATAAGTGGAATTAAAAGGAAGGAGAGCTCACTTCAGCATACATGGCTGAATTGAAGAGATTGCCTGAGCATTGTCAGTTCAGTAATGGGTTAAATGATACAATTAGTTTGTGGAATTTTAAAAGATAGCTTTCAAAAACAGCTCCTAACTGAACCACAACTTACATTTAAAAGAACAGTTGAAATTCCTGTATCAATGGAAACTGCAGACAGAGATGTAATTCAGTTGCAATTAGGAGTGAGCGTGAACAACATTGCAACATCTCAGTACCAACCAGCTTGGCTGAACAAATTGTGTTACCATTGTGGCAGGTGCTCACATACATCAGACACGTGCAAGTTTAAAGAGGAAACTTCCAGAAAATGCCACAAAGAGCATGTCAGGCAGACAGAAATAAATAGGCTACACAGGGAAGAGAAAAAGATAAAATTGACAAATTGCATTTTCAAAACAAGCACTAATCTGCATGCTGTTAATGAAAAATCTGAAAATGAAGAGGGTGACACATTCTGAGTAGCCTTGAGATTTATAATGTGAAAACTAACAATATGGCTTACACCAGAATCAGAATCAGGTTTATTATCATTGGCATTTGTTGTGAAATTTGTTAACATAGCAGCAGCAGTTCAATGCAATACATAATCTAGCAGAGAAAAAAATGAATAAAATAAAAATAATAATAATAAATAAACAAATAAATCAATCAGGTATATTGAATAGATTAGAAAAAAATGTGCAAAAGCAGAAATACTGTATATTAAAATGAAAGTGAGGTAGTGTCCAAAGATTCAATGTCCATTTAGGAATCAGATGGCAGAGGGGAAGAAGCTGTTTCTGAATCGCTGAGTGTGTGCCTTCAGGCTTCTGTACCTCTTACCTGATGGTAACAGTGAGAAAAGGGCATGCCCTGGGTGCTGGAGGTCCTTAATAATGGATGCTGCTTTTCTGAGACACCGCTCCTTAAAGATGTCCTGGGTACTTTGTAGGCTAGTACCCAAGATGGAGCTGACTAGATTTACAACCTTCTGCAGCTTCTTTCAGTCCTGTTCAATGGCCCCTCCATACCAGAAGTGAGTGGAAAGTTAATTAAACTGGAATTGGACACTGGCTGGGCTGTTTCAGTCATTCTATAAAATAATTTTTACAGCATTTCAAAGATACTGAAGCCTGCAGATATCCAAATAAAAGCTTATAGCAGAAAGAAGCTAACTCCAGTGGGAATGACGTTTGTGGACAGTGAAATACAACAACCAACAAGCCACATTGGGCTTGTTTGTAGTAAAAACAGGAGGACCAGCTTTGCGGAGCCATAATTGGCTGAGACAACTATAACTTGATAGGAGATCCATCCATCATTTGCATGCCACAGGCCCTGCAATCAAGTCAAGTCAATTGAAAACAAATTAAGGAAGGTACTAGATGATGCCACAGCAGTGTTCAAATATTGCGCTGGAAAACCCAAACATATCAAAGGTAAAACAGTGTTAAGTTAAATTGCCACAACCAAGTTAAATGAAGCATGTCAAGTTCCTTAGACATTCATGACAAAGTAGCCCATGAGCTAGATAGCATGGAGGCTGAAGGAATTTTGCCAAGGTTGAGTGGAGCCCATGGGCAATGCCAGAGATCCCAGTGACCAATAAGAATGGGTCTGTCATATCTATGGTATTTGAATGTCACAGTCAACCCAGTACAGAAGGATGATCAATACCCTCTGACCAGGATAGCAGATACCTTTGCAAACCTTTCTAGAGGGAAACACTTTAGCAAAGTGGACTTAGCTGGGACTTACCTACAGATGGAGGTGGAAAAAGAGTTCAAAGTGTTTCTTACAATAAACACTCACAAAGAACTTTATCAATATAATAGGCTTACTTTTGGAGTGGCATCTGCACCTGTACTCTGGCAGAAAGCTATGGAACAATTGCTGCAAGGCTGCCCAGGCTCTCAGTGATACCAGGATGATGTCATTGTTACTGGTAAGGATAACAAAGAACATTTCCAAAATATCAGATATTGAAGGAGGAGGGGCTTAGGAGAGTCAACGGCACCTAACAGCGACTCCTTTGCTTGCATCTTTGGAAACAGCTCTATTTCTATGTCTGATATCTCTATTTTTCCCTTTCAGGGTTCTTTTGAAGATCCTGACCTGGACTTAGATGCTGACTTTGGTTCTTTGCAGGAATGGGATCTGCTCTTGGGGTTTCATGACTCGCCATTATTCAACATGCCAAGAGAGCAGCTTAAGAGCTTCACTGGCCTTCGGAGGTCCGAGATTTTGGGGCTCTGGAGATATGTGGATCGAAAGTCCCTGCAAGAGATTGGTGTGTCATGGGAGTTGGAAGATATAAAGATGTGTGCCCAGAGACCTGAGATCTTTGGGCACAGAGCTTGGAAAAAGTGACACAATGGACTTTTAACATTGTAAACCAGTGAGTTGATATTATGTCTCACCTCTTGCTGTGAAATGGAGACATCACAGTCTCCTTTATTAGAGAGAGAAATTATAGAGAGATTTACAAGGATGTTGCCTGGATTGGGGAGCATGCCTTACGAGATTAGGTTGAATGAACTCGGCCTTTTCTCCTTGGAGCGACGGAGGATGAGAGGTGACTTGATAGAGGTGTATAAGATGATGAGAGGCATTGATTGTGTGGATAGTCAGAGGCTTTTTCCCCAGGGCTGAAATGGCTAGCATGAGAGGGCACAGTTTTAAGGTGCTTGGAAGTAGGTTCAGAGGAAATGTCAGGGGTAAGTTTTTTACTCAGAGAGTGGTGAGTGCATGGAATGGGCTGCCAGCAACGGTGGTGGAGGTGGAAACAATAGGGTCTTTTAAGAGACTCCTGGATGGGTACATGGAGCTTAGAAAAATAGAGGGCTATGGGTAAAGCCTTGGTAGCTCTAAGGCAGGGACATGTTCGGCACAGCTTTGTGGGCTGAAGGGCCTGTATTGTGCTGTAAGTTTTCTATGTTTCTATTATATAATATACTATATATATAAAATAGCGATGCATTCTATACTGAGTTGGGTTTTATAGCTAAGCAGGGAGGAGTGGTTTATACTTAATATTTCAGTAATTGAGTAATATTGTAAATACATATATTACTTGATTAAGTATTTTAGTTCATTTAAGTAATACATTATGGGTTTTACTGTATGTAAGCATAAGTGAATTGCCATACATCATGATTCTACCACATCATACATACATGCTTTACTTAAAACAAAAACAAAACTAAGACATGACATGCAAGCCTGAAGAAGGAATCTGTTAGACAATAGACAATAGGTGCAGAAGTAGACCATTCGGCCCTTCGAGTCTGCACCGCCATTTTGAGATCATGGCTGATCAACTACTATCAATACCCGGTTCCTGCCTTGTCCCCATATCCCTTGATTCC